>NC_086285.1:14696009-14999223 GCF_963924245.1 Chroicocephalus ridibundus | reverse complement strand
TTAATACGTTTTCTTCTCTTCCTGACATAGTGGAGGCATCTATGTGCTGAGCCGTCTCATCCTAAAGAGGCTGACAGCATATGAAGGCAGAGAAGTATCCTTTGATGAGAAAATGCAAATCCCAAACAAAACATTTGCAGAACCACTAATCACCATTTCCATACAATTGAGCAATGATATAGCATTTGTTATAGGGTGACTCAAAGGTAAGGCTGATTCCTTATAAGAAATGCAACAAATTACTTCATATACACCCCCTCCCTCCATTTATTTCTGTACCAGAGGCTAATTTTTACCTCATTGTGATTAGTGTCAGAACTCCCCCTGTGTTCGATGGAAATGAGGTTTGATATTTTTGGTCTAAGGCCTGCCTTGTTAGTAGTTTGAGGAGTTGTGTAGTGTAACTGGAAACTACTTTGGCAAATATTTTCAAAAGGAGTTTCTAAATTTGGAAGAAGGTGTGGTGTTCTGGATCTAATATTCAGAGATGCCAGGTAACCCCAGCTGTCCTTAGTCTTCATGGTAGTTCAGCTCTTTGAAATGAGGGAACTGGCTTTTCACACCTGGTGATGCAAAAGTAGAGGTAGGCAAAACTTCGGGCAGTTTGGAAAGTACTGGTCTTATTTTAAATTTTAGTTCTTTGACTTTACTGTAATAATTATGAGTACTTCATTAACTAGTGTTTACAATGCCATTGGATTAAGAAAAATGTGTATATGTATCCGCGAGCTTGTTTGTTTGGCATTTTTATATGCTTCCTTTATGTAGTTCAACTTTTACCATGCCACCTACAGGGAAAAATAATTTAATTTAGCAGAAGCTGTCTTCGTTCTGAGTAAACTTTGATTTAAAGCTGTGGGGGTTGTAATTGCATTTAATTATAATGAGTTTGGGTTTTTAAAAAACCTTGTTAGTCAGGTTTGGGTTTAAAAAAAAAACCACATCAGTTCATGGTGGGTCTGAAGACTGATATTCTGCTGCATTAGATCTCCTTTTATTTCTACTAGTAGACCTTGGCTAGGAAAATGAATTCAAACCAAGATTCAGAATTTGGCGCTTTTCTGTATCTAATAGAACCTGGGGACATCCAGATATTCATCAGAAAATGCCTTAGACACACTTCCTTTTCCGATTTGTATTCCCAAAGGTTGAGGAAAGTAATAAAGGAAAATACCTTTTTACTCCTCTGTGTTACAACAATCATACAAGGGAGTTAAGATGGAGGAAAGCCAAACCCACGTTGCTGGTGGAAAACAAAATGGAGAATTCACACCTTCTGCATAGGGTATATGTGGAGTGTTGGGAGGAGAAGAAGAATTTAGACATACTGATTCTAGTAACAAGCGTGTGTCTTGTCTCCATTGCCAGCAGAAGGTTGCACTGTATATTCAAAACGTCCGAGCCAGTAGTTATGCTCCATTTACCAAGGCAGACAGAGACTGAGTCATTCAACTTAATAGAATTTAAGGTGCGATCAGTCTCATTGTAATGTAGATCAACTAAAATAGGTCAGATGAATCATCTTGAAATGCTTATTTTTTCCTCTTTAAGTTTCAAAAAAAGTCTAAATTAACTAGCTCAGCTATAGATATCTACATTCTAGGTGATTAGAGTAAGGTGAGATGAAGTGACCGTGTCCGTCCCCCCCCACTCTCCCCAAATATTCACAGCTTGGAACTAGCTGATCCCAGGTGGATAAAATAAGCTGTAGCATGTTTGGTCTGGTTCAGTCTTAGTCTTTCCAGGACATGTGGCTGAGATACTGGTCTGTATGATAAAGCTAATTGCCATCTTTAAAAGCTTAAGGTTTTGGATTAAATTTCTCTCTGAGAGCATACCTGCAGGTAAGCAGTGTGTTTGTAGTTGGGCTGACATATCGGCATAGACATACTCCAAGAACTGAATTCAGCAGAAACACAATCTCCCTCCAGATTTCGCTTCCCTTTTGACTGCCACTGGCCAATGGGTCGACTTTCTCAAAGGCTTTGGATCCAGCAAGAGCAGAAAATGTTTGTTAGAGACTAAGCCCAGGGAAAGAAATATATAGGCCACTGAGCTGTTCCAAGTTAAAACATCCCAAGAGAAGGACACTTGTTCTGGGAAGTTTTGGGTTTAGTTTTACAGTGTAGGAAAGTAACTCAGAAAGGGTTAGTGTCATTCTGGATGTGTGGCAGCAGGGGTACCCACTAATCGTCACTTCTGTTAAAGAAATGCTGCATCTGTTACCATGCCAATTATATAAGGAGCTCTTTCTGTAGGTCAAGTGGCTCTACACTATTAATCCCAGAGTGCATGTATCTGAAAAAAACCAAATACTGAGAACATTAACAAAGTTTAGGTGTACACATTTTATTAGGAATAGAAAAGGTTGTAGGAGTCTCTGAGTGTGCTGAAAGGATAATTTTTTAGGCTTTGTGTTATGTTCGTTCATTTCTTTTCATTTTGAAGAATCATTTTGTTCTCTCCCTTGAATTCCAGACCAATTCTTTAACTCAAATCTGTTATCTTGCAGTGTCTCAGGGTAAAGAGCTGAAACTTCTCCTACAGTTTTCTAGGTTCTTCATCTTTGTAAATTTATTTTCAGAGTTTAACGCAGATTCACCAATAATTGACTGTGAGTTCAATTTTTTTGATCAAACACCCTTTTTTAGTCACTTTCTGCAGTTCCCTAAGCTTGTTATTGTTGCCTTGACTATGTATTATGTAAGGAATTGAATCACTGGGAATTAAACTGATCCTTGATTTCATCAATAGTAAGTTTCCATCAAGTTAGACTTATGAAACTCAGTCTGGCTAGTATGTGTCTTTAACAAGAGGTTAAATGTATACAGTCCCTGAGGTTATGAATGTTCTTTTAATTTGCTTCCAAAGTTGCTACTAAGTTACTTCCGTATTTTCAGTGAGGTACTGCTTTCAAGGATGTGGCAGGGGAGATGGATTTTGCTTCTTAGCATTGCTGTCATCAAGCTGTAGCCATTTCTTATGTCTCCTGTAGCTTCGTACCAAAAAAATGCAGTTGGTTCCCCCTTTCGTTCTCCTACAATGTCTGCTGCACTGTTAAGATCAGATGTCGATGGGACTTTAGTCACCTCTGATGTAGAAGTGGTTTTTCTGTGATTTATCAGAAACTATCACCTATTTCTCTTCTGAAGATTCTGCTAGAGCATTGCAGAGCTCCCCATCCACACTTTGATGTTAGGGTACTTCATGAGGTGAATAGCATGTTCTCCAGGCATTTGAGGATTTCTCACTCTAACTCCCTCAGGTTACTTTTTTGTGTTTCTTCTTGACTCCACAGCACCGATCCATTTAACCTTCTTGCCATCAAGCACTGTGCTGTTCCAGTAGTGCCTCATTCAGTTCTCTGGTTCTTCCTGTCAGTCTTCTGGTCTGTAGGTTGGGGAGAGGAATTACAAAATTATTTACATTGGTATTTATAAATCTTACTCCTCTCCTACTTTACTTTGGGGTATAACTGAAGCAGGCAATACATTTTAAATAAGCATGAAGTCAAAAGCAAGGTTCCATGACCTAACTGGGTTATCCATAGTTTGAAGTTGTCTAAGAGGAACCATTTTTTTTTAAATTCTTTCAGTGATGGAAGGAGTCGTTTTATGACAAATGCTAATATACTTCAAAGGTAGAAGGAACAGGTGAAAGTCAAGCCAGTGCTTGCACTAAAAATTTTGAAAGTCACCCTATCAGTGCTCTTTGCTTTCAGAGTAAAACTGACAAGTCTCCTGAAATATCTAGTTCAAACATGTTGTTTGCCATTGACTAACAGGCATTTGTTTCCAAAGCTGGTAGAAGCAGTTTTCATTCTTCGTGCCTCCTCAGTGATTGATTTGTTTCTTTCTGTTTTTCTTTCCGAGAACTTAATTGCACTATGATTTTTCAAAAACAAGCACATCAAATGTCACAATATTAGCATAATCATAAAAATGTCAAGCATTCAGTGCATTTGCAATGTGTCAGAACTTATTACAGCATGTATTTTTTCATACGATTAATGTGAGTCTCTGCAACATGCCTTTGAATGGGCAGCTCTTAAAAAGGTGACAAGTGGTTGCTACATATTATTGCCATTAGGGAAAAGAATAGTTTGTCTCTAAAGTAGAATAATGTTGGTCCTTAAAACCAGTAGATCCTAAAGGAATAGACAGGTGTAAAAGGTCATCTAAAAAGAGGAATGGTTACTGCTCCTGCGGTTTTATTCTGTGAAAATTCTTGCTGTGTCTGGCTGACCCCATTGGTCTCCACCTGCAAGAACCTGGAAACTTGGATCACAAATTTTGATGCCTGTCATAATCCGAATACTACCTTTTGTGTCGTGGGTAGTATCGCTTTCCAAACACAGGTAGCTGAATAATGCTGTATATTTAACATGACTGGATAAGTTAAAAATCTTTGGGTGCGTATTAATCATTGTCCTATTTTTTGTATTGTATCAAAACTTGTAGCTTATTGCACTGCTTGTACTAGCTGCATTCACATTGTTTTGGTCAGTAATTCCATGGAAGCATTTGGGACTGTGAATCTCAATGGTAAGGATGTAAGTGTGGGAAATGGGAGTTTCAGATGCAGTCTGTAAAGCAACTATTATCAATTTCTGTCCAGAGTCCCTTCATCATTCTTGGCTGTTACAGAGGGGAATAGCCACAAAATTCGTAACAGTTACATACTTTGGATTTGGAACCCACCTTATTGTCAGTGCAGTAATTTGCTTCCCAACATCATCTCTTGGATTGCATCCAGAGCTTTTCACTAAGATTTGTGAAAGCTATCTTCATTGAGCTCCTGACTGCAATGGTGAGACTGTTATCTTAAAAGATTCCTTGGCATTGTTTTTTCCATGCATGGAAAGACATCTTAGCATAGACACAGTCTGCAGGGTTCTGGTTTGACCACAGGAGAGGAAAAGAAGCATGCTGTGAGCAGGAGTGTCCTCCTCACTGCCTCTGAGCCTCCTGCTATAGGATTTGCTGAGGAGTATCCTGCGGTATCACAGGACATCTCTGTTGTACTGTCTTTGTTCAGATGGGCAGAAGTTTGCCTTTTGCACTTGTGGAAAATACAATGGAATATACGTAGTTCACACAGCTGGCAAAATGTGCCAACCAGCTAACCTTCTCCCTCTAAATGTGTTTATGGAAAGTGATAGCCTTGTAAGCACCTCCGCTTTGTGCTAAGGACAGGTAGCCTTTTCTTTCTATCCTCCTAATGCGTCCTAGTCCTCTTCCTTTAAGGAACAGAAATTAAGTCTCCCTGCCTGGTTCTCTCTTCTGCTTTATAATACAGCCAAACCAGTCCCAGATGGTGCCAGTGTGGTGGTAATTCAGCATTGGTGGCTGCTCCCTGGATGTGGACTGCAACAAAATGGTTTACTTCAACCTAACCTGCCAAAGGGCCCTCAGGTGGTAAATACTGCACTGGGTAAGAACTGACAGGGAATGGCTGGATCTGCATCCCATGACTACTCTTCTGACTTGTTCTGTCCCCAGGGAGTATTATTATACTGCTTTTTCCTCCTTTTTTCTACAACTACTTGTCTTGAGTGTCAGAGCGTGTTTGGTATTCATTGGCAGAGGTCACGTGCAGCCACACGTGCCTCTCCGTGAGCAGAAAGGAGACGGTGGTGGCTTCAGGCTGAGAACTGAAGGTGAGTGCAGGGGAGAGATGCACACACGCAGACGCGGACCCACTGCACTGAGTGAGGAGGACAGTAGTTTTGCTCATTCCTTCTCCTTCACCTCTCCTTACTTTCTTCTCTGGCCTAGGAAATTTCACTTCCTCTCCAGTAGTTTTTGAACACCCCTACCCTTTGCTAGTCTGCTGGGTATCACTTCATACTCCCTGAAGTGATGACGGGATTATATCAGAGATATCAAAGGAAATGGCTTTGACAGCTGTAAGCAGCGATAATAAAAGAGTTGCAAGTCAGATTTTGTAATCCGTCTGCTGTACGTCCAGGCCCCAAGGATGGATTCAAATATACATGTGAATATTTCAGAAAACATTCCACATATCTTTGTTATAGAAATAAACCTCCTTCAAAATCCTAAGCACTGAACTGTTCTCAATTGCCTGTGTGATATGTACTTTTCTGATCATTAAATTCTGCTCTGTGTTCTGAGACAACAGAGTCATTTTCAACAAGTAAGAGCAGGTCCTGCCCTTACCTCGGGGATGTGAGGAGCTAGCAGCAGAGCAGCAGCGCTTTCCTGCAGAGCAGTAAGACCAGTGGAAATAATCAGGATTCAGGTATTGAAAAGCATAAACAGAAAATAATTTGTATGCATGTGAAAAAAACACAGGCAGCTTTCTAAATTATCTGCAGGTGTCTTTTTTAATCCATCTGTAAAGATTAAAATGATGGTAGATTTTTCCAAAGTCTCTCTTTAAAATGAGCTTTGAAGACAGTTTCCAGGTAATGGGCATTTTCCATTCAGCAGCTCATCTGATTCCATGCAAGGTTCCCTGCCCCCACTAAAGGCAGTGTAAGATTTGACACTGATCTCCTGAAGACAGTAGCAAAATATGTCAGTCATTGCATACGCTCAGACCTCAGTATGAGGGAGCCATCCCTGTCCCACGGAGCCGTGCACAGCTGCAGGAGCACGGAGGGTTTTCAGGAGAACAGTCTTCTAACAGTGCCAGGAGATGCCCCATGGGAAGCGCTGCCCCTGCAGTCAGCAGAAAGGATTCGGGGTGGACAGGCGTGGAACTGGGGGACAACTACTGCTCCTCTGCTCTGCAGCTTGAGGCAGCACATCTCCCGAGTTGCTCTTATTCTCTCTCTCCTGTGAACACGGGTTGCAAAGGGTGTGTGTCATGTTGCACTGCCAGCAAGACAGTCGTGTTCTCTGGCTGAATTTGTAGCCTTGCACTTTACAACCTAAATATCCCCAATCTGCTCCCTGATATGGTAGCTGAAACGGAGGTTTTCACACCTGTATCTGCAGAAGGTTCATACTGCCTTCTTGTATCTTCCCTGCAGGAGGCCATTGGATTTTATTCCTTAGCACACACTGCCTACCCTCAGAAAGCACAGATGTCTTTGCGTTATGGCCTCATATGAAGTTAGTCACTTTTGCATGGCAAGAATAAAGAGGAAACATATAAACAAAATGGGAAGCATGGTAAGACGTCAAGGAAAGGAAAAGAAAAGAGTGTGTTTCAGAATGTTACATCTCTTTTTGTGTGACTTCACTGAGATACAGATTGAAGAGAGAGACTTTTTTACTATTACTCCTCAGAACCAAAGATAAAAAAAATCGCTTTGCTGGAGGCCACTTCTTCCTGTCTGCATTCACATACAGATGATTTGCTTCAGCACACAGGGACGTATCCTGCAGTGTTGAAGTCAATGGGAATTTTGCTGCTGAGCATAGGAAAAAACATTTTACCTCTATCCCTGATAATTGATGTCACCAAGACTTTGGAGGTGTTTTACTGCTCTTACAAAAATATCATTTTGTGTTTTATTCCTGGTGCCTGCTACCTCCTTTGTGAGTGGCATTTCACCGTACCTGCTATCCAGGATGCTGTCCCTTGTGAGTTCGGGGAGAAGGTTACACACTGGAAAGGCGTATGAAACCAGTACTTACGGAGAAATAAGTAAATTAAGACAACTGAATAGGGGAGGACACATCAAAAATAACGATTTGACAAAGTAGGTGTCTGAGAACAAGTAATAGGATCTGGGGAGGTGAGGTTTCAGGTGACCTCCTAGCACAGAACAGTCATAGTTATACTGGATCCTCGACTTGTTGCACTCTCAGCTGCTCCTTCCTCTCTGGAGTTTTTCCAGGGCAGATGGTGCAGCTGAGGCTGCGTGGCCTGAGGCAGAGTATTGCAGCAGCATGCTGATAGCTGGCTTAGCAAAAATGATTTTTCTCTCTCTCGCGCTCTCTTTTTTTTTCTTTCTTTCTCTGTCCATGTAGTGTAAGCTAAAGCCTAGCTCTGGACTTGCTGTTTTCCTGTGGTTGAATCCATAGAGGATTTGGAGTGTAACAATGGCAGCAGACTGTATCTTTTCTTGTCTTTGGATGGTCTGACAGCAGGTCAGTGGTAGCAATGGTTCTCAGAGCAGTAAGGATTACCTGCCCGTCATGCTTTCCCCATTGTGCCCCTCCCAGAAATGAACTAACCAGACAGCCAGCCTGAACAGAGAAATCCAAGAAAAGCTTTTTTTTTTTTTTAAAAAAAAAACCAGTCAGGATTTCTTGCGTTAGTTAACTTGCTGGAGCCTGTGCAAACCTGGATTCTTGTTGATCCACTGGAGTACTGTCAAGGCCGTGCGCAGCCACAGTTTTCTAGTGGTGTTAGCATTTTCTTTCCCAACACCCAAGCAGGCTGAATCTGTATTTCAGGGAGGCTGATATTCCCCCTACTATTGTTTTTGCACACCATCGGTTAAAGGATTATTCTGCAGACCGCTGGCAGCAGCTCTCATTCAATAGGGAGTAGTTGAAACTTCCTAAAGTGGGGAAAAACGGTCTGGGACTTTTATCCAAGAGCTGGGTTTTTCTCTCTTTTTTTTTTTTTCAAAGTTCTGTTATATTTACATGTCACTCTCAGGCCTTCACTTCATCTCTTAAGGTTGTTTTTATTTAGGTCTTCAGTAGAGGTCTGATTTTAGATGTGTAATTATGCTCTTTTCTCTTAAGAACCTACTAAATAGAAAATAAATTTCTTCAGGATATTCTTCTAATTTGGATTCCACCTCTTTTCTGCAGAATAGCTTGAGGAGTGTTAAAAAGATGTCACTGAATTTGAACAGCAGCAACGCTGAGCCCCAAACAGAGAAATATGCAGTCTTTCTCAAGACATGTTGAGACATCCCCCTGCAGCTGTGATGGGCTATCAGCACAACATCTCCGCCCTTTCACCAGAGGCAACCTCTTAGAGGCAACTTTGTCGTCAGACTTCAGTTGTACATCATCTAGTCTCAACTGGTGTCAAAAGACCCAGGAGCTTTCTGCCTGTCTGCTGGGAACATTGATCCACTCACCACAACCACGCACAAGATGTGAAGTCTTTCCTTCCCATGCACTCTCTGTCTCTTTCTCTCTTAAAAAAAAAAAAAAAAAGAAAAAGCTGTCAGTATTTCAGAAAGTGTGAGCAGCAGATCTTTGTGTACTTTAATCCATAAATAAACATTTCTTCTTTTGAACTTCATTAAAATTGGATGTGTTTTCACTGTAAAACACTCCAGCATCCCTATCATTTAGACATATACAGTGATGAATATTGCAATTAATTTTTGTCTGTAGGAATACTTGTGGTCTAGAAACACTCAATTTATGCCAAAAAAGTAAATAAGAATCAGACAACAAGATAAGTTGCTTATAACAGCAATTTTAGAGCAAGATATTAAGCTCTGCTCCTGCTGTTTTAACAGGCTGGGCCAAATGCAGCTTTGTTGTGATGACCTAGCTTGCAGGGAAGTTGTGGAGAGGTGTGTTTGGTTTGCCTTCTGCACCATTCTATCAGACTTTCCTTGGTAATACTTGTTGATGTATCACATTCAGATCTCCAGCTTTTCCTTTTATGCCTTTGACCTGAAGAAAGGAATTCCTGCGTTTAAATGCTCATCAATCAGTGCTGCATAGTTAAGCTGATAAGAATGCTAGGGCTAAGCCAGTGTTAATTTAGTCAACTGTAACATTACTGACAATATTCGTCAACAAATGATTTTAATTAGATGAGCATAATGAGATCAGTAGATTAAGACTAAGCAAATGACTAAAACTAAAGAGGGATTCTGATGACAAACAACTCCTGATGACAGTAAGGATGAATTTTTTGCCACCGGTGTTTTCAGTGGCATGTGGGAATGGAGAGACAGCCCTAATCACATGAGAAATCACTTAAAAATAATACCGGGGCACTGGGATGCTGTGTTGGTGTCAGGAAGGCTTGCAGAGCGTGAGCAAGTGCGGTGCAAACTTCCTGCGTAGCCTCGTGTGTCGGGGACACCCTCCCTCCGCGCCGGCGGGGGTTATTTGTGTGCTTGCCTTAGGTGCCATGCGTGAAACCAGCACCCGGAAGGGTTGTGAAAGGTTAAATTGAAGAGGCAGCAGGTACTTGTGCTGGGAGGGGGATGCAGCGGGAGGGCAGGTGGAATGGGACGTATTGAAGTTTGTGGCAGTAATTAAGAGCGTGGTAGGGAAACCAATGGGAGGAGGAGGCAGAGAGAATTACAGTATTTTATAAAGAAAGAAGTAAGAATAGAGAAGCAAAAGGAAAAGGATTGCTTGGCGTTTGAGGATGGAAAAGTTTGGGCTGAATAACCCGCCACTGTATTTGTCTCTTTCTCTCCCTACGTAGCTTCTTTGTTCTGATTTCTGATGAAGTATTCTGGCCCCTGTTTTATTTCCCGCTGCCTGCCCCTGGTCTTCTTGAGAGCTGCTGGCAGAGGGAGGTTTTCACAGCCTGCAGTGTTGATTCTGAGAAGTGCGAAGGGAACAGAACCATGCTGGATGATGTGACTCACCTTGGAGAAGCTGGTGTTTTCCGGCTGAGTGAAAGTGGAAAGTTTCAGCCTTGCTAGCCCAGATGTTTTCATGGACATTGCTGCAGTAGAGAAACCCTTGTCTGCACGTCTTGCTCAGCCCTGAATAGGAGAGGAGGAAGTTACATGCTGACATAAATGCTTAATGATTTATGACAAAAAAAAAAATTAGATGGTGAGCAAAATATTGGGTTAATTGACTATGGAGTCGTAAATTCCCCAAAATGTATTTGAGCCAAATATGGCTGCAATATCAGCTGTCATATGATGAATATTTTAAAGAAGATTCTATTATATACCTAGGGGTTCATTCGCTTCAGTAATGAGGACAGTTACCTCTAGGGAAAGGAAGCTATATTATGCTTGCCACTTAACCAGGGGCTGGTTTGACAGGCATCAGCTCTGAATATATGTGTATATATAGGGAATCACAGCACCTTGTCTCTGGCTCACTGAGCAGGAAATGTTGTGCTGTACAATACTTTGGGTTTCTATCTATGGATTTGTGCATGGCACTGAGTGGGATTCAGACTATTTTTATTCCCGAGTCTGATTGTTGAGGTGGAATCCATCACCTACTAAATATTAAATCAGCAGTTTTTTTTAAAGAGCAACACTGTCTCTGCTGACTTGAACATCCTTATGTGGCCCAGAGGAAAAGAGAAACAAAGACAAGATAAGAAAACTATCGTCTTTTGCATTCTTCTTAATATTAATGATTTCTCTAAAGTTTTCAAACTGTTGAAGGCAAAAAGTGAGATAGAACTTTCACATGAGTAAGAAATGACCCAGGTGAAAAAAAAAAGCATACATTATAAAAACAGCAGTGAAACTTCTGGAGTTGAATTCTTAGTTGGAAGAGTTGGAGAAAATGCATCAACAGATTATTTTTTCAAACTGGTTTTGCTTAATTGTTTGCAAACAAACATGGCTGGGAATTATTAGGAACGTGTCAATTCAAAATTATTTGAAGACTTTCATGCAAATGTAATTTATGTCAGATTTTATGCTGAGTTTTTCTTTTCTCAAACCTAATGTTTGCAAATGCTGAAGTTTTGAGATATCTGCCCAATTTACATGGTATTGTCCATCTTGCCAGACTGACTGGCACTGGATAGAGTTACTTCTTGGTTGTTTTTTTGGTTTTTTTTTTTTTTTTAAGTTCATGCTTGCACTTCATAGGCAGTACCCAAAGGCAGCAATCTGTGAGGTTTCTGAATGAATATTCCTAATATATCTGTATTTTCCTATATGAATTTCCTATATGAATACTCATTATGCACCACTGCACAAATAAAAGCCCATCTCTGTCACCCTTAAAGAGCCTGCACAAAAATCACTTTTATGATAATGAGCAGGTAGGTGAAATAAAAAAGGCGTGATAAATGATGGCACACTTTTTCTTTTTACATTCTGCAAAATAGTCACATCATTCCTTCAGTTCCAGAAATCAAAATGAATAATTGTTATGACAATCTTCCAAAAGCAATGAAGATTTTAAAAAAGTTTCTGGTTGCTGACTGCTAAGATGGAAGCTCACTTCTCATGTCACATTTTTAAGACTTCTGACGGTGCACCAAAATGTCCTGGATGCCCTGACATTTTAAATAGCACATCCCATCCCATCCTATGGTAGAAGAATTCCAGTCCTTTGATTAATTTCAAATAATTCTCCTTGTTCAGCCAGATCAATTGTTTAGGTTTCAGAATACAAGTGATTTATTCTGATGCTCTTTGTTAGATAAACTGACCCCTCAATGCAATAAAAGGACAAAATGAAAGTACTCATTAAGTTGATGCCTTTGCATAATTCACAGGCATTTTTTAAGATCATGTTACATATTCATCAGTTTGTCTTAGTCACAGAGTTGCCGCTATGAATGCTGTGTAAATATGTGGATATCTCAGCTGCTTTGTAGGGGTGAGGGGAGGCAAGGAAAAAGCAAAAAATCTAATACGAGAAAGGGGAGGGATTAAGGGAGACTAGGAGTTGGGAGGGAGTCAGAGCTATGTAGTTCCCAGTCTATACATCTGAATCTTTAGAGGTTATAGGGTTTCCTTTCCCCGTATAATTCTTGATGTGTACTGGGACTTTTGATCAATTTTGGTGTTATTAAAAAGCCCAATAGTTATTAGTTTTCACCTTGATATAAGGGCTAAATAATCTTAAATTGACCAGGGACGATGAAGTTCTCTGTCATCCTATCTGTTCGTTTGTTACTTACGTTGCTTTTAATTCTGCGTGAAAAAGAGAATATTTAAATAAAACCGTGCTTTCTGTTTTGATGAAAAGTTGTTTCTGGAGTTTGTTTTAGATTTGTGCCCTGCTTGATGTGATGTCCTGTTATGTTAGGAATGTAAGACTGCAACATAAAGCTTTATCAAGACTTGGGAAGTTTGGGAAAGTTAAATGAGGTGGTGGTTTGGCTTTTTTTTTTTTTCTTTTCACTTTTAATAAAGCGTGGGCTTATTTCTTCAGGTTGTGAACCAAAATAGATGAGTATTTCCAGTGTCATGTACATCAGAAGTTTTTTTTTTTCCACGGTGGTAACAGTGAATTGGGAGAAAGGGTGCTTGGAGGGATAAGCAAATGTCTGCACAAAGCAAGTAATTTCATCCCACAAATCTGTAAAAATTATGCAGTATAGTGCTTCATTTTAAACAAAGGCTAAATCTACTGCAGCTGAAAGTCAGTGCTAACCCTGAAGATCCCAGCCCAAAGAACTCTTCTCTTAATTTCTTTTTTTCCGTATTTCCTATTCTGCCAGATTTCTTAGCCCTTTTACACATCTTAGATTTAGTTTGCTATAAAGAGGTGAGGGAATAATTTTACTTATCATACAGAAGTCAACCACAAGTTCTACAACTTCCAGAAGGCCTGAAGGTCATCTGCTGTCTCCAGGTAGGGTTCAGAAATGTCAGAGCTGCCTACAGTGGCCGGGATGGAAATGTGGAACTTCCACCAAGAGACTTGTCCCAGCTCTGCTGTTGTTTATGCCATTCCAGAAGCTCTTGTGTATGTACTTTATGTGGGTATACCAAGGCATGCTACCTCACTTTAAGTGAGTGGTTTTGACTGGCGGTGCAATGGGGAAGAATGGGTGACCATTAATACTCTTATCTAATCTCTAAGAGATCCTGTGGAAGGAAGCGAGCAAGCGGTTCGAACATGCTGCTGCAAGTTCTAATGAAGATTTCCTGAAACAATGGGAGATCTGGGGAAGTGAGTTGTTGACATGGCAGTCTGCACTTGACAAAGCTCTGGAAGTCCAAAGAAAGATGGTTGCGCATAAACTCGTAAGTTTTTCTCCCCCAAAGGCCTCAGCATGAACCTCAAACTGACAGGGTCTTATTTAGGAGCTGTATGACTGACATACTCTCTGGCTGAGATTTGTAGGAGGCTTATTTAGTTGCCACATGGACCTATTCCCCATTTTGCTCTTAAATGTCTGCTCATTTTTCTTTCCAATTCACTGTTATAACCAGTGATTTTAGCCAGAAGCAGCTAAAATGACAGAAATCTATAAAAGGGGTTCATGGTTAGAAATAGAGCACTGCATGCTGAGTGTTGCCTGCAAGCGTTTTACTTGGATTTTAAGTGAGGGGGGAGGAAAGTAAGAGTCCTCATCTTTGTTTTTAATTAATGCAGTCACCATTTTCATTCTGAAGTGTCACACACTGGAAATCAAAGGAGCCTTGTATAAATAATAATAATAAAAAAAATTGTTCTCCTGATTAGTAATGGAAAACATTTTCAAACAAGATCTACAGAATTAAGAGAGGGCTGGCACTTCCTCAAGGTGAAAGTCTCTCAAAATCATAACATAAATTATTGATTTGTCCAAGTCTCTTCTCCACGGGAGATTTACAATCTCATTTTCATAGTTGTCTTAAGCGGGGGGGGGAGAAGAGATTCTTATCTAGGTCAGAAGGAAAGCATCTTATTTTTACAAAATAATAATAAACCCCTATTTCAGCTAAAGTGAGTTGCTATGGTATGGAATTATGGGGCTTATTGCTCTGACATTTGTGTAATGTCAGGAATAACTCCATTTAAGCAAATAGATTTACAGCTGTGCAAGTGTAATCAGAGCCACGTTATATCACATCTTAGATACAAAGAAAGATTGTTGTGAACAGTGAGCAAGATATGTAGGGAAGACGTCTGGACTTCTCTTAATATTTGTGCTGATAAAAATTGGCTCCACTAAAACAGAACTCCACAAAGAAAGAGAAAAAAGTGGAAAGTATGAGGATTGTGGCAAATTAGAAAGGAATAAGATACAAATCTGTCCCTTTTCTGCTGCCACCTTGGTTCAAATAGAGCAGTATACGGGTCTACCAGATAGAGCAGGGAAAGGAAATGACAGGGTAAGTAAGGTAGTGTGGCATATCAGAGAAGGTTAAGAGTTCTTGGAGAGCTCACTGTGAGTGGCAGCACTTCTCCAGATCTATGAAGAAGGAACCTGGCTGCTGGGGAACCAAAGAAAGTAAAAACCAGGGTGAAGGTAGTTGGTTGTTAATCACCCCAGGCAGGAGAAGCAGGTACCATCATACACAGCAGGAGACAAAAGGTGGTGAGCAGAAATGTACTGAACAAACAGGAGGCGGTGTTTGTGCAATGTTGTCCCACCTTCTATGGTGAGAAGCAACAGACTTCAGGTATTTTCCATCTCATTATACACATGAGATGGAAATCAGCATGATGGAGAGGCTTAAAATTTATTACTAAAACCAAGGAAGGATGAGTTAAGCAAAAAACCCCAAGGATTAGTGTTGTATGTCAAAGGAAAAGAAGGTATAAATGTTTCTAAATGACTGACGATTTGAAGCTAGTGACCTTAGGTGTTTGCTGGTCAGGGTTTTAGAAGAGAAAAACATGACAAAGAATTTAATTGTCATCTACTCTGGTAGCAACAAAAGACCAAAGTACTGTCCCTAATGAGCACCTTTTTATAAAGGAAAATACGTTGTGTTATCCTGGCAGACTACAGTGTGAGTAATGTGTTGGAAATACCATAATATAAAAGTAAAATATCTTTGGATTTAAAAAAAAAGTTAAATTGACACTTCCTAGCCTAAAAGATATTGCACGCACAAAAATGAAATCTTTCTTTAGACCTTTAAAAATGAAATCTTACTTTAGACCTTTAAAAATGAAAGAGGGAATGATGACATCTCATAATCACTGATTTTTAAAAGTTAATATGATTGAGACTGCTGCATTTACTGTATGAGAAAGATTAAAATTTCACTACTGCGTTTATATATGTATGTTAAAGGAGTAGAAACATATACACTGTGATATGCACTTACGCATGTTCTTCATGCGTAAAAAGGGCAACTAATCAGCTAATGAAGGAGAGAACGGAGTGATTTAAGAAAACTCTATGAGATCCCCCAAAAGCCCTTTCTACAGCTTAGAAAGAAGACTGTATCATAAAACCCAACAAACAGAACCCCCACATGATACAGGAAAGAACATGAAAGTAGCTACACAGCTTTAAAAAGAGTAATTTTTACTAAAGAAGCGGATACCAATGAATACAAAGTAGATGTTTAACGTTCCAGAAAATTGAGGAGGGAGGCAAAAATCAGAAAAGAAAAAATCAGTGGCTCATACAGTTAAGGACTGCAAGAAAATTTTTCACTTATATAACAAAAAGGATCCTAAACAGTATTGTTGGTCTATTACTAGGTGAGATGGCACAGTTACCAAAGTGGTACAGGAGAGAAAAAATATATTTGTCCCTATTGGTGAAAAAGTAGGCTAATGAATTCGTACCATCTCACAATGAAAAATACTTTCAGTTTCCTTACTAATTTAGGAGCTGTTGAAAGACAATAGTTACTGAGTTTAGGTTTTATGAACTCAAGGTATATATCTAGGATTTTAAAAAGATGAGGCTGAGGAGCTCTTTCAATCATTAACAATGATGTATCTTAATCTACCAGGAAATTTTCAAAGGACTGCAAGATTTAAAATATTTTAAAATTATATTGAAGTAGCATTTTTCAGTGTCTAAAATTCTAGGTTACTTAATGCCTGAATTCAATACCAGATTATTTTGTTAGAGTGCATCAATTAGCAAATAGACAAGGGAAATAATGTAATTAATGTAGTCAACATGGATTGGCAGCCTAGAAATCCTCTCAAAATCATTTTTGTTTTTAATAGGATTACAATTCTGATTGATAGATTTCTGAAATGAATGCTGCTTAGTACTCGATGGCATTTTGATGAAGAAAAGAGAAAGGTACAAAATTATTATGCTTGAATACTATGTTTCAAATTATAACTGTAAGTGAGAAATCATTACCAGGCAAAGATGCTTGTTTTGGACTCCTGTGGGGATTAATTCCTGCCCCATTCTGTTCATGTTTTTTCATATATTCTGAAAGAAAAAAATAAATTATCATGAATAAAGTTTGCACATAGCTCAAAGACTGGGAAAATGCAAGTAAGGAACAGAAACAATACACACAGATCTCCAAAACTTGGAAACAGGCAACTTTATCATGGAAGAAAGAATAGAAGCCAAAGGTACCAGAGGAGAGATTGTCCCAGGAACACACGCTGATGACAACTCAGGAAGATTCTGGCTGATGATAAGCTGGATACTAACTCCTAGGCTAATTCCTTGGCAAATAGGGCTGACACGGTCTTCGCGTAAGCAGGAGAATAGACCCTGTATCTAGCATTTGCATGTTCATTTCAGGAATATTCAGTTGTTTTTGCAGTTCAGTGAGGCTAATGACAAACTGGGGAAGTTTTAGGAAAAAGAAAAAACAAGAATACTCAAATGCTGAAAGAATTGGAAACTTTACTTTTAACCCAAGGGGAATAATCTGGATTTCCTGTCTCCAGATATTCTGCTCAGTTTTGGGGCCGCTTGCGTGCTGATTATTCCATCTGTTTCAGGGTTTTTTAGTTGAATGTCTAATGCACCACAGCTTAAATTACTGTATTAGAAAATCCCCAAAATGGAGAGATGAAAGGAAAAACAATTTCCTTTAAACTTAGAGAAAATAAAATTATGGCAAGTAGGGAATCCTACCTTGGTCTCAGTCTCTGCTCCTGGCAATCCCTTGTTGTTCAGGAATTCCGCCCCGGCTGGTTACTTTGCTGGCAGAGGAATGTCAGTCAGTGTTGCAGGTACAATGTGCAGAATTAGTATATGCTTTTCTCTCATGTACAGATATCAAGGGAACAAATGTATTGCAGAGGGCAGTATGATATCCTCTTATACAACAGTTGTCAGGCATCTGAAACACAGCCTCAATGTTTTGGCAGTCTTTGAAGAAGAATAATGGCCTTGTAATATGGATACTTCAATAGATATTTGTGGATCTGGCTTTTGTACTTGGCTTTGCCCCAGACTTCTGGTGCTCTTTCTGTACAGGCCACCGTGGGTATGTTTGCAATTTTCAATGTAGTCTCAGCCCCAAAATGGAGTTCTGGAGTGTAAGGCAAGAATAATACAAGGACTCGGTCTCTCTATGCGATATTGTAATGTGAAGCAAGTAGTTGCTACAGGTGATAAGAACTAAGTGAATACTCACTTGAAAATTGCAGATTAAATGCTAAAATGAGATCTGTTTCAAACAACAGTCCAGGAAGCGGCTGGACCTGTGTGGGCTGTAACCTCCTTGCAAACATTCCCCATTTGAGCTTACTGTTCTTCACAGCTCCTCAATAGCTTCTGTCCTGCGTAGCACTGAATATCATTTGAAGTTACCCTAGAAAGTATGTTGCAGGCATACACATCTATTTATGAGCGACCTTTCCATCAGACATGTGTGGATGGAATTTTTTTCAAGAGCTGCAAGTGCACTTTAAAGCGCAATCATGTTCTTCACATCCAGCTGTGCTGTAATTCCATCACAGCTCCTGCAGCTGCTGTGTGGTCTGCAAGTGAAGCTTCACCAAAAGCACTGCTGGGGATGTCAGAAAAGATTCACCTTGTGCTTCAGATTTGGCTCAAAAGAACAACCAGCTTGCAGGTAACTAATAAAAAAGACTCTTTTGTCAGTAAAAAAAGCAGATTTTTTTCAGGCATACAGGAAATTAGTCTGATTGATGAAGAAGGAGGAATCATTTTTAACAGATCATTTTTTCTGACCATTAATAGACATTGACCCCTCCCCAAACACTGACTTTATATATCCTTTGTGGAAGAGAAATGTTCTTCATGATTGTAGGGATTTGTATGTACCAAGCAGCAGTTTTGCCAGAGGACTGGCAATTGTCATATAGCAAGTAGTTCAAACCAGGAATCCTCCTGGGCTGGTGGGTTTGTCTAGTGTGGAGCTCTTCTCTTTTCTTCATCCTTTCATTCTAAGCATACCCATAGGGCTCAAACATGGCTTTGATTCTGGTCTTGTTTGTGTTGGTGTAAAGCAGGAGTAACTCAGCTCCTATCAGTGCAGTTCAGGTAAATGAGATCAGGCTCCAGCCCATGGTATCCAACCACTCTAATTCTGTTAAAGGAGCTACAAATGGATGATCATCTAGCTAAGATTTGCATAGATCTTCTGTTTTGGAGTTTTCCTATGTATCGTTTAATCAGATGTTCTTCCATTTTCTACTCCTAAAAACTATTTCTTACTGAAACTGAAACAGCTTTCGTTTAAGATTCTGAAAAGCTTTTTACAAACTTCAATTAACTAAATTTCATAGTATTCTTGTAACAGTGAGCATCAGTTAATCAGTATGATTGTACAACTGCTGCATCCCATCAAATATAACTCCCAGACGAAAAGAAAAAAAACAAACCAAAAAGCACGTTAAGACAAGATTAAGTATGCAGTATTAATTTAAAATGCCTTCAGAATTCAAAGCAAGATGCCTTATCTGGTTTATGAGAAACTTTTGAGAGAAAATTAAAACAAACAAGCAAATATATTTCCTTGATATGGAACATACAGAAGAAATTTCATAGGAAGCAGACTTTGTGGACAGATTGGAGTGAGATTCAAAACTCAGCCTGTTTAGTTACAGTCCAGTTGTGGAGTTCCTGCATTTTACAGTGCTCCCTGAGGGATTTTCTAAGATATTTAGGAACCCGTCAGGAAATCACGAAGCTTAGCTTCCTAATTAGTGTTATGAAGCTGTGTTTAAAGCATACAATTCGGTTGCAAAGTGTGTAACACTCCTGAATTTCCTGCTTTCTCCTCTCCCACCTTTACTCCTGACAAGCAGCAAGTCTTAGCACGCCCTATACTCTGTGCTCCATTTGTGGGCTGCCGTGAGGGGTTCATTCTTCGTGGAAATACCTGTGTCTTCTTCCATGAGATAATTCCCACTTTTGGGTAGAGACTGCCTTGCTTGCAGAATGGGAATCCCTAGGCATAAGATATAGTGCAGGTAAATCTGTCTAGGGATTCTGGCCCAACGAAGCGGATGAGGTCATGACATGACCACAAGACAATGCCCAAGTGCATTGAAATGAAAATAACTCAATTTTCAGATGAAAAAAATGTAGCTTTCAGTCAAGCAGCTCTTGATGAAATCTATTTTTATTTTTCTGAGGGGAATCAGACACAGTTTAGCAATATATTTTTTTTTTGCTGTTAACTAAGTTTTATATTGCAAAAGTTAAAAGGGAAATATTTTCAGGAATACCTAATTGCTAGTCAATATATACCATTAATATGTTCTCTACTGCAGCAATAAGGAGACCTGGGGACCAAGCTCTTAATAATTGATTCTCGCTAGCCCAGCTGGTGGTCTTTGGACCTTATTAAACGCTCCTCATCTTGTTTTTGCACTCTTACTCCCTTGAGCTATAGCTTTACTGTGTAACTTCCCTCACTACTTGTCAATCCTTAATAAAATTTGTTGAACGATACGGTTCAAGGTTGGTTCATCCCTAAGATTAAGTCTTTTCAGCTTTCAGCACAGTCGGTCGTGTCCCATGTAGCTTGATTTGCTTTGCTTAAGGCTTTCTGAACAATTGGTTTGCACGGTGCTTTTGCTAACCCCGGTTCTAGCCCTGTGATGACCTTTTTCCAGCCCTGATTATTTATGTGTATCCTGCAGTTCACTGGGGAAGTGTGTGTTGGCTTCCAAACAAAGATTGTTGTCTATTATATATAACCTAAAAATACAACTGTGAACGCGTGTAGGAGCTGGGAGCGTGTTTTTTTTTTTTTTTTTTTTTTTTTTTTCCTGGGGTTTATTAACATCCTGTTGCATTTATTTCAAAAACTACAAGATGGATGTTTTTAGAGGTTTATGGTTCACAAGTTGCTGTAATTGTAACAAGTGGCAGACTGATAGATGCAAATTACAATTGATTATATTCATGGGCTGTATAAAGCAGTTTAGATCGTTGCATTTATATATCTCGCCATCTTCACTTGGAAATCTGGAGTTGATATGGGAAATTTCAAAGGTAGGTACCCAAGCTTTGGAACCTACCTACATATGCTGTAGAGCGGTAGGTAAAAATGAGTAAAGGTAAGGGTATTGAAAATGTCCTGCTGCCCAAAAGCAAGTAGAATGAGGTGTCCCAAACCTATTTGTTCATTCAAAAAAACCCAAATAGAAAAACTGTTTGACTGCTAAATATACCTCTCTGCTCCATCTTTTTGCTTTCATTAGTTTAGCCAGATTTCCTAAGAAGATGAGGTTTATGTACTCATCCTCTGTGTGTGTACACCACGTGTACTTATATCTATGTGTGCTCCTACAGTGGTGCCTGAAGGGGTAGCTGATCTCACCTGGGTTTGGCCACAGAGTAAAATTGTCAAAACCAAATAGTTTTCTACAAGTTTTGTGAAACTAAGTGGGTAGGAAGAGGAAAGGGACAGACTGTAGTTATGCCTTGGCACATTGCAAGATAACCTCACTCATGGAACACCAGGAAAATCAAAAAAGAGAAAACTTCTGATTTTCTCCATCATACGGAAAGCTTCAACTGCAACTCATGCATACCCCAACAGAAAATGTCTAGCACAGCTGTGGTGCTCTAATCCACGAGGCTGTATTAATGGGCACTCACAGAACTGCTTGATTTACCTTTTGGCTAATAAAGAGGCAATTCCACAAATTTGGTTTTGAGTAATCAGCCATAGTGTCTTTCTTTTTCTTTAAAAATCATAACAAAATCCTCAAACATAGCAACACTTGATTGTGTGTTAGAGGAGCATACAATACGGGAAAGATGAGAAAATCCTCATGCGTCAACGTCTGTCCCGCTGCAGCTTGCCGAAGGGAAAGTTTTCTTCATTCCTCTGCAAGACAAGATGCACCACTGCTGTTCGGTGCTGCCATGCGTCAGAGGAGGGGCTGCAGGGGGTCAGACTCAAAGAAAGGATTACGTGTTTGGAAATACAAATATATCTCCCTACTTCCTGGATTCTTGCCTGGTCCTGTGAATTCCTGCAGAGTTTGCACTCACCTAACCCCAGAGTGCTGTTATGAAGTTCCCTTTACCATAAGCTATAAATTTTATTCACCACACCCATTCCCATGAGTATCCAAGCACCTGGTCTGACACAACATCCAAAGAGACAACGCAAAACAATGCAGGAGGTGGTAACAGGAATGGTGGGAATGACAGACGACGTGAAATCCGTATAAATGGCGAATGTTCTCCCAGGCTGGCTATGCTGAGGAAGGAGTGGATGAAGTAGTAGCAGGGTGGAAAAGTGAACTGAGATTAGAGTCTTCCAGTTGCACAGGAAGGATGGAGTGAGGTGAGGGGGAGTTCAGAGGGCAGTCAGGCAATGTGAAGGAAAGAACAACTTCCAGCTGTAGAAAATTGCAGGGAGGAGACCAAAAGGAAGCAATTCTCACAGACAGTAAACACTTACGCTATTATGGTAACTCAAATTAATAAATATTTATCTTATAAAGCTGTCCAAAGGACTTGGACCTCACTGGGCTGTGCTCTGTGTAAATGTGAAGATCGTCTCATTGTGGCTTCCCAGAGAGATTCAGTGAGTTTATTGAACAAAGCTTGTGACAACAGGGCAGCATACAAGAACACAGGTCTCCTGGGAAAACTGCTTTGGTGTTCTGGCTTTCCTCCTTTGCACATAATAGACTTCTGGGCTCTACACAAACTCCAGCAATGTTCAGTGCTTTTCAGATACTGCAACAGAGAATGGATATATGGAAGTGCACCAGCCCAGCTAATCCTCCAAAAGAGTTGCTGCATGCTGCTGCACAAGGCAACCAGCAACCAGCTCTTGTGCTTTCATTTGACATGACAGAGGGACCACAGTCCATCTCTATCCTTCTGAGATTGCTGTGCCCATAAGGATGAATTTGGGTCAAAGAGACAAGTTGAAAGAAGCCTCCAGAGGTTATCTAGTCCAATCCAAAGTGAGAATAACTTTACATTTAAATCAGGTTACTCATGGCCTTGTCCAGTCACTTTTTGAAAATATCCCAAGACAAAGATTCCACCACGTCCCTGGACAACCTCTTTCAGTGTTTAATCACTCTCATTCTGAAATTTTTTTCTATTAGAGCTTGTCTTGCTGCAACTTGTTGTGACCGTTGCCTCTTGCTAAGCACCTCAGAAGTGTTTGTCTCCACCCTCATGAGAACTTCTCTTTCTGTAGCTGAAGGCTGCAATTAGGTTCCCCCATACTCTTCTCTTCTCCAGGCTGACCAAACATATTCCACTGGCCTCTCCTTTGATTTCCTCTGCTCCTGCCCCTGGCTAAAGGGACTTTCTCTGGTCACTTTCCAGTTTGCAAATATATCTCAAAACCCCAAACTGGACACAGATGCAACCTCACAAGTGTTGAGCAGGAGCAGCATTCCCCTTGTCTTTCTGGCCATGCTCTTCTGCCCATGCAGCACTGCGTGCCATTTTCCTGCACACCTTGCCCAGGCGCCTCTTGCAGATCTACAAGCCGGGTAGTTTGTCCCCAGCTTGTACTGCTGCAAGGGGCATTTCCATCCCCAGGGCAGGACTTGGCATTTGTCTTTGCTCAAAGTCCTGTGTTTCCTCTCTGCCCATCCCTGTGGCTTGTTGAAGTCCCCCTGCGTGGCGGTGCTTCTTCCCTGGGTAGAGACTCTTCCCCTTAGCTTGGCATTAGCCAGAAGCCTTCTCATTCCTTCATCCCTGCTCACTGATGAAGACGTTAAATAGTGTCAGCCCCCATATTGCCTCCTCAGGAACACCACCCCTAACTAGCCCCGATGTAGTCTTTGAACTGTTGACCACTACCCTCTGAGTCCAGACAAATTTTCATCTACCATGCTATAGGTCACCCACTCGTGCTAGAGTGTGTCATACTAGTCCTGTGGGGAAGCCCTATAACCAGCTAAAAGAAAAGAGAGCTGAAATTGAAAATATTTTAGCCAAAGTTTTCCTCTGTCATTGTGGAAAATTCCTGGAGAGTTGATAATGAATCAGTTTAGTAGTATCTCACCAAAATTGGTCTAATAGCTTAGAATAATAATAATAAAAAGCTTAGAATAAAAAAGTCTCCTCAAAAAAAAGTATCTTAGGAAAAGATGTGTATCCTTAGTGCTTCAGGGAATAGGAACCTTTTGCATGTGTATAATTCTGTCTTTCAGTCTACAGAATGCTTCAAAATAACTAAAGGTCAGTATACATTTAATAAGAAATTTCCTAGACTTTATCATAAGAAGTAACTTCCTTATGTGTGCATTTTTTTTTTAATGGAGGAAAATTAGCAAAGCACAAAGTCAGTTTTCATTGCTTTTGTCCTTCACCCCTGAAATCTCAAACAGCCAAAAACCTGTTGCCTTTCCACAGCCCCTGGGGTGCAGAGGGCATCAAACAGTTCATACTCTGAAAGTCTACCAAATTCACTTCATTTAAAATTCAGCACAGCGTTTTCCCTGTTGGGCAAAAGGAGCAGTTGAGTGCATTGGTCAGTGTGTAATTTAGTTTCTTTCTACCTGCGCAAAATGAATGTTTCATAGCCACAACAGAAGCTGAGGGCTTGGAGGGTCCTTGTGCAAGTGCAGCACAGGAGAGGGAAGTGCATCCTGGTTCTGTCCACTGTGAAATATACCTCAGACTTCCATTTCCAGCATTTGTCTCTCCTGTGCTTGTGAAAATAAATGAGATAAGACTCATACTTGTTTATGGAGATGTAATGCCCTCTGTTTGTGTAGCTGCAGGAATGCTCGGTTCATCAAAAACAAAAGATATACTAGATTCTCTTAAAAAAATTTCCGTTGGCAACAGCTACGTTCTTGGTTGACTCTTTTTTTATATAAATAAGATAAATGCATTAATTTCAGCAGCCACATAACAGAGAAATTTTGAACAGGAAAGTTCTGCAAGGACTCAAGGAAAACCAATTTACATGACCAGCTAAAGGTTTGAGGAGTGGGCTGTTGGAATGCAGTGCAGAAATGGTTACCAGTAACACCCTGGGTTATCGATCGATGTTTCACACCACAGCAGACATGTCTTATGGTCCTGTAAACTCTTTCACACAAACAGCTTTGCTAATCTGAGGATTTCCACTACTTTGCCAGAAAATGTGGGAGAATGGACTACGTTTGCAGGATTTGCAGTTAGCAGCAAGTAAAGCAGACCCATAAATTTTATGTTGAACCAAGTTCCGTTTTCAAATATACTTTGCAGGCTGATGAAGCAAATGACATTCTCATCTCGTTACTGTTCATTAACGCAAGGATG
Organism: Chroicocephalus ridibundus; assembly: GCF_963924245.1. Lineage (NCBI taxonomy): Eukaryota > Metazoa > Chordata > Aves > Charadriiformes > Laridae > Chroicocephalus > Chroicocephalus ridibundus. The sequence goes on along the minus strand of NC_086285.1, from coordinate 14,974,065 downwards.
TGAAATCATTCTGCATATCTGGTCTCTCTTCTCTCACCAGACACCCCCCCCGCCCCTTCCTGTGTAAATAGTGCAAGTTCATCCATCACCAAGTAATCAGAAGATTGTCCAGATCTACTGGCTGCAAAATTTGGGAGTTCTTACAATTTTATTTGAAATATGGAAAGATGTATTTGAGAAACTGCTGGAAAGAGAAATAGAAAGAGATGTATTTCACAGAATAATTAGTTCTTGTTTTGCACTAGATTTTCCATTATTTTTTTCTTAATGATGTGGACTGTTTCTCTTTGGTGCTGTTCACATTTGGCCTGCTTTCAGTGAAACTTATAAACAGGGATGATTGCTGTAAATGAAATCTGGAAAACATACACAAATACATACAGGAAGAAAAAATAATCTTGGTACTATTAATCTCATGAAAATGAATTTAACAGAAGTGGGCCTTAAGTCATAGAGATTTCAGATGTGGGGGTTGATTTAATCTAGTTTCCAAGGAGAGTTTTGATAGCTTTAAATAATAAACATTTTGTCTAAGAGAAATCTCAGGAAAGCCCTCTGTCCATTTGAATGTATGTTAACATTCCTGTGCTTGAGACCTCCCTGAACTCTCTTATTCTGTGACTTTTATGCTGTTGACTTTGCCTTTTTTGCTGGTAATGTCAGGCTTACTTGTCCAATCTCAGCTGTGTGACTGAGGCACTCATCATTATCCATTGTTTGAACAAGGTCTTGTTGTGTGCTCTGACTGATTGATTGCTTATTCTCAATAAACAAAGACTTGCACTCAAGGTCTTTGAAGCATTTCTTGCTCAACTAGTCAACTTATACGCACGGAGGGCCAACTGTCCCTCTCCTATATTAGTTTATACAAATAGGTAACAACTTTTCTCAGACAGAATTACTGCCTTAGAAAGGAAGAGAGAGCGTTCAGGAGGAAGTATTATTTTTCTAGTCCTGTTTATCTTTCTGTTTAATCTGGATGCTTCTTTAATGCGGAGTTACAGCTCAATATATTACATTAATGAACTCCATTTATTCTGAAACAGGATAAAGTGAAATCCCAGTGATGCTAGAAGAGGAGGAGCCCTGAAAACCATTGTCTCCCTTTGAAAAGAGAGGGAACCCAGAGTTACGTTGTGAATATCAGTAAGGATGATGCTCAGCTCAGAGCATCATTTGGGATCGGTATCAGGTGTGAATATAAGCCCTTTGCAGGTGATTTTAGTTAATAGTCCTTTGCATATTTTTCCTTCTTCACTGACACAGCTGATTAACATAAGCAGTTTTTAAAATATCTTAATACTACAGTATCAGAATCATAGTTCATTCTGCCCTGCTGTCATTAAAAAAGTCCTATGTCATTAATTTTTTTTCCAGTCAGCCTTACCATTTAGTGTCTTGAATATGTGAAAGATAATAGCTGACTAAAACTTTCAGTGTCTCCTCCATGGAAAGATGTAATCTGGTGGTGCAAACCTGCTATCGTTTTACTGTGAGGGGGAAGAGAAATCCCTTGCAACTTGCTGACATCTTGCAAAGTGGTAATGACTCCACTGTGCTGTACAGACACAAAATAACACAACTGTCCCTGTCTTCTCCTATATGCACCGCTCATGTCTATCTACACCTATGCTAGAAGGAAAGCTCTCTTACAAAGGTGAGGTCAGCAAAATTCCTCCAAATAAAATTCATGATGTCACTATAAAGTTATCTTTATATAGCTAGTATATATGCAGCTGACATGTGTTATGACAATTCTATAGTAAGAGTCAACCATATTAAAAAAGTATGTATCCTGATGCGTGACTAACCTGATGTCCTTGTATCATAAGGTGACCTGTTAGTGGACAAGGCTGTGGATGTTGTTTACCTGGACTTTAGTAAAGCCTTTGACACTGTTTCCCACAGCATTCTCCTGGAGAAAATGGCTGCCCATGGCTTGGATGGGAGTACTCTTCGCTGGGTAAAAAACCGGCTGGAGTGCCAGGCCCAGACAGTGGTGGTGAATGGAGTTAAATCCAGTTGGTGGCCAGTCACAAGTGGTGTTCCCCAGGGCCTGGTACTGGGGCCAGATCTATTTATCAATGATCTGACAAGGGGATGGAGCGCACCCTCAGTCAGTTTGCAGATGACACCAAGTTGGACAGGAGTGTTGATCTGCTTGAGGGTAGGAAGGCTCTACAGAGGGATCTGGACAGGCTGGATGGATGGGACGAGCCCAATGGTATGAGGTTCAACAAAGCCAAGTGCTGGGTCCTGCACTTGGGTCACAACAACCCCGTGCAGCCCTACAGGCCTGGGGAGAAGTGGCTGGAGAGTTGCCTGGCAGAAAAGGACCTGGGGGTGTTGGTCGACAGCTGGCTGAATAGGTGACAGGTGGCCAAGAAGGTCAACAGCATCCTGGCTTGTATCAGAAATAGTGTGGCCAGCAGGACTAGGGAAGTGATCGTCCCCCTGTACTCGGCACTGGTGAGGCCGCACCTCAAATACTGTGTTCAGTTTTGGGCCCCTCGCTACAGGAAAGACACTGAGGTGCTGGAGCGTGTCCAGAGAAGGGCAACGAATCTGGTGAGGGGTCTGGAGAACAAGTCTGATGAGGAGCGGCTGAGGGAGCTGGCGTTGTTCAGCCTGGAGAAAAGGAGGCTGAGGGGAGACCTTATTGCTCTCTACAACTACTTGAAAGGAGGTTGTAGTGAAGTGGGGCTCACTCTTCTCCCAAGTATTAAGTGAAAAGATGAGAGGAAATGGCCTCAAGTTGCACTAGGGGAGGTTTAGATTTGATATTAGGAAAAATTTCTTCACTGGAAGGGTTGTCAAGCGTTGGACCAGGCTTCCCAGTGAAGTGGTTGAGTCACTATCCCTGGACTTATTTGAAAACCCTGTAGATGTATGTGGTGCTGAGGGACATGGTTTAGTGGTAACTTGGCAGTGTTAGATTAATGGTTGGACTAGATGTTCTTAAAGGTCCCAACCTAAACGATTCTATAATTCTATGATCTATTTGAATAAGATTCTCCACCCTGCCCCTCTTACTCTCTTTATTGGGATTGGATTAGGCTGTGAGGGATGAAAAATACTTTATTGACCTTTTTTTTTTTTTTCCTTTCTTGTCTATGGTCATAAGAAAAATTTTATTATTTAAAGAAATGTCAACGTCAGTGCACACCTGTAATATACATGAAAGTTCCGTCATATGCCTGCATTCATTTACAGTATAATGGTAAATAGGTAAAGCTTATTCTTATGCTTACTTTAGTTAAATAGTTAATTCTTGTGAAATACAGCATTATAAACATCACTTAGTAATTTTTTGGGTTCTGCATACCATTAATATTTGGAGGAAAATGTATATCTTGAAAAGTCAATTGAAACAGCAGATTGGAGTCTTCTCCCACTTGCAAAGGTAGATCACATGTAGGTGCAGTGAGATACTAGACTTACATCAATTCAAAATGGGTGTAAACATGAGGGAAGAGTCCAGATCCAGTTTTCCTGTATGAGCAGAGTGACTAATACACAAGAGGCTAATTTAGTAGGGACATTTAGTCACGGCTTCCTGTAACTGTGGCACTTTGTGAAACACGTAATTACACACCAGTAGCTGTAGATAACAGTGTGCTGGAAAACTTAGGACATTGTAATAGGAATGGACCTCCAACTTCGTAATTTTAAGAAGTGAAGAGCATTTGTTATGTAATCTCCTTTCTTTTTAAAGCTTGCCCCCCCAGCCTGTTAAACCTTAGTTTGATCAATAAAAAGGGGTTCTGACTGATCAGCTCTATTCCTACTGTCTGTAAGTCCAGAGATGGCAGCTATTGCTCCATCCCTGTCAGGAGGTTCCTCAGATTTCTACATGGGTCTGTCTGTCTTTCTGCATTATTATGCCCTGTGAATTTCCAGCAGATTTTCACCTCAGTAATTCTAAGCATCTGGTAAACAGGTAATTCCAATTTCTGTGACTGGTACTTTAGGCTCTACCCCCTTCCATGCCACTTGTTTATCAATATTTGAACAATGCACACTGTCTCCCTATGACCCTCATTCCATCTTTTTTGCCCTTGTCAGAGACTGCTCTTTTTGAATAATCATTTTGACTGAATAATCACTTTGTCTCTAGAGACAGACCCTGCTAATCTCATTTCCATTTAGTCTTTGCATCCTATGGGTTCTTATACCACACAGCAGCCTGCCTTCCAGGGCCACATTAACCGACATAACTAACATCTGCTGCATCTGGATTATTTTTTTTCAAAGTGGGGTAAGCACGTGCAATAAAGAGTTTTGAAATTCTTTCTGGGAGTATATGAGCAACCCTACGCATATCCACATATGTTGCAGACTAAGTGCGTGAGAAGACAAGGTAGCAGGAGGTAGTCAGGCTTGTGAGAGTTTTATCTTGCAGTCTTGTGTTAGCTCTCAAGATTTACCCTCAAGGTGGAAGTCCCAGCGTGCCAGGTGAGTGATAGTTTTGGCCATAATCTTTATCCAGCAGTTTTACTCCATCTTCTAGATATCAGCCTTAAGTTACCTCGAATATGACATCTGATATTTTTATCTGTATTCACTATTCCCTGGGATGCCATTGAAGAATCTGGCAAACATATCTGATATACGCGTAGCACTTCTTGTTATACAGTGCAAGATGTAGTGCAAGATTTTTAGACTCTGTGGGCATTTCTGATGCGGCAGGACAATACTGGCACATGAGCTTGAGGACAACTTGTTGTTGGTCAGGGTTAAGTACTCTTCTTACCTCGAAGTTGTTAAATGGGAGCTTAATGACACTAATGAACTCAGGACACACTTATTCAGCAGTAGAATAGGTCCTCTGTCCTCAGGAGAATGCACCAGGGCTAAAAATGTTTCAGGATGCTTTGTTTCTTGTTGTCACCAGAGTCTTCATTGGGATCAGCTTCATCTGGTTGGTCTTTAGATACAAGTTATTGAGAGTGGAAAAACTAAGGTAAGCAGGAACTGGCCACTGACTGGGGAAAAAAATGGGTCAATCTATGTCAGATTTTAGGGAGTATAAATCAAAGTGATTAAGAACCAACTTTCATACCAAATTTTTCCTAGTTTTATGATTTTGTTTACAAGCAGTGAAGTTAATTAAGAGGGGTTTCATTCTGAAGGACTTTTAACTTCAAGGGTTAATGAGTCTGAGCAGGTGCGAGAGATTAGATGTAGCTGAGAACAGCGAGCTGGTGGAAGAAAATACTGATGTTTATTTCGTTCAGTCTTTACTTGAGGGATAAGAAAAGAGAAGAAATCACCTCGCCCAGGAAAAAAGTTTAAAAATACGTTTTTTGCAGTATAATCTATTCTTTTCATAATTAGCAGTTCTTGGGTGATTACCTGAGGAGGCTGGTTGTGGCAGATAATTAACTGAGTACCTGTATATCATATGCCTAACTTGGGCATCCTCTGCTCTTTCTAGTGTCAGAGAAGGTTAAGAGCCAGTCTTTTTGGTCTGTGGTAAATGCTAATTGGCATCTTATTTTACTGGAACGGCATGTCCCCAGTCAAAACTGAAAACTGCATTTTTGTAATCAGCAGTTGTGTCTGTCCTTGGCAAGTCATAGCCTTGTCCAGGCAACTTTCTCTCTGTCCTGTAAGCTTTGGTGGTTTTTTACGCAGTAGATAGATACTAAAACAGACTGTAGTATTTTGTCAGTGGCTAGAAGTGGTGCATTTCCTTAATGCCTGGTAGTAAGAATCGATTCCAACCCAACCCGAAATTGTTTGAGTGTTCAGAACTGGGGAACTAGCATGATCAAGGATAAAAAGGGGTATGAATTCAGGTGAATAATTAATTAGCATGAGAAAAAAAACTTAAAAGAGGGCATCTTTCTAAATTGCAGAGAACAGCAGTTCAAATGAGTTTTCTGCGCTACATCTTTTTAGATTTGCTGCGAAAAGAGAAATGTGATATAAAGATCAATATTTCTCACAAATTGATAAGAATTTTGTTTACGCTGACAAGGTTTTTCAAGTCTCAATTGACTGATCTCTCTTTGACCTCGCAAAGCCCTTGATATGTGCACACACAAATAACTTTGGCAACTGGTGCCAGACTGACCAGGCCCAGCCCAGGTGTAAGTGAGTACATAGTTTTGCAAGTAAGCACGTAGAATTACAATCATATCTCTCAACCTTAATTGCCTCATAGAAAATAAACACTCCCAGTTACGTGATCTCCCCTATTGCCAGGACAATACAAACCACGAAGATCTGTGATAAGACCCTGCTTTTAATGAAAGAAGATTGTATTTCTCCTCAAATCCCTCTAAGTCTTTGACTTGGTTTGAGAGAGAAGGGCAACTAAATTAAATTAGGTTTGAGAAGTATGAAAATTGAAAAGTCTCCTAGGAGCTCTGTTAGGATCAGGGTTTGAAACGCTTTGACAATAAGATGTGAAAGCCTTCCCTCAGACTGTCAGTGTGGGCTGGGGGTGCTCGGTCCTGCTCATTCTCTGAGAGATGCTGAATGCCCGCTAGTGCCCTGCGCTCCAGGGTTGCAGAGTTTCACCTGGGGAAGCTGCATTCACTTGGGCACTGCATCAAGACTCTGCGCTTCTGTCCTTCTAATGGCACATTACTGGTTTTGATGCTGTATAGATTTAAATATTAATTTCTGCAGATTTCAATATTAATTTCTGCGGTACTCCTCTGAACAAGTACTTGTTATTTCCCCAGACAGGTAATGCATGAGAAAGGTTGCATTAATGAAGAGGTACAATGAAGAAAACTGTAATCCATGCCTAAGTGTTGTGAAAGATCCTCTTATTCAGCTACATCAAGGTGCCAACACTTACTGTGGTTTTATATACTTCATACTGGTTGCCATTTGCAAACGTTCAAAACTGGTTAGACTTCTTTTTCATCTCTATGAAAGGCTTATTTTAAATATCTAAAGGCTTAAAAGAAACGTATTGGTTTTGGGATGGCCATTTGCTTTTACGAAGTAGTGAGGGGAATGTCCCCTGCTCCTAGTTGTGAGGTGGCCGTGTCCTGCTGGACCTTCAGCTCTAAGGTCTGGGCAGTGCACATGCCATAGGACCGCACGGAGAGGACCCCGCTCTTCTTGTGTCCATCCACCTGCCGAGTGGCTTCCTGGCTCTTCCTGCCAGGAAAGACGGGATGGGTAGAAAGGCCTGCCAGGGTTTCTGGTACTTTTGCCATGGTCAGTCTGTGAGATAAGAAGACTTTTAGCTTTCCTTTTGCCTGTGAGTGAGCGGCCCCAGAAGGAAGAACAGTGAAGGTTACCTGTCCTCTGCGGGGATAGCTGTCATGGTGGATGGAGGAGGTGAGGGGTGGGGAACTTCCATGCAAAGAGTCTGGCCTCATTTAGCACACAAAAGTGAAGCACGATGAAAGATTAAGAACAAAATAACCTGCTCTTTACCTGCATACCTTCTTATGGTGTGCTATAGTTGTTGAGGGTTTTTATCAGATCCCTGGTAAGCAGGATATAACAGAAATTACCTTTCTAAATCCACATTTATTAATTGGTAATGCCATGGGCTTGTTATGGCCGTGGCCTTTGAAAGAACTTCCACCTGCTAATCATGTGTCTGCGACTCAAGTAAGAGCATTGATGTAGAATTCTTAAGTGATGGTTAAAGTACCGTGCAGAAGGCCTGAGTTTCAGACACTGAAGTAGGTAGCTGCTGTGCTTGCACAAATGAGTATTGAAATGCTGTCCGGCAGGCATTACCTTGCTTTGAGAGTTATTTTCAAAGACTAATTTCTAGTTATAATCATAGATTAATTTGCATCTTCACAACCATTGAATGCACATATCCATGTACAGGAATATTCAATCCTAATTTCCAAAGCTTGACGTGATTTTTAACATAAATTCTGAAGTCAAACATATTTAGAATATGGAAAAAAAAAAAAAAGAAAAAAAACGCCTCGCCTGCTGGAGATGCTACAGCAAGCTCAGCTCCTCCTTATAAATAATATATATATATAACTGTACAATCAGACACCTGTTTCAATATGTGCTTTCTAGTGATTTCTCTGTGCCTTTTGTTTGCTACTTGGAAATTCTGTGAACCTTCTTATGGGGCAGCATTGCTTTCCCTGCGGGTGCCCGAGAGATGTACAATGTTCCTTGCTGCCGCCTTTCAGTGGCTGTCAGCAGGCAGCTGACCAGAGAACCTTTATTTAGCAAATGCGAACAACTGGAGAATTTTTGTTTGCAAGACTAACGGGACCTGCCTCAATTTACTGAGAGCAATAACAATGTTTCTCCCCCACTGAACAGATCTAGCCTGAAGCTCCCTGACATTAATAAATGACTAGATCAACCTCTCTCACCTCACTATCTTTTTCCAGCTATATGTGTGAAGTATAGAAAGTGAGACATGACTAGTATTTGCTGTAATTTGATTTAAAAGTTGGAGAAGAGCAGGGAAAAAGAGAAACTCTTCCGTTAATTCTTGTAAAAGCTAAGAGTTAAAATGTAGTGAAAGACTTACCCATTAGCCAAATATGATTGTATTATGCTGTTTTTTTCCGGAAGGAAAGCATTAGCAATCCAGCTGTTCATTTGTATTCAAGGTGTTTGTAAGATAAAACTGTAATGAAATATATAATGTGAAAACAACATTGAGTAAAACTTTTTTCAGTGTGAGGATGGAAATTGGGAGCAAAACTCACTGGGAAGACCTTGTTTCCAAAATGTGTGGGGTGAATTTTATTTCAGCAAGTTTGCTAATAATTAGCGATGATGTGGGAGCAGAAATAGGATTCTAGCTGGGGCAGTGCTGAGCTTAGCTCAGGCTGCCAGCTGTTTTAGAAAGTCTTTTTCTTGATCATTTTAGGACATTTCTCTTTCTTCCACTTGAGCCACTTGGGGTTAAATACCAGTGCTGTGAAAAGACCAACTCTACTTTTGTACAGTTTATTTATAATGACTTTAGTCTTTTATTATTCATTTGGAAATTTTCAGTTTCTTGCTAGTTCACTGGCTGAAGAATCTTACTTTCCTTCTTTGTGCTTTCTAGATCTTCTGTGGTTAGGTCTTTCTCTCTCCCTCTGCAAGGCTGAGGTGCACCAAACAGCTGTGAGATATTAGATATTTTTTGCTTTTTTGGTTTAGAGGGAGCCTATGAAAACTTCATGTCTATTTTGTTTACATTTTCCTCCTGCAGTCCCTCTGGTATTCAATTGAATAAGAGGAAATGAAGTAAAAAAAAAAAAAGTTTAAATCTGGTTTGACTAAACGTGAAATGACTGACTTTGCATGATGACTTTGATGACTTTGCATGGTCTTCTCTGCAGGATGACCCTTGCCTTGAAACATTTGCAGTATTTATAGCATCTTTTGATGAATGTCAGATGCCTTTGTGGGTCATAAAGAAACTTGACACCAGGTGGGAAACATTTTTCACTATGAGCGTTTGAGGCTAGGAGCTGAACCCAAGGTTACTGGGCTCTGGACTAATACTATAATAACGGGGATGTTGCATCTTTTGTCTTGTATACTTGTTAGTAAAGCCTGTACCTTTGCTCTTTTTAGAATCATAGAATAAATATCCTGAGTTGGAAAGGACCCACGAGGATCATCGAGTCCAACTCCTGACTCCACACAGGACAAACTAATAGTTAAACCACACATCTAAGAGCATTGTCCAAACACTTCTTGAACACCAAGAGGCATGGGGCTATGACCACTTCCCTGGGGAACTTGTTCCAGTGCTTGACCACCCTGTCAGTGAAGACCTCTTTCCTAATATCCCAGATGAATATACTACCCTTGCAGCGAAGTACATATGTGATGTCACCTTCAATCACCTTGAAGTAACTGATGTGGGATGTGGAGACTCCTATTAGCTAGGGCAAGTTACAGGAGGCAGGATGCACAGATTATCTCTCTGTGGCATTAGCTGCTCCTTAGGGGAGCTGGAAACACTGGTCTAGGTTCACAAATCTCTTAGTGGTTTAAACCTAACTTCTTGAGAAATGGCATCTTCATCAGTCATATCAGGACTGCAAAGACTGGGGGATGTAACCAGGTACGTTTGGGATTCTCAGTAGGGAGGATGTTACCCTTCAGCACATCACCCTTGGGAACTTCTTGGTTTTGATACCAACCACCCTTGGGCTGAAAAAAAAAAAAGCTGATGTTTGGACCAAATGGCGGTTACCATCTACCTGGTGGGATGTGGGGAATCCCTGACAGACTGACGTGTATGAGGAAATAAAAGTGCTGTTGCACTGTCATTTCATTTCATTTGTAAGTCTGGGAGTGTCGAAATCCTGAATTCTGCTCTTATTGCCGTTCTTTTTCTAGCTTATATCACAAGAATGAGCAAGGTCGAAGTAGGACAGATGTGAAGAACCTCTACTAAAAATGGATTACTAAAATATTTCAGAACCGTGAATGAATTTACCCTCAGTCTTCTAAGAAAGAGAGAGGTGGTTGTCCTCTGGTAAGTGTAGGGAACTTTAAGGCATTTTCACATTTTCAGAGGTGAGTGTAGGTTGCCTCAGTAATTCAGTATCCAGACATTTTGATAGTTTCATTTTGATATTTCAGTAACCAGACATTTTGATAGTTTACAGTTTAGCATGTCCTTGGTTGGGTAATTACGAAGTGGTGCACAGCATTAGTCACTTTTGAAACATTTGCCCAGCCATGAAACAATCTTGAGACGGATGTGGAATGAGAATACAGATTTCACAGGTCCCAGTCACTGCGTTGACCAAGTTTATTGCTGTTAAATCTTAATTCCTTGTATATATGCATTACAAGAATGGATTACGATCTGAGATTTTAAATTTGTATGTGATATTCATACACAGGTTGTTGAAATTATCTGTTGACTAGACCTGGTGGGGAGGAAGAGGTCCAGCTCTAATGGCTTGTCAAATTTTACTATAAATTAAACTGAAGTTTCTAAACTGCATCTCATTTGGTTGTGTGTTTAAGCTGCATTCGTTGTCAGTGGAAGCAAACTTTTCATTTGTGTGTTGATTTTCATTCTGTGATACTTTTGCTTCAAATAGTGCCTTCTTTATTTCCAAATATAAACCTTCTTTTTCTCTAGTGAGTGAGTATGTCACATCCTGGTTATATACATTCAAAAGCAGGCTTCCTAGCATTTTCACTTCATATGAAGAGGGTTAATTATGAACTAGACTACAGATCTCAAATACATCAGCAAGCTAAGTAGCTGGTGACTGCTGCAATCAGTTAACTGCAAGGAAATGAAACAGGACTTATTTACATTTAGAGTGATGCCTGAGTTCTTAATCACCTCAAAGCATTTAAAAATTAACTTTACTACCAACAGCTCAAGAGGCATAATGAACCCCAGGAGGGAGTTTTCTTCTCTTTCATTTTCATTGAAGCCGTCTATTCATTTACATCAGACTACTCTCACTCCAGTCTGTTTTCCTGCTAAAACCTCAAAAGTTTCCTTATTTCATTTTCTGAAATAACTTGTGGTTCATTTGGTATGCTTCATCATAAATTAGTATTAAAACTGTGCAAGAACTCTTGGCAACTACTGAAGTACATGCAGCCGCAAATTCTTTAAGGACAAATAGAAGCAAACAGCTTAGTATTTCTGTGTTTTGTTGTACATGTATCCATGTATTAAAAAGAAATATCTTTAATTATCATCTTCATGCTTTCCTGAGCTTTTGCACCTGCACAAGCACTTTTTATGATTTTACACACGGACACACTCGTGCTCCAGAAAGGGGGCTACCACTGTAATCAAATAAGCAGCTAACAGCCTGACCAGTAATGACATTTGACAATTGACAATTTAGAAGATGGAAGCAAAGATATTGAAACTAGTACAAATTCTCCAAGCTTTCCACCATAACTTTGTTTTATCTTGACTCTTATTTGCCCTGAATCCCCTAATAGGAGCAATCCTTTCATAATATACTCAGCCAACCCATTATTTCTGTGTACTTTTTTTTCCATTGCTACAAACATGAAGCACTAACACCTCCAAAAGTGGCCTGTTCCCTTGGGAAAGGTCTCAGCTAGGAGGGGGGAAAGAAATATTTTCTTTGGAAGATTCCCTTTAAGGTTTGAACTATTTTCCTGGGCTATTTACAGCTGGACTGAAGGTGATTTTTTGTGAGACAACAGTAATGAAGAGTACAGCAATCCAGCAAAACTTAATAGGGGTAAAGCTTAATAGCAGAAGCTTGTTTTTCCTTTTTATCAGCGATTTAATGGACAAATTAAATGTAAGTGTTTATACATCTATTAAGATAAACTGAAGTGCTCGCAGTGCAGATTATTTTTTTATATATAAGAGACAACATAATAGTACCGTGGCAATTTTATTAAAAAGTAGATACATAGTTACAGTAGATATGTGCATGTTTGTTTAGTAAAGCTACAGGCATAGTTCTTTTAACGCTTTTCCCATTGTCTGCTCCTTCAATGAAATTTTAGCCATAAATCTAACAAACCTCGAAGTGAATTGTCGTGACAGCTTTTTTTACCTGTATTTTGACAAAGTGGTTAGTGTATGCCACTGTAAATCTCAGGTCTCTGATTATTTAGGCCTCTTATGGAATAGTGTCATCAACCCGAAGCAAGGCGTTAGGGCGAGCAGCTGCAGTCTGTGGGGCATTTGAACCACCACGGCTGCCAGAGAGAATAACCCTGCCCTGACTGCCTCCCTCCTCCTCCTCCTCTTCCCACTGACCTGCTGCGGCTGCTTGGTAAATTGGGGCGAAGAGCTGATAGTTTGGGAAAATAAGTGCAGCCTGGGGTAGTGTGGAGCTGGAAACAAGGTCTGAGGATGGGAAAGAGAAGAAAGGGTCTCTTTTTTTTCTGGTGACCATGTCACCTCAGTGCTGTCAGACTGTGTCCTCAGTAGAGAAAAAAAATATACTGGTTGCAGTTAAGGGGAAATTAATGTTTTCATTTAAGAAACCTAGACACCAGCACTACAGTTGTAAGGAATAGTGTCTATATTTATGAAAAAACTGTAGTTCAGTCTTGCAAATCGTTTTGCAGTCGGGAAGGTAACAATTTGGCAAACAAAATCTCTTTATCTTTTTACCAAAGTGATAAGTACTCTGATGGGGAGACAGATGGATTTTAGTGTGTGTCCTGGGGAAAGATGTGACTGCTGATAGCTGTCACCTTGGGGGAGGCTGGTACGGTATCTACCCACCTCGCTGGTGAAGCTTGAGGGATTGTTTCCTTTCTTAGCCTAAAGTTGCATAGCTAATATTACTCTTTATCTCTGCAGGAAATGGAATATGACACATGGCGAGGCTGGGGGCTAGTATTGCTCTAGCTATCCGGTTTGTAAAAGAGCCAGAAAGTTTCTTATAGTGACTTAAAACAAAAGCACGCTATTGTGTGTGTCAGTGCTTTAACATTTCAGATCTCTAAAGTAATTCTCATGTAACTTTCTCATGATGGACCATGTTGCTGGTTGGATTTGATGTTGTCTTTCAGAACTAGTAGCTCATTTCCTCTTTATATGTCAGATTTTCCTGAACTCTAGGGTTTCTGTAAATAACTTATTCACAGAAATAAAGAGCCAGAGTTTGTATTTTTTTAAAAAAATAAATCTGCTTACAGTTTAATAAAGATTCGAACCATTTTCTTTTTTACTTATTTTCCTATCCTATTTCTAAATGCCCCTTTAAATTTCTTTGTATTTTTAATATCTACCTATCCAAAGGTAGAAATGTCTAAAAATATGCTGTTTTCTTACCCGACAGTTTCAATGCATTTTGATGTAGATGGTTTTGCAGCAAGCCTGACAGGGGGAAGGAATGAGCAGGACCGGATCCTGCATTTAATAATATGTGAGCCCACTTTCCCCATAGCAAGTACCACTCACCTCTGCTATTGTTGAATAAAAGCTCTGAGGATTATTTCTCACCTTTTTTATTCTCCAACTGTTTGTTTAAGTATCTTTGTTTCCCCACCAGAAACCATAGTTGGCTCTGGAGTTTACCTCAATTTTCCTCTCTAAAACCATCTATAGTTTCATCTTGCTTTATATTTGCTGTGTGAGAGGAACAGATCGGTCTGTCAGTTCAGTCAAACTCTTTCCAGACATTTGCCCTGTGAAAGACTGTGATGCAAAACAACACATTTTCAAAAGTTTTTTCAGTATCGTTTCAGAGAGGTCAGTTTTTCTGGCTGGTATTACTTGTGCCTGAATCCCTTTTAATTTAGTTTTAAATGACTGCTGATATAAATGCCACCAGGACTCCTGCCAAGCAGTATACTGCCATTTCCCTGTCCTTCATGTCAGCCAAAACCTCGTAATGTATTTTTATTATTTTGACTGGTTGTGACATTGATTTTGAAGGATTTGTAATATACAATAAAACATTATACCCTTTCAAAACATGACAAACTTCTGCAGCAAGGGTTTCTTTATAAACATATCCTTTCCTTGGTATACAGGTATTATTTCACTCTGACTAACGATGGAGATGGTCTGTGTGACCATGTCTGATGTGATATATATAGTGTTAAGTCTTTTGTCTGAATTCCCTGGTAGTTTGTTAGAGACTTTATGCAAGCGCGCGACTCCACGCTTTTTATTTTCTTAGCTCTGTTTTTTTTTTCTTCTTTCTTCATGTTTTTGAAATGTGGGACAGAATTTAAGGTAGATTTCCAGCTGGGAGAATTAATATCTCCATTGCCTAATACAAAAGCAGACAAAATTACTTTGGGAGGATCTAGCAGGAGTTAGGGATGCAAAAATACTGAAAACTTTCATAAGTAGGGAAATTTCACTCATTCATTCACTTCCTATTAGCCCCTGACCTTCCTAAAAAAGATTTTACGTGGAGCACGTTCAGATATCATAGCTTTGTAGGAAATTAATGTCAGATAACAAATTGCTGGGAATGAATTATCCAGTGTGCTAACGAAATTGTTCAGATCCAGGTACTCCTCAGGCACTGTCAACAGCAACTGAGCTGGAACTCTGATTCCTGAGTGTTGCCTGCTACTGCAGATTTAGTGTCCTGCTTTACATTGTTTGTACTGAAGGAGCCAGAAAAAGGCTGCCTGGCAGCTGACTCCTTTGGGAATCCCTGCTAAAATGAAATGTATATTTCATAAGGCCATCCCAGGGAGCAAAATTTTAAGTAAACATACATTTTAAACGAGTAAGCAATTGTCTACTGGGAACCTGTGTATGGAGCTTTATTTTTAGATATATATACTCATCTTTCATTGTGGGGAATTACACACATAATCCACAAATAGAGAACATCTAGTTAATGCTTAACATTCCTCTAAACACAGCCTTGAAAGCTAAATTAGTAAACACTACAGAAAGAATATTCTCTGTTTAAGGCCCAGTTTCACCAAAGTCGAGTCAAAGCTCTGCTGACACCGGAGCGTGTTTTATTGGCATATAAACTCTGCAATGGGTCTGGTTGGGTATTCCTGGAGAGCACATTTTAACTGGAGTTACCTGCAGTGACTTGAAGGTAACAATATATTTGGAATACTTTTGGGTATTGATTGGTATTTGTGTGACACTGCTCCTGTAGTCATAATTAAACTTGCGGAGGTTGGTTTATTAAAGGTTTGTCAAAGAGTGGACACAGTGAATATTTAGTCTCTTGTGACTTTAAACATTGGTGGGGTAGATGTCTATACCTAAGCTGGTTATTCTGGGTTCCTCTTATTATCAGTGGGAGAAGTAGATACTTTTGTAATGTATTCAGATAGTTTGTTTTAGATCTCTCCTTAGGATGAGATGTCTTAGTGCCTGGACTCTGCCATCGACATTGGCTATGCAGAGACCAGGATGGCTGGTTCAGATCGAGATGTCCATCTCCAGCTGAAGAAACCCTACTGATGTTGCTAGCAAAACATTTTTTTTTTCCTTTGGGATAAAATCCTGCAGTTGCATCTTTAATATTAATAATTTGATAGAATTCATTTTGGTTTTATGTGTTTATGTGGGAAGATTGGACTTGAGTGATAAAGGAAGAAAATTTGATGAATTATTCAATGCTTTTCTTTTTATTCACTTCCATAGTTCAACAGAGTTATAAATAAAGGCATTTATGTATGTGTATATAGATATATATATTTGGAAAAAAATCTTTGGGACAAGGTGAACAGAGTGATTTCTTTGTTGCTTTTTTATACTGCAATTCAAGCTTGCTCCTATGATACCTTTTCTGAACTGATTGCATCAGTGTAAAAAAATAGATTGTCGAATATGCCAAAGAACAAAAATAAAATGAAGCAAAAAGAATATCTTCAGATCTGGACCTTTCATCCTTTTAAATCTTCTTGCATTTTCCGAAAGCACTCAGATCTTACCTGCTGCCTACAAAAAACAGCCACATTAAAATTAGCAGCGCTCAAAGGAAAGTTAGAGGATCATCTCAAAGATTTTAAGGTACACAGCACACCCTGCACTCATAGGTACATAAAAAATTATTAGCAAGTCACAGGGTGGGGTACTCTGATTCTGTGTTAATAAGACCTAGCAATTGTACCTCTTCTATGTGTATGAGTGGGCTCTTTTTAACAATAAGAGGCATATATGGTTTCAAATGTATTAATTCCCCTTTGTCCTTGCCTTGCACTGCTCTGTGAGCGGGAAAACAGGTCACCTGAGAATTAGAAGCAGTCAAGGGCGTGCTGTGACAGGGCTGCGTTTAGTCCATCTTTCAGCTGGCGACAGTCACTGCAAAGGGGTTCCTCTGCCCTGCGCCGGGGGCGTGTTGCACGCCCGCACCGCTGCCTTCTCTGCAAGGGAAAAACACACAGAAAAGATAAAGATTTCACAGTGCTTTGACCTTACAAGTTTTTCTTACCCTGTTCCTGGTACTTTTTACGTTGCTTATATCAATACCCAAAAAGACATCAATATCCAGGAAAGTATTAATCCCAAGTTCAACAAATCAGTATAAAACTAGACGATTCAGTATAAAACTAGATGTAATTTTTTTTTTTCTGTCCTGCGGCAGGATAAGTGAGTCAGTCTTTAAAGTCTGTGTAAATGGACAAAATGTCAGCTTACGCAGCCTGGCTAAAACTCAGCCCCTGCTCAGCGTGGGGCTGGAGGACGGGCCGTTCAGCTTTGGGGACACAAACACAGGAGCTGTGAAGGTAGAAGAAAACAGACGGTATAGGACTGACTGAGCACAAGCAAGAGGAAAAACTTGCTTCTTGGATAATTCCTATTTTCCTGACACTTGGTTTTGTTTTGATTTTGTCTTTTTTTTTTTTTCCCTTTGCAATGTGTCAGCTGCAGCTTAATGGGGTACTCAGGTGGACAAGGGATGCAGGTCCTTACAGTTCACTGGACTTAATTCTTAATAGTTTTCAGATTAAAAAAAAAAAAAGAGGTCACTCTTGCTCATAGACTGCTATTACAACTCTTTTTTTTTGTTTGTGGTTGTTGGCATATTTTTTCGAACATTTGTGTAATAGTGTATTAGAAAGGTACGAGGAGTAGCTGTAGGTAAACACTGATACATTAATTCTGACCACTGTGTAGTGTAAAATTCGCATTGCATTTGATGTATACAATACATTTTCTGTATACCAATCTATTTCATTTTTTTTTCCTATACAGGAACTACATAAATTTAGCATTTTTAACAATAAAGAACCCATGTAGGTCATCAGATGTTAGATCTCCTTCCTTCCCTTGCAACGTCTTTTATTTCTGAGCAACATGGCAGTAACATGAGACCATGACAGCCTTCATAAAATGTGTACTTTAGCGAACAAAAAAAGATCATGAAATTTCTGATCAATGCTCCGAGGGATTGTTTTTGCATTGATATTGTATTACAAACGATAGACTACATTGCAACTTAACAAAGGCATGTCTGCTCCCTTCCAGCTGATGGTGTCAGAAATAACTTTCAGTGGTAGCGTTTTGAATTGTTAATTGTACTGTTGTTCTATGCTGAAATCCTTGACTTAAATATTTATGAGGGAATCGGTTCTGCAGTGCACTACATTAGTGCCCTGCAATATGGCCATGTAAGCAAGAGTAACCTTGATTTTTCACGTGCTCCCAGAGACAGTGGCAGTGCTTGGGAGTGGGAAGCCTGAGCCCCCGGATCCTGGGCGTTTGTCTCTTGCTCATTTTCTGTGTCTCATTCTCTCTCAGCAGATCAAACATTCCCTGAAGTGTGGTAGAAGGCAAGAAGAATGACACTTGCTAATTTGAATTTCAGAAAGCGCCTAAACCACATTCTGATCTCCAGGTAAGTGTCTGTGAGCCACTTGGCTTTGACACTTGTTAAAACTTAATCACATATCTTTTTGGTGCCAAGCTACTGTATGCAGACCAAAGAGAGGAGTATGCGAGTGCATGGGCTTGTGTTTGTGGGGGAGGGAATACTTTATTTGTTTGTACAGAAGATGTGAAGTGAAAACAACATCACTCTGGAAAATATGAGATCAGCTTATGAAAAAGGAGGAAAGATTTAGTGACAACTGAAAACCTTAAACTACAGGTGTCCTGATGCAGTTGATCTATGCGAGATCTCAAGAAGGAAACATCTGGGGACGTGTAATTTACTAATTTAGATCAGGCATTATTTTTATGTATTTGTTCTCTTCCTCTTCCCCCAAACTGCTTTTTAAAAATACCCTCAGGCATGTCATAGACAGTATCAAAGTCCTTTATTAAGCAGTAACTGTCAAATGTAAAGGAGAAGGAAAACAAAGAATGTATTCTGTATGTCAATAGTAACTAAACAGCTTCTCTCTGTGAAGATCTGGATATCTCCAAAGAAGTTTGTAATGTGCTATCTATACTGTGAAACTCAATCACATTAAGGGTGTATATATTGACCAGCGACTCAAAATGAAGTCTTTTGCTTTAGATGCCTCATCATAATTACTAGACTGAAGACTGCAAAATATTTCCTGTGCTTTAACCTGCGTTTGCGAACTGGTGAATTTCAGTCCGGACTGGGCTGCTTCTTTTGGAGGTATTTGAGCTGTTGAGTTTTGCCTGTCTGAACGCTTATGGGAGGTTTGTGGTACATGGTCTCGCCCAAATGTTGCGTAGACCAAAAGGGCTGTGCTGAAATAACCACCTATGTTGCTGCTGATGCAAGGTTTTCTCACTGTCTACTTTGGATATCAGACTGAGACACAATCTGGTGCACCAAAATTTAGGAGGCTGCATTCCTCACGGAGGAAAGGGGTGGGCAGCACCTCTGAAGGATGACTTGTACAAACTGTCAGGGGGGATGGTATGAATATGTCTCATTGTGTTTGTTTGCAGCCTAAATATATCTGATAAACAATATTTCTATCTGTTTCATACTATGATTACTAATAGCAAAGTCAGCTGGCATATTTTATAGTTGTGTAAGTGTGGCTTAATGCACAAAATGGAAGGAATTCCCAGGCTCCCTGGCAGGGGTACTTCGTGGGACATGGGGCGCAGTTGCAGTTAGCGCTGTGCATGTGACTGGTGAAGGGGGAAAACAGACCATTAAATGCTGTGCGATGCAGGTCCTGGAGATGCTGCGTGACACCACTGAACAGAGCAGAGGTGTGTGATCCCTTAAACATACTTTCCATCAAATAGCACAGCAGTCCTGCTGCATCCCATGTCCTTCCTGGAACAGGATGATATATGAATACTTAACAGTCTTGAACTATGTCAAATATTGTTAGCAGGTATAGTGACCTTGTCTAGGATCTTCAAAAGTAAACCAAGAAGCGTGGAAAAGAGGAGAGTTTGTTCTCCGTATTCTTGTGGACAGTACAGCAAAACTGTAGCAGAGAAGACTCCGCTACAGAGATACAATAAAAGCCTTTCTAAGGGCCACTGAAAGAGGCTCCGTGGAGGCTGTGAAAATGTCATCCTCAAGAATCTCTAACTTGGTAAAACACGTCTGTTGTGTCTGCCATGCGGGGCTGAGCCGCCATAGAGCCTGTGGTGAGCGCTGGCAGGGAGGTGGTGCTATCAACAGCTGACATGGGAGCTGCCATGGACACCCCAGCCATACTCAGGAGACGGTTTGTTAAAGAGTACAGTTTTGGCCGGGTATTTTCTAAGGCCGGCACCAAGACTCCCCAGTTTCCGTCTTAGTGGTCTCAGCCTGCCCTGACACACAGCGTTGCTTTAGCAGCAGGGAGGAGCGAGGCAGTTTTTGTCAGCAGAGCGATCCAGGAGTTGCGCTTGCTGCCAATTATTCAGACAGCCTTCAGGAAGGGCTTGTTTACCAGAACAGTTTTCTTCAGCGATTTCCCACCTCGGAATGGAGCGTGATCTTTTTCACATGTGTTGTGAACGCTATTTATAGCTGAACAGCAAGAAATACGCTTGCAGCAGAACTGACACGGTCATTTGATGCAATGTATGATATCTCCCCAACCCCAGACATAATAAACACAAACTGTGATATACATTTTATCTATAAACACAATTAATCACAGTGATTAATTCTCCTGATGTCTTAGCCTGTTAAAAAAAGTGAAGAAATATTGCTTAACAGATACAATAATGGGCTGTGGAAGGACATTCCTGAATGACTGTTTTATGTACTGTGGACACATCACTTTGCCTCTTTGTGCTTGGTGAAGTCCCCAGAGATTACTCCATCTTCATGAAAGTACTGAATAAATATAGATTCAGGTCAAGATGTTCTGGAGTTAAGAATGTCATCTGTACTGTGCTATATTAGTGTCTTTTCACAATGGTTCCTAATGTGCATATTTAATATTTTTGAGAAGGCAATTTGCTACTGTTTTTCAATGTATTAATGCATACATAGCATTTTCTGGCATTCCTAAAAAGCCACAGTCTTGTTCTCAGTGCAAAACTGGGCTTTAAGGAACTTAGGGCGGAAAAGTTGCTTCTCACCCTGTGATTGTGAAACGCAAGGTGGCAATGGGTGGTGTGAAGCTACTTGAATGGAGCTTGGAAAAGACGTAATACCTCTCCTTTGATCTTCTGGATCGTGTCCTGTGTCCAAATAAAGGAGAATGTGGTCTGGTTCCTTAGCTCCATGGATCTCCCATCACATCATATTGTGATCCAAAGATCAAAACTGAGGCCAAGAGGGTAGGAAGCCAGGTTAGACCTTTTCCTTCCTCTCTCCCACCTATCTGGGGTTTCCTTCTCCCCCTTGGTACACAATACCTGTATTCCCAATAGGGCAGCAATAACCATTTTAACAAGGGGCTACGCAAGGAAAGAGGGAGAGGGAGGCCCTGCAGCTTGCTTGCAGCACACCATGCAAGTGCTAGCTGCAGCTTTGCCCTAAAGGATCTTATTCTTGCTGACAAGCCCTTATTTATGCAGGATGTTAACACTGGTTTGCAAATGGGGTGATTGAGATAGCTGGCAAGATATCTGAACCTCAAAACCCAGCGCCTCACAGCACTGTTGAAGGCATCATCAAGGCTAAATGCCCTGACTGTCCACCCTCCCACATATTGTGGCACCCTCTGATGGGGTGCTGGAAACCCCCTGTGAGGGGAGGCTGTGCCCCCAGGTGCATCTCAGTGGCATGCCCTGCAGCTACAAGGGCTGCTGCACTGCTGCTCCAGGGGCCCTCTGCTGTACTCAGGCCTGCGGACACTCCGTGGCTGGGCTGGCAGTGGTGGCATCTCCATGGTTTGCCTAGTAGGGGGTCCCATCACCAACAAGCATCTCTGTGCCACTTTGTCCTTCCTCCATGTGAAGGTGAAGCCCTCATACAATATCAGCACTTGGGAACCACTGGGGAGGGCTGACAACCATGGGACCTGCATCTGGCCATGACCTTGGTTTCTTGCCCTCCTCCCCTGCCATTTGCTCTGAAGCCCTGTGTCTTATGTAGGGTTGCATCATAGGCTCATAAAATCTACGTAGTTTGGAAAAATAGGAGGCTAAGTGATAGATGACTTATTGCATGCCACAAAACCTGCGGCCCAAGTTTTCCTTTGTGCATACCCATAGGAGGTACAGCTAGATATGTTGGGAGTGACCCAAACACCTTTGGTGTGGAGGCACACAGGATATTCTGGACACCCTGAGGAGCTTTCTGGCTAAGCAGTGTAGGTACAGGCACCTCCTGAAAAACCACAGTTCCATTTTTATCTCAGTGGCAGAATACAAATTCAAACCAAATCTAACTCTGGATATCCTGAAGTTGCTTCCAGACAGTAGTCTAAACTTTCCTGAGCTGTACACGACACATGAAATCCGAAGCTAACCCTGAGTTTTACAAATTGAGCCAGGATCTAGTTAGAAAAAAAAGAACACCTTATTTATGATAGGAAATGGGTACTTGACTAACAGGGTGTGATATGTATTTGCAAAGGCTTCAGACTGAAAACCAAGCAGGGTGGTTGTGCGCGGGTTACGTTTCAGCAGAAAGGCTCCAGGTTTGCATTTCCGAGGCCAGCAGGTATGTGCTTCTTAAATCCATCTGCCCACCGGAGCAGAACCTGCGCTCACAGCTTGAAGGTCTGCTACGTACACCTTGTGTATTGCAGGATGTATATAGGGTTTGAGTGGGGTGTTATTCATGAATGGATAAAATAGAGACAAATTATAGGAAAAAATGTTGAAAAGAAAGGAAAGCATTCAGGAGGACGAGGAAGACAAGCAGCACAGGGTCAGCCTAATGATGTGACAGACCCAGAGGCAGCTCTGAAGCTCCAAAACAACTATTCCTGGACCTTGTCATCTTAGCTGCTTTGGCATGTGGTCCAGTAACTGGGAACAGGGAATAATGATCAGAACATCAGTAGGCTGTGGTTTTGTAGAGCTCACCACAAGGTTTCTCTTTCCTGTCAGAAAGTATGTGTATTTGTTTTTAAAAATAACTTTAAAACCTCTCCCAAATATTATTTTTGATGACACTGATTTTGGAGAAATCGAATCAATGAAGTAAAGAACCTTTATGAAATATTCTTTTCTCATAGTACTACATTTTATGAGGAGAAAATGAGTCTCTAATAGCTCATTTATATTAGAGAAGGCGTATATGCATAGATTTGTTCTAAGTACAAGAATCCATACTGACAACTGTGATCTTGTGAATTCTTTTTCTAGTATAACTCTACCAATGTGAGTAAAGTTGTGTGAATGACTTGTGAGTTTTATGAGTGCATAGCAACAGGGGCAAGTAAAAAGTTATCTACTTTTAACAGCAGTTACGGTTTGTTATTCCCCATTGTTTTCAAGAATAGGAAAAGTTTTCTACGAAAGAGGAGGACTTTCAGACATAGTTCTGAGTAGAGTGGGTGAGCTCAGCACATTGCCTTCTTCCTGTTCTCGGACTTGGCCTTCCCCAGCTTTGTGTTCAGAACTTCTACTGATGTTGGTGGCACTTCCCCACCCAGACGGAGGGGTCTGTTTAACAGTGCATGTGTGCTATTAAGGCACTATGAAGAGCTGGAGATGAAGGGCATCACAGTCTTAAACATCCCTATGTTATTCCTCTCACAAACATTAAGGTAAGAAGTGACAAAGACTTGGAGGCTACAACAAAGTAGAGAATGTTTGGAGGCTGGGGACCACCTTGCCTCTTAATGGCCCAAGATATAATTTTCATTATTTCAGCCCTCTGAGAAACTTAGAGGAGTATCATCCAGACTGCTTAAAGGATTTGCCTTCATATGGCATGTTTGTCCATAATCATGCTGGTATGATGTGAATATCATCAACGGTACTACATAGATAATGACCTACTGAAAAACTCAGAGTGAGAAAGAAAGTGATAATAATTGATATTTCTGAAACAATGAACATGTCAGAGCTAAAAGCTGCAGGATACAGGAATTGATTTTGTTTTTACTTTTTAAGGTGAAGAAACAAAAAACTGTTGAGCATGCAGTAACCTTAGAAGCCAATGCATTATGGACTACTCACAAAGGCATTCACATTTTGTGGATATAATTCATAATTAAACTCTGATCTTTTTGGACAAATGAAATATTTGGACAGAAAGTAGAGGTCGACTGTGAAAAGTCTGTGAAGGGCATATATATGTCCAGTTTCCATTCTTCTGCTACAGTCACTAACATGCTGCCTAGTTAAAGGGACTTTGAATTCTTGTTTATGGCAATCATTTTACTTTCAGTTTTCTTTCAGATTTCATATTCCAATTCATTATAATGCCCTTAATAGAGATATATATTTAGCACCACAGTCTATATAATAAAACAAGGGTAGAAAGTTGCATACTATTTGATAATACTTTCTGTGCAATATTTATGAGATCATTCAAAAGTGTGCTCCGAAGCAGGATTGATACAGAAAACCAAACCCCACTATTGTTTGGCTTACTCCTCCTTAAAATTTCTAACAAGCATGAAAAATCTCTGTAGGTCTGTTACTCATTGCTTAGTTGGCCTTTCACACTGAAATATTTCTCTCACCTCTAACCTAATTCTCCCGTCTTGCAATCTTTTCTCTTTTTCAGAGGTTACGGAAAAAAATTAATTATCTTCTTTCACAAAGAATCTTTCTAAAAATTTGAAAACTGTTATCAAATCTCTTCCTAATCTTCCCCCTTCTGGATTAAGCAAGCCCAGTTCTTGCAAACTCTTGTGCTAGATCACTTTTTTTTTGGAAGCTAACTCTCTTTTCTGTTCTTGTGACTTTCTCCAGCTGGTCAATGTATTCCTTGACACTTGATAACCTGCAGCGGTCACAGGGATCCAGATGAAGGATTACCAACTCTGAGTGGAGCAGAAGGAATGTTTTGTGTGTTTAACATGAAATGTGCTCATTTCCTTTAACCCAGCATGATTTCTTCTTATGCAATGGTGTGATTTTATTGCTCGCTTGTGATCTATTCTAATTGTTAGGTTCTTTTCTACACTATGCTTGTCTTGCCAGTCATTCTACATCTTATATTTGTGCAGATAATTTTTCTTCTGCGTGTGCCTGTGAATTCATTTAATTGTTTAGCTGAATTCAGATTTCTGCTGTTCACCAAGATCACAGATTAACTTAAAAGGTACATTCTGCACTCTGAAGGGTTTGAAGCCTTTTCAGCATAGTGTCATTTTCAAATGCAAAAAGCATCTTAATCTACCTACCACTTCATTAATGAATATGTCATAAAGACAGATTCTTGCAGAACCTGACCTGATGAATCTTGTGCATTTGAAAATGAATCATTCATAACTATTCTTTGAATGGGATTTCCCAAGTAACTGTCTAACTACCTTAAATCGGCTTGTCTATTGGAATGTCCTGTGAGATGTCAAAAGCCAACATCCGGATGCGTGACAGTATCTATCCTTAAAGCTTGTTATCTGCCATAGAGAGAAATAGGTTTGTCTTGATATGATTTATTTATTAAAAGTTTATCTTGGCTCTTACTTACATCCTGGTTATATTCCGGTTTCTCACAAATAGGACTTTTCATTATTTGTTCTGATATTTTTCTGGTATTTGAACTTAAGCTCTCTTCTCCTGTTTGACGTTTTAAAAGTAAAAAAAAATATTTGCCCTTTCTGGTCTTCTGGAATCTGTATTCCTCAAGTTGCTAAATGTAATTGCTGATGGCTCTGAAAACAGTTTATCTGTGTTCTCAGTGCTGAATTACATCAAGCCTTGCCACTTGAAAACTACTACATTATCTATGTAGATTCTACCATTATTCTTTCCTTTTTCTAGCCTGATTTTCACCCTTCTATTTAGGATTTTAACAGGATTGGCTATGACTTTGAAACTGATCTTTTAAGCAGAGGCTGAAGCAAAAAGATCATTGAACACTCAAGATACAGTGATAATGCTGTAACCATGATAGCCTGAAAGTATAAGCAAGGAAAATTCGTGGGGAAAAGGCAATCTCTTTTATTAGACTAATGGATTTAGTCTGGAAAATAGACAAGCATCTGCCTCAGGAGCTGTGTTTGTGTTCCTGAAGGCATATCTATTTTTTTTACTACTAAATTAGTCAGTCTAATAAAAGATATCACTTCACTCTCCATATCCTGTCTGAGTCAACACTTTAGCCCACTTGCTGGTAATCAATTATATTTTTTTGTTCACTATTACCCTCATCAATTTTTCTGTTTTTAATAATGCAGTTAAGAGTCTTTTCTCATGATGCTTTATTTCCCTTTCAAATTCTGTCACAGTTAGGTTCCTTAGCCCATAGAAGTTTTTCTCCTATGGGTTTGCGCTATCCTTTAGTAATGTGTGCTAATTCACACAGTTACTTTGATTATGCATTTTTTTATGTGTCTTTCCTGGGTGTTGGATCATTGAGGAATGCACGCCAGACCAGTGTCCTAGAACACTTCGTACCTTTCCTTCAGATGGAGGTGGCCAGCATGGTACAGATGCCAGTGGCTACGCCTAGTACAGGAGGAGCTCCTGAACTGAAGCTAAGGGTAAAGACTTCAAGAAGTGCTTGCCGTTAAAAAAATGAAGTAAATGAGACATGAGGACTGATATTCTGGAAGGAGAAATGAGGATGCTGATGGTTTCTGTTTTAATACATCTACCTTTGGTTCCCTGTAGATTAATAAAAAAATAATAGAGAAAAATATTGCTAACTGACATTGCATTTGGGCAACTTATTGATTCAGTAGTTTGTGGGTTTTTGTTTGGTTTTTTTTTCCTTCCATGTTAAATATGAAGAAGAACTAAAAAAAAATAGCCTCAACGTATTGATGGCATCAAATGTAGTACATACACGGACTTTGAGGCATATATCTAGACGAGCCTGCTTGGTTTTTTGTCTATAGAGTTACAAATTTGATGATCATGAAAAAAAAAAGTGTGTTATAGCAATGGATCATTTGATAGCTATGTATCATAAAATTCTCATCTGTATACAAACTAAAATATGTTTGCCTAACTGCTCCATAAGTACAAAATTACTGAGGGTATCATAACCAAATGAAGAGAATAGCATGTAGAATCATAGTGTGCTTCAGTGCTGAAGTGGCAGTTTTTCAGCTGTGTGCGAGATACAGAGCTGTATTTCAAAGATGACATTTTATTACAGACTTGCTTTCCCAAGGGTATCTGGACACTTGAGTACACCAGGCTAGTTTCAAACACCCTTTTCATTTTTATCAGGGCTAATTGTGATGACACTCTAAATAGTCACGTGTACTGCTGGGAGTCTCAACAATTCAAACAGTAGTTTGTGAAAAAGACGACTGCATATCTGTACGTATGAATAAGGGTTTTAAAAATGTATATATAAACATGGAATCTCTAGAAATTCTCCTAAAGGTAGTGAAATATTCCACAAAGAGGAATCAAAGTGCAAAGTGTGTGTTGACAGTTATAATTCTTTATGAATCCTTGGATACTTACTACCAGTGATCTCTGTTTACTGAGTTGGTTCTCTCCTGCTACCCTTCCAAGCTTGGCCATCTCTCCTTACTTCTGTAGGCAAAAGGATAAAAAGAAAGAGGGTTACATTTCCATTGGTTTGTGTATCTGGCTCTGCTCTGCTTATCCCCGTTCTCTTTCCAAATTTCACCTCAAATACTCTTCTTGTCCTGAGTCGGTGATGGTTCCTTGGTGAAGCACTGGGGATCAAGATCACACATTATGCATGTGAGGGATTATATAAAGTGTAATGCATTTAAATGTTTATTGTAACACACTAAACCAACATATTCCTTGAGCTGGGGCTCAGAGTAGAATCACCTGTAACAGCTCAGAAAATGTTAACATGCTCACTGGGCTTTACAAAGTAAAGCCTGATGTGATTGGCTTTAAAGAAGCATCATACTTTGCCCATAACTTAAACTTGTTCATCCTTGACTTCACACTTGATAAACAAGGTATAAAATATATATTAGGAACAAGAACATGTTTCAATCCACTGCAAACATAGATCACTAGAGAGAATAAATCATAACCCAGCCAGCTATGTTTCTCTCCTCCTGCTTCCTCTCCAAGCTCAATTAAAACTCAACATGTTTTTTCTTCTCCCTGGTTCCCTTTTATCTGCTCTCCTTCTCGTGTTTCCACGTCCTTCCCCCTATCCTCTTCTTTATCTGATAAGGCTAGTGCTGTAGGATAATGAGGTAATTCCTGGTAGCGTTGGAAGTCCCAGACACCTGGATGATATATGTTTTTTCTATCCCAGACTGGGTCAGATAAGACCTGATTACCCTTGGGTATTTCAGTGGTATGTGTTCAGGTTAAGTTAGTCCTTCTGGGACCCAATAAAGTTTCTGTGCACTGCAAAATATGCAAATGTCCATCTTTAGATACAACGATTTTGGACTGGAAATTCAGATCTAGATGAATGGCTAGGAAATAGCCTAGATGTGCAATGAACAGAAGTGTTTTAGGTTTGTCTTCCATCCCAACCAACACTTTACAGATGTCTAACCCCCGGGTCTCTTTCCTGGCATGGATCCAGTTCGGATTTGGCATTGACTCACTCTCCATATGCAGCAAATACTCCCAATCTAGTGAATTTTTAAAATGGAACTGCTTTGCATACACTGTGTAAATAAAATATTAACACCCCCCCCCCAGCTCCAAAACTCAACCCTCCCCCAACAAAATTCTGCAAAAAAATACCATTCCCAAGACTAATTGTTTCAGCGAGTCTAATCTAAATTAGGTCTCAAACAAAGTAGTTTCCATATTTTTTTTAATTTTATGTAGCCATTAGAATTGCATGATTATTTCTTAAAACATTGGATTAATTTAGATTCAATAAAGCAATTATATCCAGCAAAGGGATTAACAATTTAAGAGACCTCCAAAAAGGCTAATTACTGGGCCAGTAATTTAGCTGACTGTGTGATGATTCAACTCAGATTCCCATTTCTTAAGCTTTTGTGGACTCACTCTTCTCCCTGGTGCTTTAATAGCAAGCTTGCATGCAAATACTTGCTTCTCTGTGACTGAGGCCTGTGCTGCTTTAGGCCAAAATTGATTGCTGAAGTTACATGACTGAAATGCCTCAGGTAAAAAAAAAAAAAAAATCACTAAAAAAAAAACCATTCAGTAGACAGCTATGTAGACTGTGCTGCCTGACAGTCACTAATGCTCCCAGGATGGAAGTTCTGCAAATAAGGTCAATAGAATTAACACTCAATTACCCCTTAAATATCAAAGAGGGTGCCAGGCATAGTTCTGACAACATTTGGGGATGATCATAATTGCAAGCCACCTGCTACATGAGCAAATGTGGTTGGATGCTTTCTCTTCCTTGGAGTAACTGCTCATCAGCTAAAATTATGAGCTTGCTCAGTCATATTTCAGACTATTTAAGAGCATGGATGGCCATATAATGTGTACAGTCCCTTCTTTTTGGTTCAGATCTTCCTGCTGACATAAACTGTCACTGCTCCACCGGAGTTGGAGGAGTCCTAAGGATTCACACCAGCTGAGGTCACACTGGTTTATGCAGTCAATCAATAAACATGGAGACAATGTAAATCTATTTGTGTGGTGATTAAATAGGTAGTTTAAATTCATTTTGTGCCTATCAAGATAGATACTGCCACTCTCATTTCTGTGAAACACTGTGGTTTAGGTTCTGACACAAAGCCTGTTGAAATCAAGGAGGTTTTCACTTAACCTCAGGGGGTTTTGGCTCAGAAACACAGTCCAACCGTTGTGAAATACACAATTTATTTCTAAACTTTTGTAAAATTGATTCCAGTGGTATTTTCCCTTATTTAGCCCCTAAATGTCTTTGGTATCCCATATTTTCTCTTTGAAGAAAAAAAAAATCAAACAAGAGAAAGCAGAATTGCAAAGTGTCTCTAAAGGAGATGTCACACAGTCAGTCATTCATCCATTTACTAGCTCAGCAGTACAAAAACTGACTCGTATGTTTCCCTTTTTCAATTTTCATTGTCCTCTCCCCACCCTCAGCTCTTGCTATCGGCCCCAGCAAGTAACTGGTATTAAAGACCTCCTCTTGCCTTTAAAAAGGAGAAGAAAAAATTAGCTTTTTTTCCTTTTTTTTTTTTTTTTTGTGATTGTCCCAGTTTAGTCCCTAAGTCTCAATGGGGTTGTGCAATCTGAAATTTGACCTTTTCAATTTGGGTTTGAAGAATGAAATCACAGCAGAAACCCCTTTCTTCACATTTTTGTTCATATGCTTTGTGGCTTGCAAGCGTACAGTATCCGAGAGTTCAATTAGGCAGCCTGTAATTGACAGGTTCCTGAGTTAAATAGCTGGGATGGGATCATATACTTAAAATAGCTTTAAAAGAAAACCTGTAGACAGACAATCAGTCAGACAATCTTTTCAGGCGCTTGGAAAGCCCCTATTTTCCTAAGCACTTGCCCTGTAAATGATCTGGAAGTCTTGCACGTAAAGTAGTTTAATATAAAAGATCGCTTGGAGGCAGTTAACATGCAAACATATTCCTTGATTTAATATCTAGGAGGCATTTTTTGAAGTTTTGGGTTTTTTTTTTTCAGAAGTATTGTTGTTGCTCATTATGAGCGTGACATCACTTCCCCTGACCTAGTGATGTGTGTACTCCCTGGGCTCTGATTTTTACCTTCTTTGAGATCAAAGCCTCATTTCTTCTGAATTCAAGCCCACCTTTCCTTTTGCTCGGTTCATTTCCAATATCTAGAGTAAAAATTTACCAACAAAGCAAAGCAAAAAGAAAGAAAAAAAATATTCCTGTCTTCCCCTGTTGCTAGACTCTGCGATTTGTCAGGTTGGATAAAACTCTCCTATTTTCTTGCTGCTATACTGTGGTAGAAATCTCAGTTCTGAAGCCCATGCATGCCAGGAAAAATAGGAAAGAATGTCTTGCTTTTCTGTTCTTGAAAGAGTATCACTGCATAGTGTACAATTGTCCATTTTTATTCACACATTTACAAAAAATTAGACTTTTAAGTTGAGAATTTCAGGAGTGAAGAATAACTTTTGAGTACTCCAACATTTCAGCTTAAGATGTCTTATAGATTCCCTGTTTTCATAAAGAGCCTGATAGATCAGGGGCTGTAAAAATGGAGCAACTGTTTTTACTTTGTTTTTTTTTCCACCCTTTTAACAAGGCTGGAAAGTATGAGCGCTCTTTTCCCTTTGTATAGCAGCTCACTAGTTGGAGCTTTTGACCAGCGTGCAGAAAACCAGTTCAGTTCCTTAGTTCCATGGATTTAAATCCATGTTTTTCAAATCCATGTTTTTCAAATCCATGTTTTTCAAATCCATCCTTTGAAGAAAGTGCCCTGGTACTGCTCTAGCCTGAAGAGAAGACAATCTCTATTCCTTCTTTTAAGGCTATTCTACCTAAAAAAACCCCTTCAGGACTCACTGAGAGAGAGGAAGGTTGGATGCTTCCCCCACCAGTCAAGGTGTCACGTGGGAGGAGACCCCCCTGTAAATTCACCTTTATGAGCGCTCCTCCGGAGCCGAGAAGGATGACTTTCAACCATCACCAACAAAAAGGGATAAACTGGACCAGAGCTCCCCCAGATCCAGTGAGTACTCTGCATAAAATGCGATGTATTGTATATGATGTCATGGAGTGCTCCTCATTAGAAGGTTTTGGTTTTTAATCCTGATGTGGAGTTCGTAAAACCACAGAGAAGGGTGGGATTTTGCAGTGGCATCTCCTTGCTCTGAGAATTTCCTATCAGCTAGCTCTGTGCAGCTGCTCCCCAGCGTGCTGTTTTTGTGATGACTTCCCACTGTTGGGGAGGAAGCAGAGACAAGAAGATCAGAACGCAGCCCTGTGGTGGTTTTTTTTTGTAAATCAGTGGTGAACCCACATCTTAAAAACTGACAACAATTTTGATGTCTCCTCAGAAAAAGCATATACAACAGCAAGAATATTTAGACAGAAGAGCAAGAAGTATGGTAATAAATGTGAAACACATCTCTATGTGAAGATGTACTAAATAGATTAAGAACTTTTATTTCAGAGAAGAGGCATTCAACTAGAGGCAGTAGGAATATGAGAGGGGGCTGGAAAGTCATGAACAGAGAAGGTTCATGATGATGGGCGATCATCTTCCATCGTTTTTCTCAATACAGGAACAAGTAAAAGTACTGAAATTATCATGTAGAAAGAAGCAGGCAAAACAATACATAGAATTTTTTAGCACAAAGTGCTACAGAGACCAAAAATATAAGTGGATTTTATATTTTTTATATATATATATGGGCACATACACAAACACACACATACCTAGGTAGGTATTAGATATTATTGTCTTGATGCAGTCTTCAGTAGAGGAAGATTCTAATATTTGCCAAATGCTGAGGGGACATATCAAAGGATTACTCTTTCCCTAAGTAGCTCATTTGCCCTTCGCAAGCCTCTGTTCTCCCCTAAGCGCAGTGAAGAAAACTGAGTCTTGTAAGAGCCAGTTCCAGGTGCAGCGCGGTGGGACACCGTGAGAAGCTACTGCAGACTGCACCTACCAGTATTGTGAACACCTATCTTTAGAAAGGGCCCAGAAAATCCACCAATTCAGCAGCCATTAAGGAGAGCTGAGTCTGCAGGGACTGGGGCTGAGCTGGAGAGCCATTCAAGCCGTTAAGTTGCAATAGCTGGAGAGCAATTCTGCTTTTAGCAAAACAACCATAGGACACTAAAATGCTTTTTTAGAGCAAAAGGCTAGGTTTCTAGCCCTCTATGGTAACTCATACAATATACAAACCGGGGAGGATGCTTCATATTACTTTTCTGTGGTAACTTTTTTTCCAACAGCATAATAATTTGCTTTAACACTTTAACTTGATAGGATAAAGAAGTCTTGTTCTTTTTTTTTTTTCAGTCTTACCCAGTAATCAGGCTGGTTTTTGAGTGAGCTGATAGCTGCAGGGAGTTACGTTCCTTGGGAGCTGTGAGCAGATGACCCGCGCAGTGTGAGGTACCCCTGAGCTGCCAGCTCTCAGGCATGTGCTGGCGTGAATGCTTTCCTCTGTGTTGTCAGAGAGGATCTGGGGATAAGTGACAGCCAGTGCAAAGTCTGGACTGCACAACCTCCTTTGGCACTTTGACTGTTTATTACTCTAGAGTATTCCTACATCTTAAAGGATTTTGGAAACTGAGCTCCTTTTGGAGGCACAGAGTTACTCTCCTGCTTGCAAGTCACCATATTCTCTAAACAACTGGTAGATTAATGAGGTAACATTTGTCTCCAACAAGTGTTTGGCTAAAGAGCTGGCTAGGTCTAAGTCTAACTTTCCTGATCAACACAGCAAGCATATCATGCTTGAGACTTTTTCTGACATTAAATTTTTTTTAAGTGATATTTTTGACACAAGAGGAGCAGGAATATAGGGTGAGTATCTATGATATCTCTTTGTATTTATCTCTTTGCAGTTTAATATGATATTATGATATTAACAGCCTCAGGCCTATGACAACTTTCTGTGTGGTACAGAATGAGTTAGGAAAATCCCAGTATGATATTACAAGGAGATCTACAAAGAGTTATAAACTATATCAGGCAAAACTTCCAAGAAACTCAATACAAATGTTTCTGTACTCTTCCTTATTCGATAGTACTAATTTCCAACAGACTTGCAGGAAAATATACATGTAGCTTCTTCTGTAACCTGAGGACTGGCATCATCTTAGTGAGAAATTATTCGGTTTCCTGTAGAGGATTACTTACATGAGGTTACAGAGCCCTTAGTGAGCGGGAAATTCCCAGCTGTCCAACGCAATGACTTGCCGTTTCAGGAAGGGTAAAGACAAAGAGCTGGGTGGGCAATTTTTAGTTGGCTTTAGTTGTATTTTTTGCTTGTTCTGCTTAGAAGAGAAGATGATGCTATTGAAGAAAAACATGAAGCATATAAAGATTATAAGTAGCTTGTTTTCCATAACTGGCAGGGTTTAAACTATGTCCTAAAATATCTCTCTCATTCTCTTAATGTGTTCCCTAGTGCATTCTTCACTTACTGGTGGTATTTTTCATCACATGGTGTTATTTATTCCAGAGGACTGTGCCCTAAACCATTTAGGCAACTAATATAACCTTGCCACAGTCAAGAAGGGGAACTAACCCCCCAATTTTTCAAGTCTTCCAGAAGTAATTGTCTGCTGTGTATTTTCCACTTTTGATCCACTTATGTCTGGCTTGCATTGGAGAAATCAAGTCAATGTAGTGCCCTGAAACAACCCCCCAGTCCCCCAAATTTCAGTCCCTGAAAAGTAATATCTTACTCATCTCAGCCTAAACCAAGCACCTAAAATTCGTTAAATGAATTTCACCCTAAGATGTCTGTTTCCTTCTAGCTGTTTATTAAGAAAACCTTTTGGTATCCAGCCCCTACCACTGCACTGCAGACATCTAACAGTGCAAGCATTGCATCCAGAGTTCATAGACAATGTGAAGTCCCAAGTGGGAATCCTGATGACAGGAAGAGTTTATCTTATTCCATATCAGGGACTCTGTTACAGCCACTTGATTTGTTTGTTCCAGTTTGTTGTGCACATCTTATGTATTATAGTAGCAAAAAGGAAAGCTACATTTTGTTATCCTGCCTGCAGCTGGAGCATTTGATAACAAATTAAAAATTATACTTTCCCCTAACAGAAAGGGATGAAACACAGGTGATAAGCAAGCAGGGAGTTGGGGCAGTAGTGCAGGGGTCTGATTTGCAACAAGGAGCAGGCCCAAAAACAGTGTTTAGAGGTGATGGAGAGAAGAATGATTGCTTGTGGACCAAGGGATGTAGAGTCAATGTAATGCAGGAAGTCACTGAAACTTACTGGCTTGCAAATCAGGACTATCCAAAAAAACCCACCACTCCACAAAAGCATCCCCTTCACACACTCCCGTGAAGGACAGAAATAGTATTCAAGGCTTTTTTTTTACCTATCTCACCCAGCAAATCTGAGTAGTCTCCATTTAAAGAATCTTGTTATATTTTGTTGTTAGAGGGGTAAATCAATCTTAGGGTTAGAGGCTGAAGTCCTGTTTGTTTCTCCTAGCAAGTTCCTTTACAACCCAAAGGCAGAAGACTCCCATAACACATCCCAACACCGATAATAATAGTCTATTTGTCAGCATTACCCAGAAGACTGCCTATGTCACTTTTCTACTGAAAGTTTTGATCCATCACCATTTACCAGGTTTTTGCATGTCTCATGCTCCTACTATGAGGCAAAAATTCTAGTTCTTTATTGCTCTTGTAGATGCTGAAGGTTAAATATATTTCAGCTGTATATTGTGCAGATAGGGCGTGAAGTTTTGTGGCATGTCATATTATGGACAGGTACTACATATAATAGGTGCCGAAATGTCTTTCTGTGTTTGAAAGCTTGAATGAATTCTGTAAAACTTAAGGTCATTTCTGAGCTCCCTAGAAACCTGAGCGGTGCTAAAGCTAAAGTCAGCAATAGAGCAGATGATCTGAAATGGTGGAGACCTCTGGATGTAAAAGATGCTCAGAGCTGGTAGTGAGGGAGGAAGAAGGAAAGCTCTCATGGGGCAGGTCAGAGGACTGGTTCACTGAGAGAGGAGTGAGATCACTGAATGACTTGGTGCAAATCTCACTTTTGTTCAGATACGTGTTTATACTCATCTTCACTTCTGTTATCTTCCTTCAATAAGTGAGTCACGTTTAAAACTCAGAAGCATGACCGACCAGCTGCTGAGAAATATTATCGCTGAAACTCAGCTCAGAGTCTACCTGTCTGTCTTTTGCTCACGTTTGTCTCATTAGAGCCACTTGAGTGCCCACCAGCCTGAACGAAACAGGAATAGGAGAATAGGATGTTTTATGGGGAAAGCTATTGCACAGTAGACCATACAGCTACACTTTCATACTTTCACACAAGTCTATCCCCTGCTCTCATGATTTTACAAAGGTTTCCCCAGGTTCCTCTCACAAATCATGTGAAACAAAGTTTTGAGAGAAGAAAAGGCTGTTTAACTGAAGACTTTCCTTGTGGTGAGGGTTGGCCAGTGTTTTAGTGGAGGCAATTTAATCTCTCCTCGACTGGTTATGGACTGACTGATCAAAGCCCCTCTTTGTGCTCTCCCGTGGCTGCTGACCCCATCAGTGAGGGACTGCCGCTGCTTCAGTGTGGCGGCGTGGAGCTCCCATCTGGATTTAGTGACATTCAACACAAATGAAGAGCTGGTGTGCAGGACTGCTGTGGAAAGAAGTGTGACTTTGTCTTAATTCTTTTTCTGAGAGAGGTATCACTGCCGGGCCCCTTCCATTGTACACGTTAGAGCACAGAGCAGCTGTTCAGGCTATTGATTAAACGAAGAAATGCTGTCAGCCCCTTGAAGTCTGAACCAGTAAAAGGTGTACGTATGGTAGGAGAATACAAGCCCAGCCATGGACATCTCTAGAAGTCAAAGGGAGACTCTTCTAACTGCACAGTCCCTTTGAATTAATTTAACTTTTAGACATCAAAAGGCAAACAAAATATATGAACAGCCAAAATATATGAAAAAAGTAATTGAATTATAAGAATGCATCATGTTACAGTATTTCAATCACATTCCTGCCACATAGGGAGCCAGTCAGAAAATTCCCTGTGTTTTACAACCCATTATATGCACTTTGCATTTCAAACTCTTCTATGACATCCTGAAAAACATTCTAAAAATGAGATAAGGAAGTGAGCTTACGTGGTGGGCTTTGTAGCTCAGCAGGGGGAAAACGTTTGTGTGGGATTGCCCTACCTCAGGTCAAATTTTTAGGAGTGGTGGAAATAGTTCCTGGAGCCGGACGGGCGTGATTTGTCTACACCTCGTATGCGATTTTTTTCTTACCTATCTTTGCAATACCATTCCCTCTCTCTTCCATCCTGCAGTCTCCGTGTACCTCCAGCAGGTTTTTGATCACACAAGTCATCTCCTTGTCCGTTGTCCCTGCTGCTATTTTTTGGCTCCGCTGTAGCTTGCTCTTCTCTTGTTGGGCTCTTTTACTTCCCCTGTCTATCATCTCCCAGGTCTCAACTGCTGGGATGTGCAGAAACCTGGTTTACTACCCTTATACGTGTACTATGAGTGAACTTATATCACAGCTTTTCCTCAGCCATCAGTTGTGTTTTGGGGTCTACTCTATTTTTAAAATCCTCTACAGTCTTTTGCTAGGCCTTATATATCACTACCATTCCGTAATTCCTTCCTGTCAATTTAACATAATCAATTTTTAGTTTGCCATGAGAATCTGTTGCCTTGTAGCTCCTGTTATCTAAAAAGAAAAGCATTTTCAGCTCATTGTCACACCTTTAAACCTGTTCTCTTTTCTAGCTATAATATCTTTGCTATCATCCAATTAAATAACTGCACTATTCAAGTTTGTACATCATTTGGGGTTATATTTTGCACAAAAAAGCACAAATCAGAATTCATTTACAAAGTCCAATATGGTATTCTCATCTTGAGGTTGGACTCTTTCAGACACAGTAACATACACCGAAGTGGCTCATGTTATCTTGTTACTATGGAAACAGTGATGCAGTACTCTTATGGGTGGAGATGTGTGACATTTGAAAGCACAGTATAAAACTGATATACTCCATAGCTCACATTTTTATTCATCCTTAGTGCTACATAATAGCATATCATCATAGTTGTGATAGTTATCTTGCTCGTGTGTGTGGGTAAGTAATATCATGTGGAACAGGCAATAATAAAAGAAAGGAAAGTTTGAGACCGAGTAGGGAATAAGGGATCAGACTTTCTGCCACTGATTTATTGTATGTCTTTGGGAAATACTTTTGAGGAAATCAGTCTATGTCTCAGTTCCCCATCCGTAACATGCCCTCTTTTTCTTTCTCTCTTTGTTTTCTTTACTTAGGTAACAAAGCTTTTAATATGAGAATGCTTCTCTCTGTGGTTTTAGAGTGCATGGCAAAATTTTGGGAAGGGTTTCATTAGGCAACAGCAGTACAAATAAGACATAATATGCCTACTGTAATAAGGCTGTTAAAAAGACTTTTGTGCTGTTAGAAGCAAAGCATATTCCATAAACAGCATTTTTTACATGGTAGATGGCATTCATTCTCAGGGAGCTGGAATGGTCAATGGGATAAATATTTATGCTCTGTGGAAGTAACTAAGAAAAACAGAAGGTGATAATGCAATATGATTTGTAATCACAAAGAATAGCACTTAGTTGTGAAGAACTTGAGGAAAGCTCTGTGTGCCGGAAAACTCATCTGTTTTTTTTTTTATAATTATAAAAGTTGGTCTGACAGAAGAATGTAATTTTTCCACTACACAACTTGCCATGCTTGTATCTGTAGACCATCCTAACTTCACTACCACAACTCCTCTAACTGCTTTTGTTTATTAACATGGGAAAGAAGTTTCTAATTTTGTGTGTTGCAAGTACAGATTTTCTGGACATAATCTTTAGATTGGAGCTGGTTGTTAATTGTTCTTCTTACTAAGTAAGATATTCAGAAGAGTAGTTGTTAATTTAGTAGTCCTCATAGATTTTGTATTTTTAGTTAAGTCCCTAGCTATCAGGTGTAGAAAAGTTTATTGAGAGAAAGATCTATTCCACAAGAAGAGATTTATGGAAGGATTACTCCCTTAATGAATAATTATATTTACTATTTACTCATTTGTATTGTAATGTCTAGGAAGTGTAACTCAGGCCAAGCTCTCATTTTGCTAGACACCAGACAAACATTGACTCTAAGGCAAGGGAGCAGCTTCTGTGTTCCAGTGATTCAAACTTAGGAACAATAATATCAAAGCAGGGTGCAGTGGCACTAAAAAAAAGGCATTTGAACTTCAGCCTCTCACTTTCCTTGCTACTGTTAGTTTACAGTAGTCTATGCCAGATTTGTGTTTTCCGTGCTGATAATGCAAAGCCTTCATCTCCAATTTCTGGCAGCAATTCTTAAACGACACTCTTTGAAATATTTCAGTTGCTTTCTGCTATGGCAACTATGAACGAACTGATGACTGATGGTTAAAAGGATTTCTGGTTCCCTACATAAAGGTGTTTTGTTACCTTGAATTCAGGGGAGACCTTACCATCTAAACTATTTTTTTTTAATTTAGGCTGCTTATTAGTTCTCATGGAGTGCTCCACAAGTAGCAGATCCTTGACCACGCCCAGACTCTTCATTTCTGGAACACAATCTGAACTTCTTTTTTTTTTTTCCCTACAAAATTCCTCTTCTGGTGAAACTTGCCCTTTAAAAATACATAAGATTTTCTGACAGTCTGCGTAAAAAACGTGCAGCTGTGCTGTTTTGTTTTTAGTAGCTGTCCCACCTGTTTAATTATTATCTGTGTTTCTTTCAATGGCAGCCTCCAAAAGGCTTAAAGAAAATCTCTCTCAGCCTTTTTAGTATCAAAAGTTTATAGATTTCTGATTTAATGCGCACAAATAAATCCTAACCAACAAAATGAGAGATACTGAGAAGGTCAGTGTGGTGAGGCTTGGGTGAAGGTATGATACGCAAAGGTGATTTTTATAAAGTTCTCAAGTTTGGGGGACGGGATCGATCTACTACTGAAAGTCTGCCGCTGCCCCGCATCCCTACATATTGCCCTCTGCACTGTGCTTTAGATGTAATAGAACCTAATTTCTAGGCTTCATACAGTAGCTTATCTGTCACAGGAGGAGGAATCACTGCACTGGAGTGTTATACAAGATCTCTCAAATTAATTACCTCATTTAGTGTACAACAATATCTTCTTCTGTTACAATTACCTTTCATCACCTATGATCGGAGAACTTCATTCTCCATGAATTACAGACAGAATTATATCTCCTCTGAGGTCTGTAACAGAAACTGGTTGGTACAGGTGGTTCCAGTGCTCCTACACCGGCACAAACCTTTGCTGCCTTGTTCTGCCCCACATCACTGCAGGGGGTCTTCATCTTCTCTTACTTCAGCCACCTTAACATTAGACATTTAGACTGAGACATCTCAGCTTCATTACACTTGTCTTAGACACACACAGGATGACGTGTGCTGTCTTTTGGACTATCTTGATTTCGGGGACTATGTTTTTAAATGCATGAGATGAATCCCCACAGTATGCTTCATAACAAAAATAGTCATGTTTTACAATTTCTTTGTATGTATATTTAAAGGCATCTGAAATGTGAGGGAAACCAAGTGAAATATATCCTTTGCTCACTCAGCTAGAATTTGTTAAATGATATCCTGTAATCATGCAGCGATGTTGTTCTGATATTGTTATAAATTATTGTTAAATGGCAAATCTCTGAAGGGATGTGTTTTGCTTAATGGCTCATATTATGGTCCTGAAAAAGGCCATGAACTCTAGGCAATTCTGCTGTGCTGAAAGAAAGGAAATACATTGCCTGGGGAGATAATGGAATGTCTTGATTTGGAAAAAGCTGAGGGGCAGAGATTGTCTTTCTATGTGTTTACATCCGATATGTGTTCAACACTTGGCATGCTTGGTGATGCTTTAATAGGAAATCTCACCATGCACTGTTCATTTTCTCACCTTCTTTATTGCTAGGAGGTGAATTTCCAGTAAAAGGTCAGGGGATGCATTTTTGCTCTTGATCTCCCAAGCTCCATGTGGGGACAATACTATCTATTTGGCATTGATTCTGCTTTCAGCTGCAGTAATTGCAATTTAAAGAAAAAGAGAGAAACTTCAGTGACTTCAGTGGATTCAGAGCAACATTGTCATGACTGAGCTCCTGTGGCGATGCCTACTCTGCAAGTAGTCAAGCTCTGGCTCAGTTTCAAAGTGTCCATTCTGCAAGCACTGAGCCGGTGTACTTGGTGGTGGATGGTTTCTTGTGCTTGATCCATCTCCATGGGAAAGAGCTTGGACCAACACAGTACATTGCTGAGGCGTTGCTGACTCTCCCTCTCCAAAGAGCTGTGGAGCTTGAGCGGAGGAGGTCTCTCAGCATAGCATTAAGAGACTGATTGATATAACAGGCTTGGATTGAGCTCTAGGTGTCAGAGGAGACATATGCTGAATGTTTCTGCAGGGACTCAGGAAATGCCGTATTTATGCATTTATAGTGTTTTCCCCATCCTCTTGTTATAGCTTAAAGCCAAAGACATCTGTCCATCCTGTCACCTGAGATGCTGTCTGTCTAATTTTACAGAACTGTCGTCAATGGCAAAATGCAAAATTGTTTTGAGATAAAGTAGAATGTAATCAACTTACCCGCTTGAATAACAGCATAAACATCACAATTGTTCCTTCAGAACATGATAAAAATTTTGATAGGCTTGGAAAAAGGGAGGATGAAAACAGGCTAAGGAGTAATTTATATTTGAATCTAAGTCTGCAAGTAATAACAAAGATCAGGCTGATGCAAGCCTTTGAGAATTGTTTGTTTCACCAAACCTGTGGCAAACAACAACCCCAGGTCCATGCAGCTCTGGTGCAAAATCTATCTTCTCTTTAGATTTCAAGCACAACTGTAGAGACGACTGTTTGGCCCCGGCCAAAAAAGAACCATCAGAGTTTTGGGACTTTACTAACTTCACTAGTAACTGCTCCGGAGGAAGACTGGCCTCTGACAGCGCTGCTGTGCTAATTTGCCTGTGCTGAGCACTCACCTCATTTTTCTTTCAGGTAATAGATGTAATGCCTTTCGAGCTTTTGCAAATCCATAGCACTTCATTACCAGACCAGGGCTTTGGTGATTAATTTGTTGCAGCAATGAGGTGCTGCCTGAAAAAGGGCTTCTGAGGAAAAAAGCAGCCCAAGCGAAAGGCGTTTGGCTGTGGAAGTTTGCTTTTGTCTCTGCAGTATTCTATGCACATAGCTGGTCTGGCAGGAAACTAAGAGAAATCCAGTGATAGACATGAAAGATATCAAGACTAAAAGACTTTAAAATAAATAAGGGACTGCTCTTTATAGCACCTAGAAAACTTTTGGACTTATGTTTTTATGAACATAATCAGATTCTTAGGACTGGAAATTTTAGCGCAGTGAGCTGGGAGAGGTGATGGTCTTACTTTTATTGTCTCTCCAAAAATCATTGCTTTATCTCCCGGTACTGTCTTTGAGATTCTTGTATACAAAATTACGTC
Source organism: Chroicocephalus ridibundus (assembly GCF_963924245.1). Classification (NCBI taxonomy): domain Eukaryota; kingdom Metazoa; phylum Chordata; class Aves; order Charadriiformes; family Laridae; genus Chroicocephalus; species Chroicocephalus ridibundus. The sequence continues at coordinate 14,932,203 of NC_086285.1, read as the reverse complement.
AATTCTGAGGCACTTAATTTTGCAGGAACCCTTTGCAAGACACTAAGATCAGTGATATTCAGATCAACATACAGTAGCTATAGCCCAGTAAGGTATAGAGAAAATGAAAAGCTGAGGTAGTTCCTGGGCACTGACTCGTGCAAACCGATTGTATTAAGTTCCTCTGTTGACATAGGAAACAGTGTGGAAAAATAAGAGTTTTGACTACTTAAGCAACTACAAGTATTTCTGCATTTATATCAAAATATAGTCTATTTCTTTAGGATACAGAAAACTTCAGGTGTTTCACAGTGTCAGTCTGGTAGCAGCAACAAATTAAAGCAAAGATGACCTATCTGTCGAATAAAGAGGGAGTTTATGTTATATTTCAATAGACATGTAAAACAAATTGCACTGACCTTATGCAAGAGCAGCCTTTGAAGGGCAGACTTTGTTCTCGTCCCTCTCAGTGCTAACCTCTTGAATCAGTCATTAAATATTCATTTCAACAGTTATTCTGTCTCCAGTTTGGACTGTGTTGCCTTCTTGTGGGTGACAATTTCTAGTGCCAGGAGTAAATTTTTTGTTGTTTTTGTGTATGGCACTTCCACTGAATAGTAATGAATGCAGAACACACTGGCTAAAATTTATTCTGGACCATAGGTTCCTGGACCTTCAATTATTCTGTGCTATAATCACGTCCTGCAGTCTTTTTCACGCTGTGGCTTCATTTGTGTGCCATGTGCCACTAGTGTGGCACAGAAGCTGTGACTCAAAAGACTCCTGTTACTACGAAAGAAAATGATAAGCAGAGAATAAATAGAAACAGAAAAATGTGTTGCAGACCTGATTTAAAATATAGATTTTCAAGTATGGCTGCAAGCCTTGGTTTCCCCTGGATCTGGAAAAGGAATTACCAACACAGGATGAGAAAAATCTGGTGTAAACTAGAAGCAAATGGAAATAAAAAGGAAAACGTCTTATGGAGGTTCTCAGTCAGCCTTTTAAACTCAATATGTCTGCATATATAAGTTAACACTGAAATGCTTTCTGGACCAAACCTCGATGATTGCTTCTTAATTACTGTTGATGGATTATCTAGCAAACTGGACCAAAGCTCTAGTCTGTACATCACCTTGCACTTTTACTGATTATGACCTTTGTCATATAGTCAGCACAATTTTTTTCCCTGTGATGACGGTAAATGGACTTTGGAAAGTCTTTTACATTATAAAAGAAAACCATTCAGTATTCATTATATCACTCCTCAGGAGAAGTAACCTGAGAAACAGGGTCTGCTCTGAGACACTGCCACAGACTGCTCTCCAGAAGGAGATTGGGCAATGGTGGCTTTATGTCTTTATTTTAGGCTTATAGAACAAAAGAAAGAAGAAAATCACGTCGTCATAAGAGAGAGTCCATAAGAGAGACTTCGTGTTATTAAAGCCAGCTCCTATATCTATTGTTAGTTTCTACAAGTGCTTGGCAAATCAGGCCAGTCGTGCTCCCTCTTCATGCGAGAGACCTGCAGAAGATGACCCCAAACCCAAAGCACTGAGGTGGTTGTATATTTCTGAAGAAAAGGAAAGTGTCGTAGCCTCTTTTGGACACTGGTGGAAGTCAAAGAAGGCTTGTGCTTCAGTGTGTGTAAGAGTGAATGTGAAAGCGAAGGTGCAACTGTCCAGATAACTTCTTTTCAACGAAAGGTGGTGGTGAAATGGCACAAATACTTTTAAGCCGCACCTCAAAATCATATACTGAAAGTGTGAACAGCACAAATATGCCTTATCATAGGGACACTTTTGAACTTTATAGTAAATACTGGATGTGACCTAAGTCTTTCACAACGTGGGCTGCATCTCAGTACAGATCATGTCCCCCTCCCATCCATGGACACACAGCCTTCTTCCTTTCCTCCCAGAGATCAAATAGTGTCTGTATGGCAAGCTCAGCAGTTCTTGGCATGGAAAAGCACTATGTAATAAATAAGTAATAAATTAATATTTAATTAAAGGTTCTTTTAATGAAAGTTAGCACCTGAAAGGAGGTGGAGAGACAGACCTATGTGACCAGTCAGCTCTCTGCAGCACAGCAGTGACCACTTTGCAGAGACTTACGTAAAAAGCAGAAGCTTACATTATCAAAAAGAAGACCTATTGCATCTCTTAACTGATCTACATGGTCAATGCAGGGCTAACACTGCTTGGAATGTAATTACGTAGCCTGAAATCCTCGTGTGACAGTGCATACTGCAGTCCTGTGGTCCAGTGGCCAAAGGTGCAACTCTGAAATGACTATTTGACTTCAGTGGTTTTTAGTACAAGTGTGTAGCTTTTGTTAAACACAGGTCAGGAGATCATTATGTGAATGACTGCCTGTTGGGACTTGCCTTTTCTTTCGGCAGAAATTTTTTTGTTACGGTTGGTTTCTGTCTATTTACGTTTCCATCACATAAAGGCAGTTATGCTAAGGCAAGGGCAGCTGCAAACTGTTCAGCTTTTTGTGGCTACCCTCTGGTTTCTTAAAAGTTGTCGGAACAAAAATCAGCTATGTAAAGGTCCTTGCTTATTATTACCTAGTTTTGCTCAGGCTCTTCACTGGATGGAAGCAGTATGTAGATTTTTGGTAGCGGTTCAGGTGGTGTAAGCGGTTCAGTTAATTCAGGGTCATCCTTTCTGCTGGTTTGACTTGCTCTATGCAGAGAATGGGTTTAATGCACTTATAATGGCTATACCTTTGAATGGTTACAGAACGACCACCTTTTCACATTCAACCCAGTTCAGCCCATGTATTAATATTCCTTGCATTTTCTTGTGCACCTCCTCAGAGAGCAGATTAAAATTAAAATTCTGCCAAGGTTAGGAAGCAGAAAGGATTAGTGAGCTAGGTCTTCACCTCTGGAGAGAAAGGTGACATGCAAATGATTGGACTGGACACATCCTTATTCTGGCAACTATTTGTATGGATAAAAAAATCTCCATGCAACTGACAGTTTGTGCTGAAGAGATATCCAGGACCAAAACAGTTAAAAGGCTGAAGGTCAGGATTGAAGTACGGTACATTGAGAGGGTTATACAGACTTTGCCTGTTTATCTCAAGCTATTAGCATTTCATTTTCAAGATCAGCTCTTTACAGACAAAACTTTTAAAATTATCATGCCCAATCCTCCCCCACAAATATCCTGTCAGAAGCTCTGAACCAGACCAAAAAATAAAATTAAAAAAAAGACCAATAAAATAAAAAATCCCTGTCTCATAAATGCTTTGTAATTTAAAGGCCAAATGTAATATCTCATTTTTGAGGAAAAACTTCAATGGGATTTTCTCTTGGATGAGCAGAGAACTGTTTGAGCACTAAAAAATGAGCGCTGCACTACTCGATTTCATGCCTGTGTCAGGTTTAGGAATTGAACATTTGGCCTAAATTGTAAGGATGAAGATAACTATTGTAAGTACAGAAAGGGGACCAGTAAATGTAATTGAAGGAATGTCCTTGCCTGCATAATTCACCTTGCAAATCTTTCACAAAAATGGCAGAAAATAAGCTTTCAGAATTTGCTCTTGCTTTTTGTTGCCATATTGTTAATGTAAGAAAAAACTGGGACATACACACACATTATATACAGAGTCTGTTGAATATGTGGGTGTATAAATATATAGAAATGATACACAAACATACCCCCAGACCAGCATCACACTTAAATACAATATCTCCACTGTTTGATTGTTATTAGCAGGAAAACCCCACCAACCGTGCAGTCATCTGTGCTTCAGAAAAATGTAAATGTCAATTTTTGGTCTTTAAAAATTATTAAGCCTAGTAAAAGATAGCAATTTCCAGTGTTTGCTTGGTTGGTAAGATGCAGGAGAGTGAGCATTACTCCTGAGAGCTGCCATTGGTTAGCTGGAGGGAAAATGGATATCAATTATACATAATCTAAGAAGCCTCTGCATAATAATAAGGCCCAGTAGGGGCTTTGGGGCAGCTTCGTTATTCTCTTGTAAACACAAGAGCCCAGATAGACATGTCAGTCAGGAGTAGCGGCTGCAATTCTTCCTTTTTAACACCTTCACATTCTATTGCTTCAATATGCAAACAAGGCTGTTTAGCTGAGGGTTGAGGCTGTGCTAATGAGCTCCCTGCACTAACCCTGAAGTAAAAAGGTTCTGTTTCACAGCTGCTCAGAGACTAGCTCCTCTGGGCATGCTCAGGTATTGGAAAATAATTCCTTTTAAACACAGAAACGCCAATCAGGATTTCTTGCATACTCCTCTCTTTTCTCAGCGTGCTAATGTAATTACCTCATAACTTGTGAACTTTTTACGGTGGTGGAAAAATGTTTTGTTTTTGAATTATGGATTTTTGTCGCCAACAAGAAGAGACAACTTGGAAAACTCAGCAGATGTAAAAATCATACTCTCCCTTAATTCCTGGAGGACCATAACTCAAGGCTAATTTTCACATTTCCTTCTTAAAGGTGGACGGTCCTTTTATCCCTCCCCTCCCTGCGTTGCTCCACTTCTAGCATCATTTCCATTTCCTTTTAGCTGGTCAGTGTCATAAGTGACAGAGGAGGCTCCTAGCGCGGTGCTGCCAACTTCATTCCTGCTTAGCCCTGAAAAGGCCAACTTCTGTCGGTTTAGGACCTTGACTCTGTCCTAAAGCTAGGTTTCAGGGCATTGCTGAACTTAACCAACTGCATAGTTGCCTTGGTAAAGACACACAGACCCCATGATAATCCTTTGCAGATGAGCCGACATTTACAACTCACGATATGAAACATGACGATGTCTCAAATATCCAATTATTCTTATGAATAAAGTAGTTTTCTGCCTGGAACACTCAGAAATCCCCACTGGGTTAATTTAGTGTCTGATAGAAATCATTTGGGCTTTCTGTTTAAAATAGGGCAGCGTATGATTTCTTGCACAACTCTCTGAGATGCTCCCTGTCTTCATTCATTCATTCTTTCGCTCTTCCCCAGGACTGTGCCTTCTAGCAACATGACACAGGAGAGCAGACCTATAGGCAGAGCCACAGAAATGTCTGTCAAGTGCAAGTTACAACTATCTCAAACCGTAACGCATTCCTCTGAAGAGAGACAGCACATTTTTAACTATTTAGCAGTCAAATATTGTGATCTACTCTTTTTCACTTTGTTATCGGTTGGATTTCTAATGGCTGTCTCCATGCGTGACAATCTGTATTACTGAGTCAGTGGGAAAGTCTTAGCTCTGTAATATTTCAGCACTTAAATTATTTATTATGTTAGCTTTATGGCATATTAAAACCCTGCTTAGACAGGTAGAGCTAACTCCCTTCTGCCTTGCTGAAGCTCATTAAATGGCCATCATAACTGGACAGACTTAATTGTGTTACATCCAAATAATTCTGTCGTTTGGATTCAAATCCAAGGCAAACGGCCTACCCAGAAATCTCACTTATTTGACTGTGACTGGCAAATGATTAAAGTATCCTGCAAGCAGTTTACTTATGGCATGTTGGTGAAAATTTACAAGTAAAATGAAGAAACTGAAATAAGATGTGACTTTGCTTGTTTCAGAGTGTTTTTAAATTATACCATCCCATTTTAGTACTAGTATCCCCAGCCAGCAGAAAACTCATTTATTCATCTTTTTTTAAGGTGTTTTAAAAATAATAGTTGCCAGTGGTTACATTTATCCGTAGTTTGGAATTCAAATTTTCCAGTTCAGAGAATAAGTGACTGAAAAAAATATCTGCTTTCCATTCAGGTCAGCTTTCCACATGTCAGTTTACAATTCTTCAGTTCACTTTGCGTGGTCCACATGATGAGCTTTTAAGCACTGTTGTTATGAAATTATTCTATTGCCTTATAGCCCTTGGTGAGGAAGAACACTGAGGTAATTAAAACATTTTTGGGGGGTTCAGAGGACCCCCTCTTCTTCTGAAAAGTGCCTGTGTCATTTTAGACAAGACACTTGACACTAAGGTTTTAAGAAACACATTTAGGAATTTAGGTACTTTTGCAAAAACTCACTAATGCTTCCACTTTATGCAGCCATTATCCCCTATAGCTGCATGACAGGTGTCTCAAGGGTCTGTGACCCAGAGGAGTGCCCAGCTCCAGCATACATGGAAAATTTTGACACTGAAAACAACATTTTTCTTTCTTTCATTTTGTATTTTGCTTTATCTACTTATACTTCACGCAATTAGGACAAAAATACCTTGTGCTGTGGCTATGTGTTAAAAAACTCCCTCAGGAGTAAAAATTCCATTCTGACTATTAATTTTCTACCAGCCATCTATCAGGTAAGGACTTCTATACACAGTCGATAGCATCCAATAGAGGTGAGATTAATCTCATGTAAGTATGAAAAAAACCTATGAAACCCTTTCACTGCATAGTTATCAATTTGCCATTGACGTTTTAGTTCCTATAAGAGGTAACAACAGGGTTATGACACCAAAGCAGGGAAAAATACCTTAAAAATAATAAGTGAACCATGCTATATGATTGGGGGAATTGTGCAGTGATTTTTTTTGATACTTAAAAAAAAAGATTGAGCCATGCAAAGGTGCATCTGTAATACCAATTTTTTCATCAAGTATCACCAAAATACCGATACTTATTACTTCATTTTATTTAAAAATACCATGCTTTGTGATTCAAGGTAGTAATGTTCAACTGATAGATTTATAGAGTCCCAAAAAGCAGACCATTTTTATCGGCTCACAGAATAATTTCCTAATTCTTTAGGATTTTGCAGGAGGCTTGAAAGTTCTCATAATGCAAACTGCTTGTTTGAAAGACAACATAAAAAAGAAAGGACAATAGGATAGTTTAATCACTCTTGGTGTGCCTTTCCCTTCTTTCTAATCATATATGAAAACATTTCTATATGTTTATTCCTCTGATTTAAAGCATGTAGCTGCTAACATGTCACAGAAAATGATAACTAGCTGGATACTGTTTTTTGGTGTTTCATTTATCGTAGTTTGTATAAAATGATAAAAAATGATCTTACACAAATATTGCTATGGAAAAATATGCTGCTTCCAATGCAACTGGATTATTTGAGGCAAGAAATTCAAGCTAGGTGGACTAGTAGCTTGCTAGGAAATGGCAAGATCTATTGTACAATTCTGGGCTGTGGTAGAGATAATTAACTTGATACAACTTTGATTTAGAGCATACAGATTGTCACAATTCAGGGCTACTAGCCATAAGCTGATTTGGGAGGTGGGTGTATATGAAATGAGGATTTTCTTCTCTTCCTTTGAATATATCTGAAATAGTTGATCCTGTTCAGGTCTGCTTGAAAACCATACAAAGGGACCCTGGCTTTGGAAATAACATGGACGTGTGTTACGTATTTGAAAACAAAATATTCTGATAGTGGACTTATCAAATTTCACTAGGAAGATGAGCAGAACCCCCATCAGTAAGCCAGCAACAGGTGAAACAGAGTAGTGAAAAGGGCTTTGGAGCAAACACAGTGGCTGCCTGTGGTTGGGGTGGGGATGGAGATGGACTTGGCCACGGTACATACCAGTATGCATCATCCATTTCCCTGGTGGGAGGCAGATAGTGCCATGCTTTACCCTCTGCCTAGGTTCTTGATGAGTCTGATACTGGCTTTGCTGTAATATGTACTTTAAGATTACTTATTTATTAATATTGTTTTCCTTCTATGGAAAGGAAAGCAATTTGGTTTCTAGTTAGTTTCATTAAATATTTTCAGTGTATGAATGTTTTCAAATTAAACACTGACTCCATAAAATCATCCCAGGTACTGTCTTAGCTTCAGGTCATTAATTCTATTTTTTAGAGTATTAATACAGATGAAGGAACTTTGTTCTTTATCTCTGTCTACCAACGTGCCTGAAGTGAACTTTTTTCCCTCTACTTCTGCTAAGTTACTAATTAGTTCAATGTACCTCAGAGATGAGAGCCTTTGAGATTGGCAAAACTTGTGTTTTCGACAAAAGTTTATTAAGACACTAGTTGGAGATCTTGATGACAGATTTAAGAAGAAAATTATATTCCTTTTTTTTTTCTCCTTGAGCAATATCAAAGAGTGAAGCAGTTGATTAAAACAGAGTGTAATCAAAATTGTGCGATAGTCTAACTTTAAGACAATAATAGAGACCCCTCCCAAACCAAAGGAAAACATTATTTATCCTCTCACAGGAAAGTGTTATTGACATGTGCCTGTTGGAAGGTCTTAGTTTCAGGCTGGAGATGTTGTAGCTGTTGGTGCCAAACCCATGACAGGTGAAGTTGTGTAGGAAGGACAATCCCCCACCACTTTGGTTTCTTCCCTGACGAGCGAGGAGAAACAGGAAAGCCAGGACTGAGGCAGTTGCCTTGGACTGTTAATAGTGTCCCTGGAGTGATCAAGCTCAGCCTGTCTATCCTGGGGTAGATTTGCTGAGGAATTAAAGCAGTGATTCACAGCACACATCTTAAAAGAAGAAATACTTATTCATACATTTGAAAAAGGGGAAGGTGGGAATATTAGAAACATACTTTCCCTCTTCTCTCATGCTCCCCTTCGACCATGTTGTGGAGATCAAGCTGATATCCAGGGTATTTGAATGTCTAGTGACCTTAAGAGGGCAGTTGTAATGTAAAATGCTAGCTAACATATAGTGGCTACTGCATTCTCAGCCACAGAGAAGGCAGCAGAGAGGCAATTAAGGATGACATATTCATTTTTTAAAAAATCAGGTACTTTATATTTAGTAATATGATAAAGAGTGTGTCACCAAAAAAACCCTACAACCTAAAGAGACAAACTTATCAATCTTATGAGTAGTAACATACACAATATCTTTTTAATCATGTGCTTTCATTTGGGCTGAAAACATTAATGAGATATCTCATAAATTCACAATAGAATTGCAATTTGTACCTAAAACTGGAAATATCAAATAGCTGTTGCAAACACAATAAAAAAGCAAGTTGTTGGCTTTTATTGCGATAAATATTATAATATGTTGGCCTTTTTTTCTGAGTTGTATTTTTCTTCATGGATTTGATGATAATTCCTGACAAAATCAAAGAAGAAAGTTACATAAAATCAGAATGTAAACTACTGGGTATAATGATGACAAAATGCTTATAGGTGTTGATACATGGACCACCAGGAACACAGAAACACATAAGAACAAATATTATTACTGTCCCCATAATAAGGAGCTCTGACCAAGAAATTTAGTAATTTTTTTAGTGTTATTTGATAAATCATCATATATATTGAAGAAGGGCTAAAAGCTAGGGGAGGAAATGCTGTCTGTGCCGAGTATCAGAGATCTGTCAGTGTTTTCAGTCTTTAGCTGAAAAGACTTTTCCTACGCTGTGCTTTTAGATGGTCTGTCTTCTCCTTTAAATCTTCCTCATTTAGCTTAGTTTTGTCAACTATTTCCTTAATAAGCCAGGGGATTTGGGAAGAAGAAGTAGTAAATGCTAAGAAAACTATTTACTTCGTGAGCACAGACCTTATTTCAGATATTGAAACCTTCTCCTCGCATGCAATCACCATTGTTCTGAACACCCTGAGGAATGAAACAATAGTTGTGTTGGGGAGCGTTTTAAGGCCATCGTGAACCAGAATTTTCACACATGGAATGATAACATATATTCCCCAATGGCTCTACTCACTTTAGAAAGTCCTTTAGAAAAAATGTTGCTTTTGGGCAGTAAAACAGGTATATCTTTGGTATTGATATCTTTTGTAAGTAATTTATTTAAATAAATAGGTCTTTTCTTTAGTGCCCTTTTCATACTGGCACTTTTAAAAATGGGGACATGACGAGTTACACAAGCTCTCTCAGTTTTTATTATTCTAAGATTATTTTATTATTGCTAATCTGCCTCCAGCACTGGCCCTAGCCACTAGGAGACCTTATGTTAATATCTTCCAGGGCCTCTAGGGGAGGGTCTTGAGAAATCTCTTCATTTTTTTACAACTCTTACCTCCCCCTCCTTCCTCATTTTGCCTGCTTTCAAGCCACTGACAGGTTGCATCACTAAGTGAGATTGTGCTGTAGTCCTCCTGGGGATTAATACTGGCAAAGAAAAGAAAATAAACACAAGATGGTGGTTTCTCAGGCGATTTCACAATTCATGCTGTGTGATTTTTGATTAACTTTTCAGCGGTTTGACTGTATGCAGAAAGAAAATTATAGACAAGCAGCGAGCAGTGGGAAGAGAGGAAGGCCAAGGCCATGGCCACGGCTTCCTGAGCTCCTTCAAACTGCTGGATCCCCTCCCAGCCATTGGTTCCATTCTACCTCCTAAAATCACAGTGTTTCAGTTCAGAGGCTCCCACCAGAAATCTTCTGCTTCTCTGAGGGCCTCCCTAACACCGTAAAATCAAATTTGCCTACAAGGCTGGAGTGCTTTGCACTAAATCTAGGTCATAGTATCAGTTATTTCCAAAGTTCTCGTCCCAATCAGCAAACTTGTATGGGGTCCCAGAACGGTCCAATACTAGATCTAAAGATCAAAGATATGATGCAAAACAGATATGTCTCCAACTGTCCTCTTGCCCAATGCCATGAGCCATCGAGGACTGCTGATCCTGCAATTAACTGTGTTGTTAAAAACAGAAAAGAAAGTTGGGGGTTAATTTCTTACAAATTTCTTCAAGTAGGTTACTGGCATTAGATCATTCAAGTTAGATAATTTGAACTTTCTAGCCTTCATTTTACATTTCAAAACTATACCCTGTGGAGACCTATTTTTCTACACATGGGGATGTGGATACAGGCTAAGCGGGGAGACTGATTTACTTCCAAGTGCCAGGAGGGAAGGAGTTGGAAAACTAATAGATTGTGGAACTGAATTAAGAGCCGCATCTGCACTCTACACAGTGGGTGACTATAGTGAGGGGGTGGAAGAATGTCCCTTTAACCACCTGACAGATATGGGGCACAAGAGCTCTGTGATAATAGCTTTTTATCTCTGATGTTCCCCAAAATTTGCTAGAATCACCAGGATGATGCTGTCCACCTGCAGGGAGTCAGCCTGCTTGCCTAAAGAAAATATTTAGCATGAGCTTTGCAGGGAATTTTTCCTCTCCTTTGGCTCCATATACCAAGTTCCTGGAAAAAAGGATGAAGTAGGGTGATTTGGAGGTGAAGGGTAGTCAGGTAAGCAGAAGTTATGTAGAAATCAAAATTATCCATGCTGTGAACTGACTTTCTGATGTATCTCTCTCTGTTTGGCATTTTGCTTAATCTCCATGGCTATGCCAATAAGTAAGAGCTGTAGGGTCATGAGCTGAACTGTGCCCTCTGGTCTCAGGGCCACCAAGCTCTCCCTGGGCTGTTTCATTTATTAGTATTAACATCACATTTTTCGTTTAACTCACCTGGGTGGTTGTCTTCCTGTCTCTTGGAGGTGATGTGAGGGTCTTTGATCAGGTGTGGATTTAACGCTCCCTTAGCAGTGGTGTCAGCTCCAGTATAATGCTCTGTGGTTTTAGCTGTGCAGTTTAGAGCCATGTTTGAAAACTTTGACTGACACCTGAAACTGGGGATCCCTTGGGAAGTTTGTGCACGCATGTTAAAACATTTCTGCATGGAAAAGCTTATGAGCTGAAGCCTTTGTCTGCTTAAGGTCTTCAGCACATAATGCCTGCTCCTGTTGGTCAGCCCCTTAATCGTAAATGCCAAGATGACTTCCCCAAGGCCTCCTGATGAAGCAGGATGAGGGATCATTAATTGCTGCAATCCTGGACTTAATTACTAGGTTGTCTAAACTCAGATGCTCTTGAAGAAGCCAGGCACATACTTTATCCAAACTGAAATGCTGCCTTTAAGCAGCAGTGGGCTTGGAGAACATGACTCTGCCTGAGATCATAGGAAAACCAGGCAAGTGAAGAAGAAATGTGAGATCACCCTTCTTGTGGCTGAGCTGATTTGAAAATTAAAATCTATTTATGAATTGTACTGTTTCTTGTTTTGTTAAAGTAAACATAGTTAGAAATTTTGGAAGCACTGCAGAAAGTAATTAGAGTTTTTGTGTATAGAATATCAGTAACTTAATAAGTCATTTTCACAGATTCATGTAACTCTCACACCCGCCACTCACTTCTGCAGCCTTTGAGAAAAAACTCTGTTTCCTGAAAACACGAGAACAGCGCCGGGAGGGTGAAGGTAACTTTGTTTTTACTGATATCTTTGTTAAGGACAGCCTGTGTCTGGCAGGACCCTTTCCTTCCCCCACTCTCTTTGTGTTTCCTATGCAAAGGTCAAGTGCAATTGCAGATCATGGTGAAAGGCTTAGGAGGCTCAAAAGGCTTGGAAGAAGTTATACGAGCGGTGACTGGGCTACTGAATCTGGATGGAAGAGGACTGTGCTGGGCAAAGAGAGGGTCTGTCTGAACAAGGTAATTTTTTTTCCGAATGAATGACTTTGTCCTTGTGGGGTAGAGCTCCGACAATGACTGCAGCAGGAGCTGCTGCAGTTTGCTTAAATGGCAGCTGAAGCGTAACCAGGAGAGAAGTTACACTCCAGTGCGGCAATGAGAACACTTCCCTGGGTCTGTGAGCACTCTGAGAAGTACCCTGGAGGACCCTACAGCACTCTGGTGAGGTGCAGCGCTCTGCTGAGGGCTGTCAGAAAAGTCTGACTTCAAATCCCAGAAAGAGAGGCAAGAACTGTACTTTGGACATTCTAGGATGTGCTCCAGTGGTTCAACAAGTGGATAAGCCAGTGCAGCTGATCTCGCAACAGATTTGTGAACATAGTCCTTCATTTCTTTGGTCTTTCCTGACAAGTGCATTTAGATGTTTCATCTCCTGGGGAACATCTTGTACAAATGGGAAAAGATGTCTTAAGTTTTTGGTTTTGGTATGGAAAATAATTCAAAGTAGCTTCAATTCAGCCATTTTTTTTTCTGTTTTGTTGTTGTTTCCATGTGGATTTGGGTAGAAAGGGGAAAGAATGGGTTCAGCAGTCAAATGTAGGATTTAACGGTGTACAGAGCCTTACTCTCAACTCACATAAGCCCTTTTGAAATACCACGCTTTGTCCTCACTAAAAGGAAAAGCTGTTCCTTCATGTGTTAGTTAACAAAGGTTAAGTAAAGCATATTAAAATCTGAATTATACAGGGCTGTTGCAGCTTGCTTAAGTGTTAGCAGGTCAAAGAGAACACTGCATCCTTGATAATGTTTTAGTTTGACCTGCTAACAAATGTTAATACATCTGTCTTGTTCAATGCATTTTTGTGTGTGAATGTGCATGCATTTAAGGACTAGAAAAGAAATGCTATATGTCAGACGAAAGTCCTTCAGAATTCAGCAAAGTGTCATTTAAATGAACAGCAATCACTCACCGAGTACCAGAGTACACTACACATCCCCCATAGAGGACACAGTCTTATGCAAATAAAGACTTTATGGACAATATTTCTGTAAATATTCTTCCATTTTTTAAGCATTTCTGTACATAACTCCATTCGAAGCAAGACAGACCTATAAATTAACAATTGGCTGGATTCATCAAAGTGTTCATAACAAGCAGTAATCTTTGATTCAGGGGAATGTTAGCAAAAAACGACAGGCCTATCATTTTTTTAAATTCTTCTAGCAAATATTCAAAGTGAATCCTATTGTCTTAAGTACTTTTCATTATTTTTACAGAAGAGGATAGGCAATAAACATTACATTTATTGGCTTCTTGTGAGCACATATTTATCTACTACCCTCTGGTTGTGTGTTGCTATTACACTAACAGCAGTCCCTGACCCAACTGTACCGCACGCTCTGCAACCACGCAGAAGGAAGAAAATCCTTCATCGCACAACTCACAACTTTTATGTACAAGATGGCCATAACTAGTACGTCCATTGCAACCAGAGGAAGCACAAAGAAACAGCCAGGCAATGCAGGGCCGCATGTGTGGCCGTGATCTTGGGGCGCTGGCTGCCTAGCCGCTGTCAGGGACTTGAAATACGAAAATGCTTGTTTGTGAACTTAAGATGTGGGCAACATTTTGCTAGTCCTTGAGAGCTAGCAGGAGCAGGCTCTTGAAGGCAAAGGTGAGGAGTTCATGGCTGATGAGATAAAAAGTGGGAGTGCTGGAGGTACACACAGAAAGGAGCAAGGTGTTAAAAGCAAATAGTCCAGGAAATGGTTGCAAGGCTGGGTGCATATGAAATATCTTAAGCAGTTATAATGAGATGAGATTAATGAGTGTTCTAGCAGTATCCCAATATTGCGACTTTGCTCTGTGATGTCTTTTCCGTGCCAAATTCATCACCTCTCAATGCCCTTTTCTCCAGAGGGGTCTTCTTTACAATGCAGAAGATAACAAAGGTCCTCTGAAAGAGGGAAATACATTGCTCTAGCCACTATAGAAGGCAATCACTGCACACCAGCAGAACATACAGCAAAATGTAGGAGGGAAAAGGAAAATAAAAGGATTATAGCTGTAAACCGAAACAATTATTTTTGAGGCACCCTGCAGTTTTTTGTTTTGCATTTTTATTTTTCCTCTTTGCCGCTCTTATTTTACAGATTACAAAGCTTTTCAACTTGTTATTAGCAGGCAGAATATCTTACTGTGTTGTCTGCAAATTCTTACTTGTATAGGTTTGTAAGTAAAAAAAAAAGTCTGTTTGTTAAAGCATGTGCTATTCTCCACTTAACTAAGGAGATGAAAAGTCACAACTGTGCTATGATGTTTTATTAAAATATAAAAAATAGCAAGCTAACAGCACAAGCCAATTAAATAATACTTCTTGTCTCCAGATTAGCCTACAGATTTATATTTACATTTATATTTTTTTTGGAAAAAAAAAAAATCAGCCGGTACCCAATATAGTCAAGCTTGATATTGTAGAAAGATTATCCATCCACTGTTGCTGGAAGCAGAACAACAACAACAAAATATATTAAAATAAAGCCAAAAAAACAAAATCAAAAACCTCACAAACCAGTCCTACACAGTGGATATTTTAGAAACCTGCAACACATCAGCACAGTATGTACGCAGGATTTCACAGTCCGCAAAACAGCAAATATGTAAGAGTGTCCACTTACTAAGGCTGACATGTGGGGCGTGGAGGCGACAACTTCGGCTATTCTTGTGTCCCTTCGCTTCACTGATGCTGGACCTGTCATGCTCACATGAATCCTTTCTGAATGGGTGAATGGTCTAATAGTTCATTAATGCCCAAGGCCAGTTTAGTTTTTTAAAAATTGTTTTTATCTAAATAGGAATCATGTGCTGTGCAATATGACTTAGTCCTGTGTACGGCATTTACGGTGGGCCTATTTTGAGCAGAAATTAGACCAAATGGCTTTTGGAAGTTTTTTTACAACTTATTTGCGCTGTAATTCTATAGTGCCATGCAAATTTTTTTGAAAACAGCAATAGTCTGCCATTAGCCCTCCAAATGAACCACTATAATGTCATTGCTAGGAAGACGCTGAAATCTTTGGCGTATATTTTCTGAGTTAACCATCATAGGCTATGGCAGGAAAAAACATTCAAGGTATTCCAGAACAGTGGTTTGCTCTTGCAACAGGTTAAAAAACAGGTGAAGCATGCCCTTAATATATGAACGTATGTGTGTACCAATATAATAGTTGTAACTACAACACGTTCATACAATATGTGAACTAGTTATGTAAACGGTTGAATCTTTGTGCACGTGCTTTTTGTATTGTCATAGGTAAACTTGACTCTATGTTCAAGATGCCCTTCAGAACTGCACAGTATTACCTGTGCAGTTAATATAGGTGTTGGTTCTCTCTAGCAGGAAGATATAGGAACAGGTAAATCAGAAGCTGTGAATCCCATTGTCTTAAACCAATGTTTTTTCCCAACCACATTGGGTGTGTTTGATTTCATGGGAGGTTCACACCAGTAGCTGGAAGATTTTCCTGTGAGTTTCAAATTGCTCATCCATGAATGCAGCTCGCCTGAGAAGTGTGAGGAAACTTTGAGGCAGCAGGAGTAAATTGTCTGGTAGGAGCATCCTCCATCATATATCATGGTGCCTGATAGCGGGGACAAGCTGTTTGCGTTGGTCTCATGTGAACAGTTGGGTGCCACTGCATGGCGCTTTTTTTGTGAAGTGCTGTTTGCTTTTGTGCTTGCACACACAACAGGGCCACAATCAAATAATTCACTGTATCATTCAGATGTGATTCCCCCAACACATTGTTGCTTTTGTATATTCCTAGAGTGTCTGAAAATTCTGCCAGCATGTCCCTGAAAAATCGGCCTATATAGCAAATAGTTGGAACACGCCAGGGGCACTTCATATATTAATTTAATAGCCTGTCTGCAAGTATAAATGCAGAATAATGAGCAGTATAAAAGACTGGCTAAGCTATACTCAGTGGTGCACAAAATAAATTCCACTGGCAAGACTGTTAGTTGTCCTACAGTGAAAATAAAGCAAATATTGGACTTGAAATACTCCTGTTTGGGTGGGAATCTGAAAGACAAAGCCAAAAATTACTGAGCACAGGGTGGAAAGGACTAACTGATGCTCGGTGGCATCAGAAATATGCTCAGGAGAGCTAAGCGTATCCATAATTTAATACCGTTGCACATAAGGAGCAAAAAGGATTTGCAAAACGAAGATATGACCTGACTGGAGTAACTAGAGTGAGTAACTAGAGAGAGAGCATTGTCAAAGATAACACAGTTGATAGATCTAAAATACATGGTGAAAGGGTGTTCTGTTCCTAGTGACAGAAAAGGGGTAAAAATATGAAGTCTTTTCTAACTAAGTTGCATTTAATCTTGTAATTCTTTCACCTTGTGATTCTTTTCAGTTCGTATTACTTATCAGTAGGAAATAAAAATCCATGCGCTTAGGTTCTGTTTTCTAAAATCACACTGGTTTAATACAATACTTCTAATATATACTGAATTCTAGCACATGGCATTATAAATCTTTACATTCTTAATTTTATGACATCAATTCTGTATTGTTATATAGTAGCAAAGGAGACCAGAGGATGATATTAAAGCCTGTAGAGAGACACATCCTATGTTCTAATGAACTTCAATGTAGGTTTAGACAGCAGTGCATCAAAATACTTTCATAGCTGTGAACAGGGGTTTTGCGTAGGGAGGTTCTTTATGAAGGTTTTAAAATCATTATCACAAAGGCTTTGTATCCAGAGCAATGGAGATTTTTCTGCTTGTAGGTTGTTTTAATATACATGTATTTGTGGTTATTCTTATTGAAATGTGCCTAGAGGGCACCATGGAAGGATTGGTTCAGTATCTCCCACCTCAGCCCAGATCTAACAACCAGTCCCAAAGTTCTCCTGTAGTTTTATCCTATATTCAGAAATCTTCTTGTCAAGTTTCTGATATGGTGAAGGAGGAGTTTATAAAAATTTTCTTGTATCCTGGATAAATTGCCTGTCTCCAAATAGCTCACTCTTGGAGAATCATGTAATTTGAGAAACTGTCCTGGCATTAAGGTCTGATTTTTATTTTTATTTTTAAAGTTTTTAATTGACCTCCTTTTTAAAGCCTGATATTTAAGGATAAAAAAAGAAAAAATGTGACTAAAGTGGATTTTTTAAACACTTGTTTATATTCCCATTTAGATTTGATTCACAATGCCTTTGCTTGTGTAGTCGAAATCATCTTCTCTGAAGACAAAAAGTTACAGTGAATAATAAAGCATAGATTTGTTGATAGCTTGCATCATCTCATGAATTAATACCTCTGTGTTATGTTTATGGAGTACAGTAAAATGTGTTATCTGGATAGTTAATCAACCTAAGCCATTAGTGGTGAAACACTTTGAAATGTATACCAACTAATTATGTTGAGAACTATGTGTCTTAAGAAATACCGTATGCTGCAGTACATTTATGCATATGGAATAATGCATTTAAAAAAAAATCTCTTGGTGAATCAAGATTTTTTGTTTTGATTTTGATGTCTTTTATGTTATAGTGTATTTTATAAAGTATTAAAAAGAAAGTAAATTTAAAAATCATTTAACATTCTTACAATGTTGGTACAATTTGATATTACTTTGATATTACCATATTTGCTTGGATATTTTGCTGAAACGAAATGCTACCAAAATGAACACATTTCTGAGGGAAGTTTGGCTTTCAACAGTAGTATTTTCTGAGCATGTCAACATTCTCAGGAATCTTTTAAGTGAGTTAACTTGTAAATTGCTTATCTAGGAGCCCTTATATATGAAACTTTTTACAGTCTGAAAGGGAGTTAAATATTCTGCTGGTCATACGTGGTGAAACCAGTAGGAATGAAACGTTTGAAGCAAGGATGTAGTTCAGGGTTTTTAATCAATGTGTCTTCACCAGAAGAGAGTACTTTTGAATTTTTCCAATGTAGTATCATTTTGATTCACAGACTGATTCTCTTTTGGGAGATCTATACCCTGATTCTTAGCAAAAATAAATCAATATTGTCCAACTGACTTCTGTGAAATTGTGTTACTGCAAGCCAACTATGAATCTGGTCCATCTCTTCCATTAAAATTAATGGAAGAAAGATGTGTCCAAATGACCTAGAATACTTTGAATCTATATTTTCTTGAGTTGTGTCAAAACAATGCTTTTAATAGTATGTATCTTTTTATATGTTGTGTGTGTGAGTGACTATTAAATGTGCTGAATAGCCTAAATGTAAACCATGATTGATTATTCCCATATGAGCCCAGTCTACTTCCAGTCCATTGGTTAGGATATAATAAAAGACTGTTTTCATCAAGGACTTGGCATCCTCTTGGAAACTGGATTTGGATATGGCAGCAAGAATTAACATAGTAGAAATAGGAAAGTTAATCAACCTAAGCCAAAAGTCACAGCTCATATGAACCTAGGACTCCACACTCTTAAAGAAATAAAATAAAAATAGAGTATTAACATCTCCTGGTGTTAACTAACAATGTGAAACAAGCAAACAAACTAAAAGGTTCTTAAAATCTTTTCTTCTACTATTTACCATTTTTACATTTCACAAAGTGCAAATAAAATGACCCAATTTTCATTATCTTTATATAGGTAGAACCTGCAAACTATACTTTATTTATGTTAAGCAGTTTTTTTACCCCATGTGTGGCCTATGAGTAAGTCTGACAGATCTTGTCTTGTATCTCTGGGCATTTCTGGGGAATTTTCTGGGTTTTTAAAAATAGTTTTCAGAGAAGTTAGAAGGCAGCACAATATACTTCTACTCACATGCACTTTCAAAAAGTAGGTCTAAAAAATATATTTTCCCTGTTCCAAATTCTATTCAGGCACTAGAGAAAATTAAGAGTGTGGCTTATCTTGATATTAGAATAACATGTGGACTGAAGTGACTCTTTATCATGGGACAATCCAACAGATGTTGAATAAGGTAAGACCATTTTTAGACATTTTGCTGCAGATAATATTGGCTTACATGACAAAAAAATAAGGGAATTGGGATATTGCAAAAGAGTTTGTGGCTTTCACATTTTGGAACTTCTCTTCATAAATGTGGTCTGAACTCTTGCATGTGTCTTTTCTTCCTGTCCTTAGTTGTCAGACTTCTCGCACACCGTGTTGTGGATTATGTCCATACAGATACTCCTGTTGTCTCTCAAGAAAGCATTTTGTGCATTGTTTTGGATGTCTTTTAGACTAAGTTCATTCCCTTTGCTTTTGTACGTTGGTAAGATTTATTGCTCTTCATTCAATGTGAAACTGCTTTCTGGTGGAGGTGGATGGCAACTGTAAAAGGGTTGGGCCCTCTGGAAAGTTATCTGCTAACCTAAATATTGATTTTTTCTTTCAGACTTTATCACCCCCACATTTTGAGATGCCCATAGTTATAAAACTCTCTTAATTTCACTGGGAGCCAGACAAAAGGTCATAGTTTACCCCATGTGGAGCAATTTCTGGACTGATGTTTTTTATGGAATCCCTGTGCAGAGTTCATGAACTGAGATTCAAAAGAAGCATGAGTTTATGTTCGAAATGATGGCCCTCCTGCAAGAACAATTCCATGAAAAATACTGATGAAAGCATACATATTCTCCACCAAAAGCTTCTTGATTTCATATTCATGCTTCAGAGAGTATAACTATCACTATGGAGTACTTGCATGTGCGTGCAAAATGTGAATGTTAGTCTGAGTCTGTCCACCTTGTGGACCTGGGAGTGATCCCTTAGAGCATTCATTGGCTCTGTACATTGTACACTGTGCGTTACATTTTCTGTGGTTGCCTTTAGGTTTGTAGTATTTGCTAATCCTGCAGACTTCAAGAGGGGTGTGTGTTGCTGGGCCTTGAACCCAGGTAGAACCCGCTGACACACACGGCTTTTGTAGGTACCTGCATGGAGCTTACTGAGAGGAGCACGAGCTGCAGAGGGGTTTGGAGGCAGCATGAAAACATCAATCTGTGAGGATATGATAAATTTACAACATACCTGCACTTTAGTCTCTTAATTGAAAAGTCCTGTGTGTTTAGAAGTGGGGTGTTCACAACGGCTAATTTAGCCTTGGGCTTTTCTTGTCCTAAGCTGTCCCTGTGCTTGGTAGCAAGAGAGGCTCCAGCAGAGGCTATTTCAAAGCAGTAGCCAGGAGACATTGCACAAGGAGTTTAGCCCCTGAGGCCAAAGAGGGCCTTTGCAAATACCCTCCCTACAGCTTTCATATTTTTACTCAAACTTGTGGTACATGAAACTGCATTCATCTGCTTTGGGAGCTGACTAGGCACGTTGCACAAGCCAGAAGTGTGTACCCAATTAACATGTTTGTTTCTGAGAGACAGTGTATTATCGTGAAAGACGAAGAGACTGCCATGTATCGCATAATTAAAGAACTGCAAAAATGAGCAAACGAAAAGGCAGTCTAAAAGAATGTCATAATATTTGAATGCTGTTATATTTAAAAATTAAAAATGCAGAAAAATGTTAGGCCTTTTTATTTCTCAGAAAGCATTTTTAATTCAAAAGAAGACAATTTGGGGGACTAAATAAGTCAACTGTCATCTTGGTAGCTATGCATACTCGTTTCTGTTTTGACTGTAGTTTTAGCTGAGGAAATCTGGGAAGTTGAAGCATTTCCTCCTGAATCTGCCAGGAATGGTCTGACGCTTATCATTTCTCCATATCTCCAAGCAATTTGGAGCTTTGTCATTTGCAATCTATATGTAGTATAAGCAATTATATCCCAGTGTTTCAAGGAATTTTCAGGAACGTTACATCCCTGCGCTGTACTGAGGTTTGCGTGTCTGCCAGACACTCAGGCGGTCGCTTCCTTGGGAAAGAAGGAATCATAGTTTCTGGTCCTTGTTCCCAACACTGTGGGTTACTTTGTCTTTTCCTTTGTAGCTAGAAAACGATTTTTTCTTGGACCACTGCAAGTCACAAAGGGGAACCAGTGGACAGTTGTGAACCAGGAGGACTTGCTCCATCCTAGCTGCCACTCTTTGCAGAAGCAGCAGCAGAAGACTTCTGTTCACAGAGGAACCTCTCAGTGAGAGAGGTGAACCCACAGCATAGCACATGCTCCCAGCGAAAAATATAAAATAAGGGGTCAAGTTAAAGTTGCTTTTATATGTCAGATGATTCTAAAACTGTTATTTAATGACTAATAATGTACTTTATGGTCAATTTTTTACAGATAAGCAAGGGCTTCTTAAGTCTGATTCATTTGCTTAATGGTATGCATTTTTTTTCTTGAGTATAGTTTTTAATTTTGAGCACAAATGGATACTGGCCTTAGCTGTAATATATGTGCTGTTTTCCATCCCCGTGTATTGTCATTAGGGAGTTTTCTGGCTATCTGTACTTTCTCACATCTGTGTGCTAAATTAGAAATTCTTATATAAAATGTAGTGTGCAGGAGTATTCTTTGGATTTGTGGTTCTTTCTTGGGACAACTTGCGTCTGCAAAGCAACAGAATCTTCATTCCTGATTTTTTTTCCTTAGTTGCAGAGCATACATGAAATTTCTGGTGAAATCAGTCCTGTTTCATTGATATATCAAGGGACATAATTTTCTACTGGTTATTTTCATGCAAAATAGAGTTTAACCAGTTATTTTTGTGTGTGACAGCCTTGCAAATGTGCTTCACATTTATTTAGCCACATGTTGACAATTCTAAAGATGAGAAAATCTCTCTGAGCACAAACAGAATGTGAAATCTGACATCTCTGAAACTTCATACTTCAGGGCTGAGAAATATCAGTGTTTTTTTTTCCATTTTTTTCACAGCATTTTTAATTCTGTGTTTACAGTAGAATAGAAATGGCTTTTAAAAAGGAAAGCAGAACATCTGTAACTAGATCTATCATATATACTTGATGAAGAGAGATATCATGAGTATTTCGGCTATCTCAGTATATAACATTAATATGATATCAAAATTTTGCCATATTTCAGATGATAGTCTACGGCAAAATTTTAAACACCCATGAAACCACCCCCTGTAGTAAATAAATCCATTTCATAATATTATAATACAACTCAATGAAGCTATAAGTACACATGAAAGCTATTATGCAATCTTTAAATATAGCAAGTATATTCTGCATTTTAGAAAAGTGAGAGTCTACACTAAAAAGTCCACATGTATATTTTACCTCTTAGAAGAGGTGAAAAGAAATGTGTGGAGGTATATGAAATATTTAATCAACAAGAAAACATGAAAACAGTAATAAAAATGCTACGACAAATTTGTGATATAAATCAACACTGCCTACAGCTTTTTAGCACTGCCATTATGTTTCAGTTTAACTTCTGTAAGCAAACACCAAAGAATTTGTAATTTTAGGGGAGCATCTTTTACTAGTTCAGACAATGACTAGTTCAGACAATGACTATTTCAGACAATGTTTAAATAGAGTTGATCAGCTTTTTTCACTAGGAAACTAGGTTAAGGGAAAAGTAAAAGGTATTTTCCAAGTACATAAAAATATATTTTGCATATTATTACTTTGAAGTATATTTTAAATTCAAAAAAATCTAAAACCATTAAGCATTCCCCACTCAACCTTTGCAATAGCAGGGAAAAATGCAGAATGGTAGGAACGAAAATGAAACAGAAGGGGTTCCTTCATGTCTTATTTCCTGAAAAGAAATCAAAGGTCAAGTGCCTGATAAATTTTTTTCAATATTTTTCAGGAAACTTACATGTATTTCTTCCCAATGAATGTGCAATGTAGCAGTCACAGCTAACATAACACAAGCGCTAGGTGACATCCTGACAACAGAGAAGTCAATGGGATAATTGTCCAAATTTCCTTCATGCGTTCAAACTTCAGTTCTAATCCTATTTAAGTCAGCCTTGCCTCTCTAGAATTCCTTTCAAGTTGATGTTTTCCATGACTAGTGAGTCTGTTTTGAATTTTCATAAAGCATTATAGGGGCTACTTCCATTATGACAGTGTGAGAAAGATATGCTACTTTTGATATGATTTAAAAATAAATGTTCAAATGAATAAAAAATGTGACTGATGCTAACTTCAAGCTTGGCTTATTTCATTGTCCTTGCAGAAGGAAATAAAGTACCTCAAGCTGAAATTAAGTTATTCTTTATTAAATATACTAATATGGGAATGAATGAATATTACACGGAGATTTAGGTGATTTGCCAAAGGTCGCGTGGAAATTTATAGGAGAGAGAAGAAATTAACCTAACTCCTGAGCTGTCGAATATTTCATTGGTCTTTGGAGCACTTTGTCTTGACTTCAGGTTTCTCATGCAAAGATTATACACCCAGATTGGATTTAGCTCAGTTTTATCATGATCTTAACTTGTCCAGATAGAATCTCCTACTAGTCTCAGCCACAAATTAAGTAACACAAACATTAATAAATTAAAATGAATGGAAATGCTTCATCTGTTTTATGTCAGTGAGTTCTGGGAATGCAAAATAGCTTCGATGGAGTTATAGAAGAGAAGACCATGGACCATTAACTTTTGGAATTTCCTGATCTGAGTGCTTGATTGAGCAACCTCAATGCTGCATTTAACACTAGACTTTGCATTTGACCATGCATACATTTTATACACTTTCACATATTTTAATATAACCTGCATGGGGTATTTTTGTTTCTGAAATAGTTGGGAGGCATGATTTTGTTCAGCAGGAAAAAGTTCACAGAGTACATACCGAGTGTGTATCTAGTTTGCCAAAGTATATTCAACTCTGAAATTTTCAGCAACACTGCATCTTAAAGGATTTGCTTCTGGGATTCAATATGCATGTAAGGTATGTCTGGTTTTCCATCATATAAAAGAAAAAAAAAGTGTCCTGGTCAACCATGAGTTTTAAACCTTAACTCTGATACTATTGCATGTGTGTGGGTGGCCTCCCAGGTAAGGGCAGAGTTAGGTCGAAGTCAGTGGGGCATGTGTAACCCATCAATGGGCAAGTGTTAAATATCCCACTCTGACTGTACAGGGTGTGTAAGTTGATTATGGTCTCTACCTCATAATCTTGCCAATCCTTCTAACTGTATAGATGCATGCCTGCTGTTCTGGTGGCCTCAGGTTAAATTTAGGCTAAAGAGCCATCATATCTGTGGGTGCACGAGCATGTTCAGCTGCGTTGACCTGAGATCAAGCCTTTGAAATAATTTGTTGGAGATAGCATTAGGTAAAAATAACTCTTAGAAGGTTCACAGCTCACAAAGAGGACACTGGAATAACCCAAACACACCCTCTGAGGGCTGTAAAACCAGCGCCCAAGCAGAAAACATTGTTCTGCTTTCAACACTCTTCTAGAAGTTCCGTCCTCCTATACCAGCACTGATTATTTTTGTGACAACCAGGAGTCAATGTTAGCTTCAGAGCCCTGGCCTTCAGCTTTTCTTTTAGCCACACTTTCTTTATGTTTATTCATCTGATGAAATGCATTAATGTGCTGTTTTTCGGTAACCACTTGGAAAAAAGCAATTGATCTCATTTTTGGTTTTAAAGGCAGCAGGTTTATCATCTTGGCTCTGCTGAGAACAACTACTTCTATGCTATATTTACCTTTCTTGTATTAGGTTTTTGAGTCTGTGTACTGAGGACTGTATAGAAAAACATCTTATTTACTATAACAGATTAAGCCACTGATTTACGAAGTCCAGCCTCAGTAACAGCTATTACAGAGGAAGATGCCCTCTTGCACTCTCTGCTCTCTCTGCATCTGTAAAGTGCTTTACCCGCAGCAAAATGTGATAAGTTGGTGAGCACTTCAGATCACAAGCATGAAATCTGATTGCATATAATTTGTATAATCTAAACAAAAAGCAAAGAAAGAAATCAAACCTTCAAGCATGTCAGACCAGGGAACAAAAATACTCCTCATGGGCATGGAATGAAAGAGCTGTAGAGGAAGAATCTAGCTGCTGGAAATACATGATTTTGCCAACTTCACCCAAAAAATACATCGGCAGCGCCTTTTTGGATCTGCATCCAGTCAGGGTGGAAAAGAAAGAAAAAAGAGCTTTTGAAGAATGCTAAGGGTGCAGCCTATAAATTAGGACATTCCTTAGCAGCTTTAAGTAACCTAGCCTAAGGCGCTGTAGCACTTTGGCCATAGCAGCTACAAGAGCTCTGTTTGGGCTAATTGTTGAATATTTACTTTATTTCTTAGGGATTCTATTTCATGGGCTTTTTTAGCCCGTGCTGAGCTCTGTGCTACTATGCCTGTACTACTTGCACTACATGAACTTGCTAGCTTGAAGATAACTACACGCCCTGAGGTATAGACAACCCTCAGTAGCATGAAGGAAGTTCTTTTGTCATGTCATTCACATAGGACCGGAAAAAGCATCTTCTCCCTTATTTTTGTATCAGGAACGGCATATAACCGGCCCACTCCAGGAGGTGCCCCACTGGCAGTGAGTTAGGAGTTGGGAGACAGAAGGGTTTTTTTTTCTCTTTTTCCCAGACCATTGATCTAGTCTCACTATTGCTAAAGAATAACATAATAACTTGGACTGTATAATGCTAATAAATATCTTTTACTTGAGAAAGGTGGTTTGAGAATTTTTATATCTCACCAGAAGAGAGGAAGAATGGTGATTTGTTCAGGCACTCCTAGTCCAAAAAGAAGACTCTTCTGGGATCCTCAGGTGAATGTCTCTGAGCAACTTGGCTAGCACGCGCTCCAGCAGGCTGGGGAAGTGAGGAGAAAAGAAACCTTTAGGGAAGAATTTAGAACTGTTACTTTGCCACTACCTGTCTCTGATTTCTATAGATGCTGGAATAATTAGATGGTTAGGAGAGGGTGTTTCATTGTAATGTACTCCATGAAACTGCTTTTAATAAGAAAAAAAAGTTCTAGCAGTTTTTCTGCAAAGCAAAATTCTTCAAGGTAGAACCATATTCTACCCTGGGAAAATTACTTAGGGAAGGATGCAGCAAAAATGTGTTTTGCTCACAGCAAAATTTGTAAACCTGGAGTGGATGAGAATAACATATTTCTGTGCTGTTTGAAATTGGCAAAAAGCCAGATTTTTCTCCCTAACTTTATTTTAACATTTTTGCAGTTGTATAGAATACTGTTACATTTATCTTGGGAGAGGTACATCACTGGCATGAAGTTTCATGAAAGTGTGTAATACTACAGAATGAAGCACATCATGGACCTGATTTTTCTTGCACTAATTTATTTCACTGATCTAAGGTAAGTACCACTTATTTACTTCAGGCTCATAGAGTGGAGATTAAAGCAGGAGGCTTTAGCATGGCTGGAATGTGATGTCACAAGAGACTTTTTGACTTCATTAATTACTTTGAAAGTGCTAATAAAAATATTTTAGTGCTATAAGGGTTCCAAACAAAGGCAAAATATGTAGTTACATATAACCTTGCCTGAAGTTCTTTTTCAGGGAAGAAAGCTCTCAAATAAAATTAATTAGGAAACTGCCATATCTTAAAAATCAAAGTTAGATTCCTTCGTTGAAGAATTAAGGAATTAATGCAATTAATTTCTCCTTGCCAACATTAAAGAAGCAATGAAAATGAAGATTGGAAGTGTTCCATGGAAAATAGGGATGGAATGTATGAATATTTAAGTTTGTCTCTTTATTGTTCTGAAAAAAAATTAACGTAAACAATTCTCTAGTATTTATTTTTAAATGGTTAAACTTATAGGAAGTCAACGTATTGAATACACATTGACACATATTGTAGCTTTTCTGCATTTGCTGCCTAATTGTGTTTCAGCAACTTGGATTTCACTGGAGGGGAAGTGGAATTGAGTGGAATCTGTTTTAACCTTGCGGCTCCAAAGTAATTTTGAAGAACTGCAGTTGTGCAGTGCCACCTGTTTGAGCTGCTTGATAATCCAATTACTCTATATTTAATATCAAAGAGATACGAAATGTAAAGCCTGATAAAATTACTCTAAAATGTCGACACTAAGCTAAATCTGTAAGCTTGTGCATCCTGTAATGCGTCTGTTGCTGGGCTGTATGAATTCTAGCTTCTAATTAGGTGCCTCCACACCCCATACACATACCCATGTCTGTGCCAGTGGGAACATGTGGTTCAGTGTGGGACTTGAAGGAGCTGTGAGGTTGCCGAAGGCAGGCCCGTGAAAATGGCACACCGACGTAGCATGTGTATTTCAGCTAGCTTCTACCGAGCGGCCTGGCTAAGGGGCTGACGCGGCGCGGTCAGCGCTGGTGGGGCTGGAAGGGAGCAGGAACCGCAGCTGTGTCACACGGTGACGGAGCCCAGGAGCTCGGGGCAGGGCGGTGGGTGCCAGTGCAGGCTTCGCCGGGGTTAACCACGCAGACGCCCAGCCCTCCTGCAACCTAACCTAAATGCCACAGATCGGCTGTTCACCATTGCAGGGAGAAGCTTGGCACACGAGTGCTGGGTTCGGGCTGTGTTTGGTACATAAAGTCCATGAAATGTTTCTGCTGCTCATGTACAACTCACTGATTTTTGCTACTGAATCTGTCTCTGAAATAGTTCAGCACAGTGACTAGTAACACAAATTAAATGTCTGCAAAACTTCTGTCAAAACTTCCAGCAAGCCAGTATTTTGACAGTTGCAACTTATATAAACATGGCAATCTCAGAGCCGATCATCATTTGGAATAAGAACATTTCTGACTGTTATTCTTACACTCTACACTCAGGTAAATTGATAATGCTGATAAAAGTTTAGAAGCCTCAGCAACTAACCTCAGTAATTTTATTTATTTAATTAATATTTGAGAAAAAATAAATATTTTAGGTTTTGGGTGCAAAAGCTGATCGTTCGTCATCATTTCAGGTTCAGAAAGGCTGCTTTTTTTGCTGTCACACTCTTTCCTCTTTTGGACACAGCTGGGCTGGACTGGAAAGATAACTTATGCCATGTGGCTGTCTCAGAGATCATGGATGTAGAATTAGGTGATCTATATTTTTTTTTTCACAGCCAGCAGGTAAAGATGATAAAGCTAAACGCTGAGAACCATATTCTTAATGGTATAGTCCAAATTTATTTATCAAATTTATTTATCAATTTTGCAGCTCCTAATAGGGAATGGTTTGTACAGATCTTCATTCAGCTTAGATTTTGAGTGTTTGCCTGAAGCCTTTTTTTTTCTGTGATTTTTTTTAATATAGGGCAACCAATTGCCCAACAGTTTCAACCTGGCTTCTGAGCATAAGGAATCATTGACAAATGAACTGTACTTCTGTCGCCTTGCTTGCTGGTGAAATCTTTACCTAGGCAACCAGCAGTTGTAGAAATGATAGCTCCTAGATAATAATAATAATAATAATAATAATAATAATAATAATAATAATAATAATAATAATAATAATAATAATAATAATAATTTGTTACAATGTGTTAATTAGCTACCAGTTTTCTTTCAGAATCCATGGAGACTTTTGTGACCCTACCTCCATGTAAGATTGCAGTTTTAGCCATCCCCATCCCTCTGGTGAATTTAAGGACTTAGAGCAAACCAGATCCTTCTCAAGGAATAAAAAAAAGTCTCTTCTCTTGACCATCCGTGCCTACGCACTGCTATCATCCTCCGTTGTGAAGGGGCAGAGGTTTTTGAAGTTTTATCTAATTTAGAACAAGGACCAGACTGACGTTACAGATTTCGGCTGAATGCCCTAACAACACTGGTGGGGAATAGAAATTCAGAACTACCTATGGGTTTACTATACTAAGTCTGGATCTGATAGGTGCGATCCAAGACTGAGGACCTGGGTTAGAGGCTTTAGCTGAGCAAAACCCAGACCTTAGTTGCAAACTTAGACCTTGGTGTTGTGAGGACTGATGTAGTTTTCGGTATGCCTAGGGATCAAAAGTGATGAAGTACTGGGTTATCCACCTTGCTGACACTTTAATAAATAAGTGCGTGATTCCTATTTTCAACTTGTAGACTTCATAAATTCAATAGTTATTTCAGTACATTTCTCAGGCTCGTACATTTTGTAGTACATGTGAGATGTGGCACATAGGGATGTTTCTCTTCTAAATTTAAAGCTGGTCACAGCTGCCCGTTTCTGCCAAAAAGCTTCATTTGTTTTTCAGTTGTCAAAAATAATGATATGCTCCTTAAATCAAGAGTTTCAGCTGCTTCATATCTCTGCTGACTTTCTGAAACGTCCAGCTTTGCCTAGACAATTTCTGCATACAAACACGGTTTTCAATATGAAGATACATAGTAAGCTGAAAATATTAAATGATAGAGTAAGAATTTTAATGGGACTCACTGACATGCAGTTCTAGATAATAATTTATTTTCCTGTGCTGGTTGTAGGGTCATCCATGTGCATGAATTCAGTTTTGAAAATCTAACACATTAAAGTGAAGATTAAGCACCAGCTCACTAGTTATAGTGCAGTCTGTGTTGCTTGGTCTAGAAATGAAGGAGCCAAAGAAGACTGTAGGCAGAGCCTCTGCTCAGTAGTCTGAATAAAAAAAAAAATCCCCTTTATTTATTACACTCAAGTCTTGTGTCCCCTGCAAGAAATGCCAAAGGGAGTCCTTTCGTTTGCCAGATGCCATATTATGAGTGTCCAGAGGCTGTATCAGTGAAAAAGAGAGAATTTATAGTACTGTACAGACTGATCAGGCAGCAGAATTAAACAGGCCAGCCGTGCTCAAACCAAAGATGCTTTTACCCTCCAGCTGCTTTCGAACACCAAACAGTTGTGTAGGTATTTCTTGAATCAAATGGCTGGAGTCATTTTGCAATGTGAAGAGGGTATAAATAGCAGCTGCTAGTTTATGAAAGTTATTTGTAGCTTAGAGAAGTGACATCCCTGGTTTTTGATCCCCTAATTAGGCAGAATTTGAAAAAGTTGTGTTTAATTTGCAATTGACTTTAAAATCACAGAGTGTGTATTTCAGAATGACATTAAAAAACTTTTAAATACCCTTCAGAGCTTAGTGCTCCCAAATTGGTCCCCAGTGGTAACTTTGGAAGTGAGATAGATCGTAGAAGTCCACAGCACACAACCTAGTCACTGCTTTATTCTGCCTGGGGAAATCTTCAGGTGGAGGCATGTGGGACCTGCTCACTGTGGGACAGAGGGGAGCAGGACGCTGATCACATACAAGGCAGATCTTTTATGCAGGATGACGTGAAGGAAATTTCTGAAAATCGTGTATGTATTAACAGGAGATGTTTCACTGTGGAACAGTGCAAAGAGTAGTAGCAAATTGTCATAACCGCTCACCCACAGCCTCTAAAGGAACTCAGATAAGGAGTGCAAACATGGCAGCAGTATCTAAAATGGATTACAGAGAGTTATGAGTCATTGGGTCTGTTTTCCATACTAGGAAAATGTGTGTAAACAATAATAAAACCAAGAATGAGTACACACACAGATTTAATGGGAAAGAACCACCACAACTCTGGAAAAATAAACTGTCCCCTCAAAAATCCATTTGAGTTGTTTGAGGGAGTAAAGGATCATGTGGATAGGGTTGCCCCAGTTGATACTGTGTGCAAAGACTTCTAAAGAAACCTTGTCAGGAGTCCTTACTAAAGCTTCTTAAAGAAATAAAGCTATCATGGGATGAAAATTATCAAGCACACGAAGAATATGCATAAATGGTCATTTTTTAGAATGGCATGGGATTACTGGTTGAGTCTCACAGAGACTTGTTCGAGAACTCGTGCCACTTTAGGTCTCACTAAATAGTGCAGGAAAGGAATTAAGTGTGACTTGGCAAAGACTGACGATGGTACAAAATTGTTCGGTGTCATGAAAAAACAGAACAGAGTCTAAGGAACTGCAGAATGATCTGATAACGCTGAATGACTGGGCAGGCAAAATTCATGTTGATAGATGCAAAGTAATGCACTTGGGGAATATACCATCTAATTAGATATACAGAGTGGCGGGCTTTAAATTAGGCTCAGGAAGTCCCTAAACTGCTGACTGTCAGAAGCTGGGAGGTTTACAGGGGAATATCGCTGTGTGTATGCCCTATAATTTATATGCTCTCCCTAAACATCTGCTACTGGCCACTGCCAGAGAGGCAGGAAACTGAGCTAGATGGACCTTTAGTCTGATTTAGTGCAGCTGCTCTTATGTTCTGGGGAATACAAGGGAAAGAGAGGCAATGTGATTTTTAAATTTTTTTAACAGTTGAGATTGCAGCTAAAATTGAATGGAATTTCATAAGACAAAGGGGAAAGCACTTTTTTAGCTCAAGGGCTTTTTCTGCTGAATTTCAAAGGTCTGCAGCAGAGACTTCTATTGCAAAGGTATCTCAGGAAAAGGTCATGATCTTTCATAATTGAAGAGCAACATAAACGTTAGGGTTGTTTCTATTATTTAATGCTGTTTATCATGCCTTAGACATTACTTCTCATAATAGTGAAGACTGATTTTTTTTTTTATTATTATTTTTTTTCCTAAGGAAGGCGAACCTGTATTGACTGACCAGATGAAACAATCTGCTGTAAGAGCTGTATTGGTCGACAATGTTATCTTAGTGCACAGAGAAAAGCAGAGAACCACAGCTCTGCTCTGAGGTGAGGGACAATTACTGTTAATGCCTTGGAAGTTGAGGGAAACACAGAGGCAGAAGGTTGTATGATGTGGACAAAATCATTCTCTACTGATCTGCACAGCAGAAAAGACATGCTGTAAGGAGAAGTTTTGTAATATTTTAACATGAATTCAATGTAGACCAGTTTCATCCTCCTAGTTTCCAGATGCTTGATGCCTTTCCGAACACAAGATGCCTAAATTAGAGGTCTTGTTAGGGTAGAACACAGGTACCTCTAGAAGATGAAATCAGCTAACATAAGGTCAAAATTACTTTCTGGCGTTTTCCTTGCTTAGTAAAAGTTGTGGGCAATTGGGCTTTTAATTTAGATATTAAGAGTCTCAGATTAAGTGGTGTGAATCTACGCCTACGTACACTTCAGTCTTCTCCACAATAGGGTACTTCAAGAGATGAAACCTGCTCCTCAGACCCTGAGCACAAGGTGATCAATCCACTTCATTTGCTTCAAGCAAACATCCTATATGCAGATAGGAGAGAACTTTTGTTTTGATGTCAGCAGCTGTTATTTCAGAGTAAGTGTCATGCACCTCTCGTGCTGTTTTGATTTATATCTACGTGAATTAAATGATGGTGCTTTTCATAACCTTCAACAGGTGCATGCATTTTCTGTTATCTTGAAAATGAACACTTTATTGGAGCACACTGACTGGTTGATGAATTAAGTAACGTTGCTAGAGGAAAAAGGTAATCATCATGAAATAATAAACATATTCCTGGTATGTTTGTTCTGCTTCAGCATTTATCCAAATTCACGCCTGGTGAAAAGCCATGTGAAAACCAACTGCTTGGCTACTATGGCGTATAATCTGAAGCTTCACTGCAAATTCTTCTCTTCTGTCATGTCTGCCTGCTGGGGATGGAGTTGGGAAGACGATTCTGTATGGAAGTGTGCTCACCTGCTGTTTCAGACTTTGCCATGCAGACCATGCAGTACTGCCTAGAAACTTTTCTGGGGTCTTTCTCTATATACTGTGGACTTGAACTATCACAAGTCCCTTGATCTTAAGGGCAATGCTAAAAGGCTTCTTTGCATTTCTGGACGCTTGGCTAGGCTGCCCTGTATGACAGGGAATAGGTCAGTGGGGAAAGGCTGGGTAATGTATAGTCTGTCTTTGAGGTTCTCAGACACATGTGTTTACTGAGCTCTGTTTAGTTAGGTAGAATGATAAAACTTTAAGGTTGTAACTGCCTGATAGTCTGTTGTGAAATCCATTGTCTTCCAAATGGTGCTTGCATCTCTGTTTAATGAAGGGAAGTAGACATCTTTCAGATCAATCTAAACTGTAAAAAATGTATATACAAGTGCCTGTAGCTCAGAAAAAGGCTTTTTTCTTCTCTAAATCCTGTAAAATATGCAACTGGAGTGGTTTTGTTCTTTATATTTGCAGTGAGATCCAATAGGCTGAGGCATTAATTCTGGTAGTTGCATAAAGCTTTTTTTTTTTTTTTTCCTAGAAGCTTATTATTTTGCAAGGAAACTCAATTGGCAGACTATGTATAATTGTGGGCATGGCATGTATTTCTTCCTTGGTGGGTCTCACTGATGGCAGTATCAGATAAAAAGATGAGCAGGAACTGTGCCATGGCGATGCAGATCTCTCATTTACCTGGAGAAAGCCTTCTGCTGTCTTGACAGCTGTGTAAGACTGTCAGCCAGGGGCGAAGGATCCTAACTTGCTCTCTAATTTGGTTGAAACTTGAACGCATGGGAGAGTGCAGCTATTACCTCTAGCCAAACAGAAATGAGTCAACACATTGATAGCTTGAATGAATAAGCAACTTTTAAAGAAAGAGTGTTAACATAAGACTCAGATTACCATTCCCACTGCCGTCTTTTACAAACCCAAAACTCCCCTTCTCGCAGGAATGTTGTCTTCTCTGGGTCTACGTGGAACTGCATGTGCTTGTAAGGAAACTCTGTAACCGACATACCTTCTCCTTATATTCTTATTTATATATATTCTGAAATCCTTTCATAGTCTAGGCAGCACGAACAGCAATTACAAGGGGAAGATGAGCACGCTGTCTCTCACCCACAGATGAACACTGGGCTGGGAATGAGACATTGGCTAGCTGTCTGGGCACATGCTCAGCCCTAAATTTCTCTGCTTGACTGCCATTTTAAATGTTCAGCGCCCTGGTTTCTGTGACATTTGTCTCCTGCTTATTGGGAAAGAACCAACAACTTCGTTTGTGCAGCATTAGTAACTTGGGCTGTATTTGAATCAGCTGTCACAAGAAAGTGGTGTTAAGCTGCATAAATGTATGTGTGCGCAGGGGGAAGGGATTCTTTATCAGCTGGAAGAAAATAATAAAAATTTAAAAGAATCTTTGGAGGTAGCTTGACTGCGCTGGTGGCACATGCTTGGCATATGAAATGCTGGACACTTATGCCAGTGCATGTTCCTAATTACAATCTCCTTATCATAAACAATTACCATTAAACGCAGTGCATGGTGGAAGGGGGAGGAAGAAACCCAGGTAGGATTATTTGGAGCTGCATGAGTCTGTGTTTGCCTCAGGCTTAGTTAGCTGTCAAGAAAACCCCTGGAGCACCCAGAATTCACAGGCTTTACAGCTGATCATAATCAATAAAGGCAAAAGCCCAAGCCGGGGAAAGTGGGCAAACACGTGTTGTCCTCTTGACCATTGCAGGAGAAAACCATGTGCTGCTGAGTAATTGTGAAGAGCGATGGGGGTCAGAAACACACACTGGCTTTAGGCATCTGTAAGTGGTGCAAGAAACTGATCAAAGTGAGGTGATCACCGTGTGAGGTGGTTGTCTGCTCTTCCGTGGTCAATGAGGATGCTTTGTTATTTGTGTCCTTTGGGGTCCTGCCTTTCTTTGCGTGGGGGCACAGGATGCTCCCCAGGGGAGGGAAAAAGCACAAAAGGTCAGGCTGCTGCTTGATGAGTATCAGCTAACAGCCTGGATTGGCAGTGCTCTCAGCAGCTCCTGGTGAGAGGGAGTGCTATGGAAAGAGCAGTGGCTCATGTTCATGAGTGCAAAGGTATCATCCGCCATGCTGCAGCACATCCAGCTCTCGTCTTAAGATGGCTTTGGAGCAAACTTACAATGATGCTGTATTTGGTCATTTTATCTGTCAAAGTGAGATAGACTCTGCAGCACTTTTCTATCTGTAGTACCTTGCCCCATGCTTTCGCTTAATGAATCTTGGGGAATAATCACACAACAAAAATTTGATTGCCATTGTTAAATCATAGAATCATAGAATGTGTTGGGTTGGAAGGGACCTTTAAAGGCCATCTAGTCCAACCCCCCTGCAGTAAGCAGGGACATCTTTAACTAGATCAGGTTGCTCAGAGCCTCATCCAGCCTGGCTTTGAATGTCTCCAGGGATGGGGCCTCCACCACCTCTCTGGGCAATCTGTTCCAGTGTCTCACCACCCTCATTGTAAATAACTTCATCCTACTGTCTAATCTAAACCTACCCTGCTCTAGTTTAAAACCGTTGCCCCTCGTCCTATCGCTACATGCCCTCGCAAACAGCCCCTCCCCAGCTTTAAGTCCCCAGCTTTTTAAATATGCCACTACAAGGTCTTTATAAGTACAGTATTAAATACTTTAAGAGAACAGGTTTCTTCACAACATGATCTGGACCCTAGGTTTTAAGGCTCATGATGAAGCTAAAACGTCTTAACAAAACTCCAGTACATCAGGTGAGGATGCTGCAGCCTAAACACTCTGTACAGTCAAAACCTCCAGCATATGCCAGGTGATTTAGTTGAGCATAACTTGCTGGGACCTATGGTAAGCTTCATAATTTCTTCTGTTTTAAGAATACACGTAGGGCCAGTCACCACAGAACAGGTGATACAACTTTATCATGTATCCAAGACTTGCACATTAGAATCACTATATAAATATGTTCCTTGATACTAATGTCCTTTATGGTCTTGCTGTTTGGATACTCTTGTGTCTGCACTTCCACGCTATTGATAGAGGAGAATTACAAGGAGCCACGGTAGTATTGCAAGTTTGGGATAAAAAGCAGAGGATGCAGCCTCGGGCAACTGATGCTTTGTCATGCCAGAGGACGGGTGGCACTGTGAATCTCCAACAGCTACCGGAAGCATTATTTAAAATGGCTCTTTCTGTATGTGTGAAGAGGTGTTAGACCCCTTCAGAAAGGAAGGATTCTGATGTCTTGGCAGGTAATTGTGATAGTTCTGTTTTAATAAATGAGTTGTCTCTATGCCTATGAGAAATTCTGCGCTTTTGTATTCTTACGCAGACAGGTCACTCTCCGGTGCTCTTTATTAGTCTGTTCTCAGTGGATTGACATTTGAGTACTTTTGAACAAGGACAGGATTCTGACCCCAGCTGAACAAATCCTGCAACCCCAAGTGCCTGCATGCTTGGCTGGCTGAGCTTATCTTTGGATCGTGTATTCCTGTTCATCACACTGCAGGGCGTATGTTTGCTTAGCATTTCTCCCTCTCGCCACCCGGACAGGGTGGGCTTGCAGCCAACTCATTATCTACCCTCCTGTCACAGCGTCCGTCCTCAGAAAGATTGGCAGTATTAAACCCTTGTTGCTGTGGCAAGTTTGCTTAAAACCAGTTCCTTAGAAAAGATAAGCAGGCAAAAATACGAATTTAGGTGGGGCTTCATTGTCACAGATTTTTAAACAAGAATGAAAAGGGTGGCAGTGGAAATTGCAAGGAAAGGCCGATAAAATACGGAGAAGGTCCTAGCCAGCTCTCTCATGTAGCACTCAGTGGTTGTGATTTTGACTGATTTAATTGAACAGCAATTTACTGAGTCAGATTTCCTGGTTCCCTGAGAAAAGAACATGCAAAAAATAGGTGTTTCATCATTTGATACTATGTAGATAATGACTATAGGACATGTAGGTGGTTTTGAACATTCACTGTTCCTGGTGAGGGTAATAGGCAGTGTTTTGCCTATCTTAAGCCAGATCTTTGCTCCTGTCTGAAGGCAATAACAGTCGTCTTTTTTTTTTTTTTCTGGGAGAAGTTTGGGAAAGAAGAGATTTCTTGTTGTACCTTCTTTCCTGGAATAGTTATGGCCTGTCACAAACAGTTGGAGTGGTGGTCACCTGCCTTCCATTTGTTCCTGGAGGGATTTCCATTATATGGATCCCACAGAGACATCCATTACCTCCTTAACCTGTGACAAGTGCCTTTAGTGCTACGATAAAAAGTGTTTGCCATGGAGTTCAGATCTGTTGCATGAGCTGTTGATACACCTTCTCATGATAAATATGTATTTTAAATTAAGAAAAACAATGAGAAGAGAGGAAAGTGAAGCCTTGGAGAAAACTTGAGTGAGCATCTGTCATTTTCTTCAGGATTTATAAGAACAAAATGACTGCTCCAAAAGCTTTTTGGTATATACACTGGAAAATCACAGGAACGAAAGTACAAACTGAGTGAGTATGTGGAAAAAGCCCACGTCTCTCACGTGGTAGCCACTTCTGCAGTCTCTCACTCTTCAGTGGCGTTTCCTCCTGGGCTCTACAACCCTCACTGATAAACAGTTACTTGTAACCAAGATGTGCTCTTTAAAAGGGTTTCTTTTTAAAAGTTATCTTATTCGGTTAAAAAAACAAAGTGTTGGGGAAAAAAACCCACAACCCAACAACCCCCAAACCAAATGTTTCTCTCGCACCCGTACCACTGCAACCAGCTTAACTGTAGATGTGGCAACCAGGGGCTTTCTAGGCCCTCCAATACTCACTCCATTTCTTTTTTTAAAAAGGGGACTTTAAACTAATTTTCCTAGTCTAATCTCTAAGCATACAAATGACTAATACTGGAATATACTGTGAGCCTGTTCTGAACTTTCTTCTACTTGTTATCAATATCCTAGTGAGTGTTTTGCTCAGAGGAGTTGATTTAAATGGCAACAAAATTTAAATTTAGCCTAAATGTTTTTTCTTCTTGGTTTCTCCAGGGCTTTTTCTTCTGCATGATCCATCTCACCTAGCTTTATTTTTCCTCAATATTACTGTCTTATATCCCGCGATGGAGTTAATGGTAACACGAGCTGTAAGAAATAATTTCCTAGCCCTTTGTAAGCTCTTGGTAGTTATTAGGGGACCAGACAGCCTTAACCTGAGCCCGTAAGTAATCACTCAGAGTCAGGGAGTCTGGGAGTGCTGTCTTTTCATTCAAAATTGTGTAAAATAAGCCACTGCGTAGTGTTACGGCCTGTGCCAACTGGCTGATGTTTGAGGCTATTACAGGAACCGTTCCCTGCGAAGGGCACTGTTGTTAGATTTGAAATGTGACTTTGTGGCTTTTAAGTTTTTTTTGGCAGAGGCTGTATTTGTTGTCTGCTTGTAACCTGTTGAGATATTAGTGAAGTGAATATGTCACTGAAACTCTGTTTGCTTAAACTTTTAAATATTTCTGCAGAACTGACAAAAATTCTGTCTTCAATCTTATAATTAGAAAATAAATCCATAACTTTTATCTACACTGTAGCTGTCTTGAAGAGGCAGAACTATGTTAATTAAAATACAATTAATTTTCCTTGGATTTCTTTTGAATTTTTTTTAAACTTGTGTCCTAGTAAAAATGAGCTTTGAAAACTGTTGAGTAACTAAAAATGAACTTAAAATTTGACAGTTCCATTATTATCCTCTCTCTTAGATACAAATACGCTGAGGATTTCTTCATTGGAGAGACCAGGAACACCACCAGAAGATTTAAACTTCTTGAAACGTAAACCCCATTGTCTAGTTGGAATTTTTCCCTAATTGAAGGCTTTTCAAAATATACGTTTTACAATAGTTCTGGAGCAGTAAAACCAGCTGGGATTGTTTGGAATGAATAACTACTTCAGAAGTTAGCCAAGTTCAAGGGTATTCTTATCTGCTTTGCTGTTCCAGCCACAATTTCACATAATTCTGTTACTTCATAGACCTGACGTCTCAAAACATATTTCTGACCACTGTCAGGCAGCTTTTCAAGTCTGCACATGAAACCCCCTCAAGTGCAATGCACACTAAAGTAGTTTTCAGCTGATTTAGTTTTAGTGTAAAAGGAATGTAGCCTTTCCACCATAGTGGCATTTACCTTATTACTTTTTTTTTTTTTTTCTGCTGGGATCTAGTCAGGCCTCTTTTCTTAGGCAGAACTCCTATGGGGGGTAGAACAGAACATTTGCTTAAGTCAGGAGTGCTAAATTAGGCAAATATGGGATGGAAGAATTACTGCAGGATACCCAGGAGAGTCATAAATTAGCAATTGCAAAACATGAGAGTTTGCAGTGGAAGGAATCTTTCTTTCTCTTATAAAACTTGGAGCCATAACCTTGGCAAGGAGGTTAGTCTTTCTAGAGACTAGTTTACAGCTTGTAGAGTACTGAGGTAGCTGATGGAAGGAAACTTTACAGACCAGCCCCAGTGTGTTGCACGGCACAGATGGCTTTCTTTCTCCATAAATGAACCTTGTTTTTTTGAAGCTGGCAGAATCTGCGTTAGAAAAATTTCCAAGCTCAGTAGCAGCACTTCTGTGTACAGCTGTGGCTTGCATCTGTCAAAGCTTGTCTCAAAGCGGTGGAGGCAGCTCAAAAGTTCCATCAACAGCACAGGACATAAATACTTGGCTACCAATACAATGTACCTCATAGCTTTTGGCTCACTTCTATGCTGAAGGTAACATACAGGGCACTGAGTATTAAAGGAATCTGTCAACACGCTCAGTGCATTATTATTTATCATTTTATTACTATGGGTACAGGGCACTGAATATTACAGGAATCTGTCAACATGCTCAGTGCATTATTATTTATCATTTTATCACTATGGGTGTCAGTCAGGGAAGTTCGTTTCTGGTTTATCTTCCTACCATATCATATCTATTATTTTTTTGGATTGAAATGTGTGAAGAAAGCAATGACCTGTGATGCCAGTGCTGGAAATTTCAACTTCTTTCTAATGATAAAAGTTCTCCCGTTTCAAGCAGCTAGGTTGTTGTCTTTTTTCTTGCTTTGGATACTCAGCCCATGATTTGAGAAAACCAAACACTTGTACAAAGCTATAATGGATTGTAACCTACAAGTTTGTTCTCTGTGTTATAACTTCCTGAAGTAAGTAATAAATTACTTTGTTAGGCAGTCAAAAATGGTGCAAGAAGGCTATTAATGTTATCGCATTAAAGCTAGCCAAAATGTCTCCACCTGAAGCTGTATATAGAAATGAAAATCAAAGGCTCAGTAAAATATAGCAGACATCACTGAATGATAGATTTACAATGACTGTCTTGGATAGGTTTCTCTGAGATTTAAAGCCAATGAATATATTTTATCTGATTGTAACTTTTCCAGGAAAATAAAAGCTATGCATACAGTGTGTGCTCCTTCAGACTTTACAGTATCAACTGTTTTTGGCATAGTTACTAACACAAATGAATTCTTTTTCTCCCACCTGATGAATACCATAGTAATTTCTGTGACCAGAACACTAGGCGTTTTGATTATCTGCTATCAGCTAACAGTTATTTCCTGCTACTGAGAGATGCTTGCCAAATAAGTTTTTACAAAGTAGATACAGCAGTCCTTGTTTTGGAGTTTTCATGATGCTACTGAAAGCCTCCAGGAACTGAAAAGAAAGAGATTTTCTAAGTCCTTGGTGAGGGATCAGCATAGCTGTAGTAAAAGTTTATGTAAATCCATGGTGGAAGATTTGAATCTATTGACAATAGTGACCACTTGTTTTTATCCTTAATTCTTGTTCTTATCTGAAATTTATAAATCGATGAATTTAAAATATTTTACGTGAATTTCTGGTTGACAAGTCTCTATGTATTAAAACAATTACCACACATGGCGTACGGTACTTTGTGGTAGTCTTACTAGGGAAAAGATAAAATACTTTCATAGTTTTATAATAGACTGAACTCTTCACTTTTGAAAGGGGATATATCCTGTGAAGAATGAAATAAATTTTAAAAATAAATAGTTCAAGGATGGGTTAATCTTACACTGTATCTGTTTTGTGGCTGGCTGTAGAAATTCAGTCCTGCTTTCCCAAATTACCTTTTGAAAATATATGGAGTTTCCAGGTGCCAACGGCTTTGACTGGAGGCCTTTGGTCTGGAAATTCGGAGCAGTGGTGTTTAGAAATGTATCTCAGTGTATCTTTATTGCTAATCCCAGCCCATAAAAGAGTTAACTAAGTTTATATTTCTATAAATCAGAAGACTTTTCTACCACTGTATTCAAAGCCAGCTGTCAGGTGGCTGGGCTGTCTGCTGATGGTACAAGGTAAGGTCCCCAGCATCCCCAGCTGCAGGGGGTTGCACATCAGTGGGTCCTTGGGAGCTCAAGCCCTCACCCGTGCTCGAGGTCAGTTCCTGCTGGAGACTTCTGAGCTTGTTTTTTGGAAACTACTCAGGTCCTTGTGACAATAGATAGGAGGGAGGCACTGGGGGAGGAGGGAAGAAATAAAGAGGAAGAAGGTGGTAGGGAGCCTGTTTCTCTTGTACCTGCTGCTGATCAGGTGGTGAGAAAGTATTCGTTAACTGTAACCCAGCTCTATGGGCAAGCAGTGTGAGTTTTCCACCACAAGGAACAAAACATCAGTCTAATGGTACAGTAAACTAATTTTTGTGTGTGTCATTCTTCTGTGGCCAGGTTTAGGCAGGCATGTTTCTTACACAAGAAAGGTGTAGTAATTCGTGACAAAGAAGAGAGAGGACATTTGAAATTAGTATAGACTTTGTTTACCAATTAGTCAGCTGAGGACAGCTGAAATTCGGGAGTCCTCTTGCTTGCAGACAGTTAAACAAAATATGTTCTGGGTTGAAGTCACTTCCATAGCATTTTCTGCATGCTCTGCAGCCCCAAGTGTTCAGAAGTCAGAGGGCAGGTTCTCAAGAGATCATAGCATGGCTGAAGAATGACTCTTTCAATATAGCACGCTAATTGTTTAGGTATAGCAACTAATTACGTCATTTCAAAGACTACTTTCAACTAAGTAGGTGATTTTCATACGTTTTTCAACCTCTTGGAAACACATTTTCATGTTTTTCCTGCTAATTGTTCTTTGCATGAACACCAGAAACAGACAGGGTAAAGAAATAAAGAGAATGTCTTTTTTAACTGCCTGAATCCAGGAATGAGGGCTCTAAGTAAAAAGCTGATCATAATTAAGCTTGCCGTTAAAATTAATACTCTTGGCTAAACATTATGGGACAGATGAAGGGCAGTAGAAGGGCTTGCTGACAGTGGCAATCAACTTGGATTTATAGAAATCCAAGTGACTAAAT
The DNA here is from genome assembly GCF_963924245.1 of Chroicocephalus ridibundus. Taxonomy (NCBI): domain Eukaryota; kingdom Metazoa; phylum Chordata; class Aves; order Charadriiformes; family Laridae; genus Chroicocephalus; species Chroicocephalus ridibundus. The sequence goes on along the minus strand of NC_086285.1, from coordinate 14,889,990 downwards.
ATCCACAATATTCATTCTTGCACTGTAAAGTTCGGAATGGAAAGTGACATTGAAGTGCCTGAGTATGCACGCACATACACAGACACGTGTGGACATGCACTTAAACACAGACACACACACCCACCCGTTTGTCAGCAGAAGTGTCTGCAGGAGTTTGTACCGGTCATTCCAGTATCAGCTGGAGTGTTTTCATCGGGGAAGGAAGATGCTTGGGATAAAAGGAGTATTCTTTCAAAAGGAGTATTCTTTCAAAAGGAGCAGTACTTTGATCGGTGGATGAATTCTTTTTGTTTCTATATATTTTTCCCAGCGATGCTATCCTAATAAAAATACAGTGGTTTTTTTTTTTTGAGTATTTTTGAAAAACAGCAAGTGGGGGAAAGGTTTGCTTTTAGTATCTGAATCAGAGTGAGCAGTCTTGAACTACTAACCCCTTAGAATGACACAGACATGAAAGAGATGCGTGTACCCTTTCACTGTGCTGAGATATCAGGATAATTATCCAACATACAGTTCCCTCTCAGTGCTTTTCAGTGCATTTTGAATGAAGAGACTGTGAGGACAGCTGATTTTAATCTGAGAATCCACTTTAAAGGGGCTCAGGAGATGCAGTGCTAATAGAGGAGCTAAGCGATACAGAAGTATTACTTACCCCTCAAATGGGAAGATGAAAATGAGAATCCTTAGATAATACAAGGTAGAAATAGATACCTGCTGATCTTCCCCCAGGCTGAAAAAAAAGACTGAATGAAGAGTATGGAAGGAAGCTGATGCCGTATAGGACTGTCCTTTATCAGCTTTTTTTATTCATTCCACTGGACCTGAACTCCATATTCTAACTCCGAAAACATTGAAGGACTAGAAAATCTGGTATAAGGGGAAATTGGGGCTTCCTGTTGAAACAATTAATTTATTGGGCTGAATTGCAGAGTATGGCGCTCTATAAAGTGTGCAACAGGCTGGTAACGATGCACGCTTAGCCATAACTTGTATGTTTCCCAGTGTCTGTGGTTTCTACATCTGTATGTTTTACTGCACTGTTCTAGCCCTTTCTTTTGGGGTTTATGGCTTCACCTGTCTTAATGGTGCACCCAAGAGATAGGCCAGGTTCACAGTGGGACTCTTGGAAACTGGCATAATATGAAGAGCAACATAATGACAACTTAGCAGAAAGAATGATGCAAACAGAATAGCTTAGCTTTGCTCCTCTCTGCTCTCCTTTGTTGTTGCATTTGTGCAACAGGTTTACGACGTTGCTTTGTGACGTTCTTCATGTCACCTCATATGCATTTGCTGGTTCATACCAAGGGTACTGGAAAGTACCCGACAGAGTTCAGAAGTGCTCAGCGAGCTCTATATAAAATAAGATTTATGGAAGTGATATTGATGTCACATGGGAACTTAAAAAAAACATCTCCTGAAAGAAAGAAAAAAATAATATAAAAACCCCTCTGATGCTTTCTTCAGGAAAATTTGGCCTTAAGGATCCTGCATTCGGGAAATAACAAAATTGAAGCTGCTCTCTTAAAATAAATAATGTGGAATGTTGGATTCGGTCCTGTTTGTTATTTACAGTACTGCATCTCCAAGAACAGCACTGTCTCCAAATTGACTTTTATCAGATTGCCTATTGAGGAGCAGGGTCGTTGGCAACAACAACATTTACGCACACGGTAGAAGAGCACATCTGGATCACTTTGTGTAAAACGTGTCCTTGCTCTGAATCAGATGAGTTGTATGTTAAAAAATGGGGAGGTGTCATCAATTTCATATCTTCCCTGCTTTCCTCAGAAGAAAAGAATATTTGCATACCAGAAGCTATGCAGCAATCCTTTTCTTTTTCATGTTGAATGTGGTTGGGTTTTTTTTTCTCCTTTTCTCCTGTCTTTTAGCTCTTAATCACTGGTTTTACTGGCAGCCAGAAGAATGAATTTGAAGTGGAAGCAGGTTAGGGTGATTGAAAAGCTCTGATAAGTCCTGTGGAATGGTCAGAAATGCACATGAAAATGATGAATATCCACCTCACTCAGACATCTTTCTTTCCTTCATGTTCTTTCTGTGTCACAGCAAAGACACAAAGACACTGGAGACAGAAAATGGGGATCCAGACTTCCTCAGAGAAAGTAGGTGCTGACTTGATTTTTGTCTGAAATGCCTGGGTGCTGCCTAGCAACAAATTAAAAAGTACATATGGAAACAGAAATGCATATACTTGAAAATATAATTTTAAAAGCCTTAAAATCTGTTTCCAATAATGAAATGAATCTACTTTTTTTTCCCATAATTTCAGAGCAAAAGAGCGCATTTTCATGAGTTAATTCTGTCTGCTTGACCTCTCAGTCTTCAAGTTCTTTATTTCTTGAAGAGGAAGCTTTTAAAAGCCTTGTGTGCTAGAGTTAGCGGGGACCAAGATTTGATTAGAAGGATGATTTCAAAGAGAAAGTTGATATGGTCAGGTTGAAAATGATACTTGGGTGGATTTTTTCATAGTGAATTGGCATGAGCTGTGAGTCAAATACAGGGCTGATGGGAAGTTTGCAGGACAGCAAGTGTTCTTGAATCTGTGCTGATTTATACCAGCTCAGCTGTTGACTTTAAAGTACTACTTTCGTCTCAGCGAAATTTTGTACCAGCAACTATTTTGGCAAACTATTTTCCATGGCTCATACTGAACTGGATGGCTACTATGGTCACTTCCAGCTCAGATTTGCAAAGCCACAATCTTCATTTGAACTTTGATTTTAGACAGATGGATATACACGTATTCCTGTGACACTGTAGGCATATAGATGTATGCCCTCACCTTGCCAGTAGGACTTTCTCAGGCTTGAAGACTATTGTGCCCCTCCAACTGCCAGATATGAAAAATCCAGCTGCTGTTGAATGCTTGGAAAACATAAAGCCAGAGGAATGAAACAGCTGTGAGACTGCTTTTGTCTGTGTTGTTACTGGAGGTGAAGGAAAAGACAAGGAGAGATAGGGTTGTGTTTTTATAGAATAGAAAACTAAAGGTAGCTCTGAAAATCTAAAAATAACTGCTCAGTTAGAAGGAAGGGACATAATTTTTGTTTCCAACATGACTTCTAACATTTTTCCAAATTTTTCCATCGACTGTCTCCATCCCTCTCAACTCATGAATGAACAGCACCTGCATGCTGATACTCTGCTGTCCCACATACTGTGTGCTTCTTTAGCTTGGGTGCTCTGCTTTGGGAAATACATAATGCAAACAAGATCTGTACTCTTTTATTCAGACAGGAATACAACTGTTCAAGCTAATATACAAAGATAATAGAATGTGAGCTAGCTTTAGCTACCTAATAATGAAACCTTTAGCTATATAATAATAAAAGAATGAGAGAAGTTTTATGAGAGCAGAGGGAAGCAAACGAATAAAATTTTTTAGCAGAAAACAAATAAGACTCCTTGTGATGAACTAAAAATAGTTTTTCAGGAGGAGCAGTATTGAAGAGAATACTGGGATCAAATCTTCCTTTGTATTTCTCAGCCCATTTTAGTACAGGAACTAAGGAATTACCCTTATTTGCTGCCTCAGTTCCTATGTGGTACCAGTGGATAAGATTCTTTAGGCTCGGCAGGTCAGGAATATGACAGTATCAGGGATCATTAACAGAGTTTTGTTTTCCCTAAATTACATTTCTGGGACTGGAGTCCCCTATGGAGCAGGAATTCTGAGCTTCTGTCTTTATTTCCTGTCCTCCTGTGATGTAGGGAATAAAATGTTTCTTTGAATGTTTGTTCTTTGTTGAGTGCAGCATGGAGACGTTTGAGAATCAACAGTCCCTTGTGTTTACAGAAGCAGCCACTTCCCCACTGCATGCTGTCCAGGAATTACCACGCTAGTCAATTTAGGGTAAATTTGCAAAGTGGTGCACAGGGAGTCACACAGTTAAATCCCATTGATGTTAATGGGAGTCACGCAGCTAAATCCCTGCACATTGCTTTGTAATTTACCTCTTTGTGTTTCTCAAACCTGCTGGCTCATGACTAATTTGTGTCTCTAATAGAAAAGCTCTAACATGTTTTGGTAGCATACGGAATGGGCACGGTCTCTCTATTATTCGCACTATATCTGCCATACAAATACTAAATTCCGAAGTACAGACATTGTCTATAGTGATTGATGTCTTCATATATTTGCCTATATGGTTTTCTTATAAGTTATAGAGTAGTGATAGTCAAAGAAAGCACCAATTGCCACAGTCCTCAGAACCTCAATTTCTTTCAGAAAGGAAATATCACTAAAATTTTTGGAAGCTAAATTAATCTCACTTACAATAAGAAAATAAAAAGGAAGAAAAGATTTGTTTTAGTGACAGCATAATATCTTGAAAATTTGCTTGATCATTTCTGAAATTGTTTTTATCTTTTTAGTGTCCAGAGTGGCTTGGGCTTGACTTTCTAAATTAATTTAATTTTTCTGAAGAGAAGTGCTTTTAGGGTCATTTGTGGGAAGGAACAACTGCAAAGAATTAGCCAGTGTTTCTAAAAATGACGTTAAAAGAATGATGACATGGCAAGATGCAGACTTGAAAGTACTTCACCCCTGTGCATGTGTATATCTTACTTAGTGTTGTGGTGAAGAGTATCATTGGGCATATTTACACCACAACCGAGTATGGTGCAAAGCTGCTCCAGCTATCCATGAGATTGCCAAAATACCTATACCATGGATAGCCATGCATGTATCAAAAATAAAAAAAACCCCACATGTTGATACAATACTGCACCCATGCTAGGTAGCTCCGGCTCTGATGAAGATAATTATCTCGGTTGCAGCACCTTGCTCATGTGGCAACACAGCTTCTGGTTCAAGAGCTGGCTCAGGTAGCGTTCTCCAAAGAGTCTTAACACCACCCTTCATTGTATGGTTTAGGCATGCCCATAGAAATGTTCATAAGATAATGAGTGACTCTGTCTTTTGTGGAAGATTTGGTTGATTCCCAGTAAATGGGGCTTAAAACTGCACCGTGAATGCGGAGAGGAAAAAAAAAAATTGCCTCATTTATACTGCTGATTCATCTACAGAATAATTGTAAAAATATATTATGAAATCATATCATTCAAGACCCTGTCATCAGGCATACATGCAGAGCAGGTAATTGAGCTGGAGTAGGCAACCTGAAATAGAAATTCTGTAACTACTCTGTTGGTCACTGAAAGGTCTGAGACATACGGGTGGGCAATACAGGTCAAGCTGGTAAACCTACCATTACCAACAGGTCTACCAGGAGTTTGTTATCATTTGGTCCAGACACCAAATTATAGAATCACAGAATGGCTTGGGTTTTAAGGGACCTTTAGAAATCATCTAGTCTGACCCCACCACCACGGGCAGCAATATCTTTCACTAGATCAGGTGGCTCAAAGCCCCATCCAATCTAACCTAGAATATTTCCAATGATGAGGCATCCACAACTTGTCTGGGCAACCTGTCCCAGTGTCTCACCATCATAAAAGTGTGTCTCATATCATAAAAAATGTCTTAATTACATCCAATCTAATTCTACCGTCTTTCAGTTTAAAACAGTTTCCCCTTGCCTTGTCACTACAGGCCCTGGTAAAAAGTCTCTCTCCATCTTTCTTTAAGCCCCTTTCATATAGGGACCACAATAAGGTCTCCCCAGAAGTAGTGGAAGTAAGAAGTGCCTGTATCAGAAGGTTTCCATGTGATTACTACCAACAGTAGCAACATTTATAATTTCTCTTTTTTAAATAAATCTCCACCCAGTCCTAACGCAGTGCCCTCTTGTCTACTCCTATCACTCCATTGCTGCTTAATTAACAACAATCCTTCATCTTCAGCTCCACATTGCCTGGGTTTCAATGTGGGTATGATGGGTGAAGGGCAGGATTTTAGGCACAGCCCTACAGAGGCTCTCATCAATATCAGGAAATTGAATATTGTTTGCTGGACCATCCTTGCTTTTACCCGAAGCCCTAGAACATCTGCAGCAGCACACAGAGACTGGAGCAGGACCTTGCAATATTTTTTCTTCCATGTTTTTTAAAAAAATAGTGTGTGATTATTGACATTTTAGAAAGACTCAGCATTGTCATATTCTTACAGGGATGGCAGGTTCGTATACTTGACATTTTGGTCTTTCCTCTTGCAAACTTCCAGACACTGCTTCGAAGTACAGAACGACAAACCTTTATCAATTGTACAAGCATTTTGACCCGGGAAAAAAACCTTATTTTTCTCTTACTCTCATTCAAGGAAATTGATATGTAGCTCTGCCAGAGACTTCTTCCCTTTTCCGTCCCTCTTTCCTTCTTGCTCTCCCTCCATTCCACATGCATCTGAATGGATACTCCCAGCATGGAAAGTACTGGCTTGTGCGCTAAAGTTCAGGAAAGTCATAAACAGCAACAGAGGATTTTTGTAGGAGAAAGTGAGGCGATTTTAGCCAATATTAGGGCCAGCTCTCCTTCAGACACTTTTCTAATCAAATAACCAGCAAAATTAACAGTTAAAAAGAAGATTATTAAAAAAAGTAGGGATAACAGCTGGGGAAAAGTCCTTGGGAGTTTGTACCTGCATGCAACCTAGACAGCACCTGATCTAATATTTTAGAAAGACCTTTTTGGTTAGGGATTGGTTTCCATTTTTTCATGTTTTTGAGGCCAGAATGATGTGGAATGTGGACTTTTGCTAATTGGATGGAGAAATTATCTCTCTACCTCTTTGTTATTTAAAATAGTGTAAGAGTAGTCACTTGCAATTGCTAGAACTAATTGCTTGTACAGTAGGTTACAGTTCACACCACGGTTGTGATGTAGATGAGAAGAGAAGTATCTGTGCAACAGGAACCACTGCTAATAGGGTGGTTCCACCACTAAAGCAACATTTTAGGTGGGGGTTAGAAGTTGTTTATAAGTCAGTCCTATAAAAATACATGTGCATTTTCTTTGGAATACGCAAGTGAGACTCTTATGTAGTCCTAAGGAGTCTACAGCGAATGGCAGATTCATTTATATTTGAAAGTGGGCCTTAGGTCTGTGTATTCTTGGCATTATCTGGCTTCAGAAAGGTTACGGGCATATGTGACTAGCCTTTCTCATAGTGTTTTGATTTTTCCGTTTTGACAATGCAATACACCGAGATATAGAAGAGTCTGAGATATCTGGGTCTCCACAAACGTCTGGACAGAGTAGGCAGACCTATTATGCATCTGGATAGAATAGGCAAAGCTATTATCGTTCACCAAAACCTGGCTTCCATATGTTATATCCTTCCACTTGGGTCTCAGGATTACATCATGGGGTCTGGATTTGTTAATCTCTGCAGGCATCAAGTCTATTCATAACAAGTGGTTTTGATTGACACGTGAGCAGCTGTGGTAAACTGAAAGGAAAAAACTGAAATGCAGACTGCTGACACACTCTGTTTCTAAGCTTGTGATAACAGCAAAATCTGCTTTAAGAAAAATAAACAGTAGGAGCTTTACAAACTTCTAGTTCAGTGTTCTGAACAGAAAGCCAATGTTGCAGCCATGGCCAAAAGAAAGAAAAAAAGAAGGAAGGAAGGAAGGAAGGAAGGAAGGAAGGAAGGAAGGAAGGAAGGAAGGAAGGAAGGAAGGAAGGAAGGAAGGAAGGAAGGAGAGAAAGAGAAATAAAGAAATAAAGAAATAAAGAAATAAAGAAAGAACAAAAGAATGAAAGAACAAAAGAAAAAAGGAAGGGAGGAATGAATGAAGGAAGGAAGAAAGAAAGAGAAAGAAAGAAAACAAAGAAAGAAAAGCAGAAGAGCGGAAGTGGAAGGAAGGGCAGAAGTGAGGAAGGGTGGAAGAGCGGAAGGAAGGAAGGAATGAATGAATGAAGGAAGGAAAGAACCATTCTGGTTGAAAAATAAAAGGACAACAGGCTTTTAATATACAAGTGTGCGGGAAAGAGATGGTGTAAAGCAGCAGGAGGAAACTAAGGGAGGCTTGGTAGCAAGACTCATGTATTTTTGTCTGTATTTTTGTGCTACTTGTATTTTATAATTGCAATTAAAGTTCATCTGTAGTTATGTAACAAATGTGGATATGCTATAAATCCAGAGAGACAATCCTACCCAGAAGGGGTTACGTCCAAAGAATGACAGAGACCCCATCCAGTTGGGGTGTTAGGCAAAATTGCAGAGGAGTGGAGTTACAAGGCAGGTCCCTTCTTTCCCTCCTCTGTGTTTTGGCTGTTCTTTAACAGTTATATCTGTAGTTCCCAGGGGTTCCCCATATAACCATTTCTGTGCCCATGCAATAAGATATTAAGATCCAAAAGCTCAAAATATTCTAGCTTTGAGGGCAGGTTAAGAAAAGGTGTTTAATATTATATTAATAAAAGTTAATAAATATCGCTGGAACAAACAATCAGTAAAACTCAAGGTATCAATGAAGACCTGTGACCAGAAGGGTTAAAATCAGTAAAGAATTTCTTAAATGTTTCAGGAACAAACAATAGTTCAAGAATTGTATCAGTTTGACAGTAGATAAGGGTAGTAATCACAACATAGAAAAGGAAGTGTTCAACAAATATTTTTTGATCTGTTCCTGAAGAAAAGCAGGATGATGTATTCCAATGATAAAGTATTAAGGAAATACTTTCTACTGAGCCAGCAGATAGGGAGGACCATAATCATAAACAATGGAAGTTAAATATTTTTCTGAAATCAGCAGGACTGGCACCCTTGAGTGCCAAAGGAGTCAGAGTAAGGACAGTTTCACTTATCCGCAAATCTTGCAACACTGAAGAACTTCAAGAATCCTTCAGAAATCAGTAAAACATGCTGGTATTGATAGGTAATGAGAGACATGTCACTGAAAAAAACCAAAACTGGGGAAAGGCTGCTGTGGAAAATAATAAGTGTAGTAAAAGTAATGCAATTAGCAAGACTTTATGAAACATAGAACTTGTAAAACTTGAAATCTATTTAATCAGATTGCAGCAATACCTGATAAAAGTAAATGTCTTGTCTTGTCTAATGTAGGTGTTTCACTTGCACACAAATTCTAGTGAAGTGCTTGATGAAGACTGAGCACCTATCTGTCTTCTCCACGTAATAGTGGAAGGAGGTGGAATCATTTGTAAGGCCCTAGCAGGAATTGTCATCCATCAGAGCTTAAGCACCTACTTCTGTATTCATCTCAACTTTTATAAAAAATTAGCTGTTAAATACAAGCTAATTGTCTAGGCTTTACAGAGAGATATAGTTGCTTGCAGGAGACAAGTAATCCCGTTCTAAAATTGTTACCTGAATTAGGGAATCTAAAATGGTCTGAAGGTGCACATTTCTCCTTCCTTGCCTAGGGAGCCTGGACAACTCTTTTAGTCTAGATATCCAGTTTCAAGAGAGAAATCTAGCTCCTGACTTAGGCAGGATCTCCCTTCCTTCATCGGTGCTCTCTCTACAATGACTATGAAGGCACTCTAGAAGTAATGGTTACTAGACACAAACTGGAATCTTAAGTTAAGTAGATTGGACATTTGGATATTTCACAAATCCTTCAGGGCTTTCAGATCTCTTTTAAATCAGGAAGTTTTGAGAAAATGTTCAAATATATGTTAGACATGTGCTCCACCTCCCCGCTCATTTAGCAAATTAACAAGGGGCATTGTGTCCTAAAGTATTCAGCTACACCTCACTCTATTTTTAGACCCATGTCTTTCAAACAGCAGTTAGTTATAGGTTTATCCAGCCACAAAAGAAGGTGAAAGTGATGTAGACAGTACACAGAAGTATGGAAACTGTCAGAAAGAAAAGAATTATTAACATAATATAGTACTCTGTAAATGACATAAAAAACTGTTTTACTGATAGATCACCAAGCGTTATGTATGGGAATTCATCATGCTGGGATGTGTTTCTAGGCCAAATATTATTTAATACTTCTGTCAGCAATATGAAAGAAAGTATAAAATAAATGCTGGTAAGACATATATATCTCAAAGACTAGTAGAAAAGTTATTAATAAGATAAATAAATAATACGGATTAATGTGAATTATTTGGCTAAGAAACACTAAAATATTGCTTTTGATACTGCCAAATAAAAAGTCACACATCTGGGAAGAAAAAACACAGGTCAGCTTCACAGTGTGTCAGACAACAATCTGAAAGGTAAAAAAGGCCTTCCAGACTTGGGTAAAAACCTGTCTGGATATGATTTTACCGTTATGCTACAAGTAAAAAAAAAAATATCCTTGGATAAGACTAGAGAAAGTTAGGTAGGAACAGGGAATGATATACTGTAAATAAGTAACATCCCTGCCATAGTACTGAGTGCCGTTAGTGCATCTATGCTTTAGAAAGGAGATTAACAGGAAGGATGGAAATGGAAGAGATACAATGATGATCCTCTGCCTCATAAGGCCCATGAGATCTGCATGTACAAAAGAAGGGAAAAGATGATTTTATTGCATCAACCAGTATCTTCATGAGAAAATATGCAGGAACACAGAAGCTCCTAATGAGAAAAGAAGAAATTACGAAAACAAGTTTCTGCTCCAAGATATAACCTTAACGAACCTGCACAAACTTGGTTTCCTGTGACCAAGGTAAAATAGCATCTTTAAGGCTGATCCCCAAAAGGAAAACAAAGTGACTGCAAATATGATTAAATAAAGTTCTCATTGGTAACTAGAAAATAAAATTAACAGTAAATTCTTCAGCAGAAGAAGCTTTAAGAGTGACGACATAGACCATTTGATCAAAGATAGTAAATAAAATGACTATAATTTACAGGATGTTTGGCAGGACTTCTTTCTCCAGCATGAAGTGTCTTTTTAGATGAATCTTCAATAGAGCCCAATCTGTTTGCCTCTTCTTGGGTTTACTGCCAGCAAGTTCTGGAGTGATAGTGAAATATTAGTCCTTACACTAAGCCAAGAAGAAGTTTCTGTGATCGTTGGCATGAGCATCTCCAGCACAAAAGGGTCTTCAGATTGTCTACTCTGTCTTCTGTTCTACTCTGTTTACATCCTCTGCAACTCCAAGGTTAAATGACAATAAATACTGTCATTGTCCACCTTTAACACAGATTACCAGGTGGTCAAATTGAAAAAAGCTCCTGTCAAAGATGATAAGTCACATACTTAATTTGCTTGGGGTAAATCAAAGCAGAAAACCAGTAGTTGAATTCAATCAGTCTGGCTGTCTATGAAGGTCCATGCATTAATGCCACCTGGCACTGTGCGTAGTCTGTGCCATGAAACGGGGAATGGCTTTGCAGATGTGTGTTCACCTTTACAGCACAGACTGGGAATATGTTTGTCACCCTAGGTTTCCTCTACAACTATTAAATGATTAAAATTTGGTAATTGCTCTCAAAGAGTTTTACTGTGCTACTTTATGGAGTTGCTAAAACAGCAGTTGAAATAGAGCTGGCTACATACCTCCTGCTAGTCCTTAGGTTACGAGTTCTTGGGGTGAGGCATGTGAAAGTGTTCCTATGTTACCTAGCACAAAGGGGTGCTGGGTCAGGACTGTGGCTTCTAAGTACCGTTGTGCTGCAAATCTCATTGCTTCTGTTCTGTGGCATATCCTGGCAGAAAAACAAGCTAGCTCCCAGTAAAGAACTCTGTAACATTTTGAAAAGAAAGTAAAATGTGAGAACAAAGATTTTTTTTAAGATACAGAAAAGTAATCCTTCCTTCTCCCTAAACATGACATTTTTTCCGTTTTCTCATGCATTTCTGTTTTTCTGGGTTGCAGCCAAGACTGAAAGCAGGAAATACAAGTATATTTACAAGGAAGTCTTACTTGTAATTTTCTATTCAAGTGTGTAACCACAACAAGAAGAGTCAATTCAGCTCACCTTAACATCTTGGAGAGTGCTGGTACTAAGCCTCTACATGTTATGAGGGATGCAAAGTACCGGTAAGAAGTGGTGACAGGAGGAAAAGATATGCATGGTGCAAGGGGTAATGGCAATTCAATGTGGATGAAAAAGAAGAAAGGAGTGGATTTTCTCTGTCTCGCTTTTGCTTAGGCAAAACACCTATAGTCTTAACTGGGCTCGTGGAGCTGGACTGAAAAGAGGGACCCTGTTCAATGGCCTGTTTGCTTTTTACACAGTAAGATCTTTACTTTCTGTTATTGGACGCAAATGACAACAAGAGTGGACTTGGGTGTCTACCCCAGATTCCATTAGGGGAGACCTTTATGTAGGAATCTCCCCCATCATACTTGTGTCTGGCTCTGCTGCACCTTTGGGCTCCTCAGACAGAGTGGTGGGTGGTTGCTGGGCAGCAGGGAGCTGTGATGGAGAAGCACTGCCACCCTGGTGACCTGGCAGCTTCAGGGGCCTTTGGGGCAGCCACCATAGCCACGGCGCAAGCTCTTCCCCCCAGCCTTAGGGAGGGGTAAGGACCTCTGCATGGAGGAGCATTGGTACAGAGAAAAATAGGCAAAAAATTCCAAGAGGCTTAGCATCGTAAAACCAGAACCCAGTGCCACGACTGTGAGGGGAAGGATGAGTTTGTGTGGCAGTAATCAAGAGAAAGAAACTAAAACAAGCCTCAGACACCAGTCATCTGCAGTGATGAAAAACTATTAATAGTTTTGTGTCATTCGAATGCTGGTGTAAGCACAAGGGGTTGGGGAACTCCACCTTGCTGCGGCTAGAGCTGTGTGAGATGTACAGGCACTGCAAACATATGAATTTTACCTTTATGCCATTATTTGTGTAAAGGGGGAAGACACCTACACTTGGGTCCTATTAACCTTCAGTGTAAAACATATTTCTGCAGGTGGCGTTTGAAAAAAAAGAGGCTTCATTAGGTAGGATTTGGTTTGGGGGAAAATGAGGAAGGGGGATGAGGAAAGTGAACAGAATTCTGAAAAAAGCACAAAAGGAAAGGCAGCTGTGGAGGCCCTTTATTTTTAATACTAAAAGGTATTGTGATCCAAAACATTCAGACACAGTAAAGAATTTGATATCTCAGGAGAAAAAGAGCAGACAAATGGGATACTCAGTCACATCTAAGTGGAAACATATTTTTGTGAGCCATAGTGTTTGTGCGCTTCAGTCTTCCTTACTGACTTCCCCCTCACAGTATCAGCCCGTTACCTATGAAAATACGTTCTTTCTGTCTTGTGGATACTGGGAGAGTTGAAAGGCATGTGTCCACAAAAATGAAAGCTATTTCTAACATTTCTGGAGGTATATGTCCCTTATGAAAAGAAAATTGAAGACAAAACTGATCAAATAATGTATGGAACATTTAAGCATATTGCTTAAATGAATGCATGTTGGAAACGAATGCATTGAACATTTAGGATTGGAGCTCCATTTTGGAAAAGGCCTTGGGAATTAGAAATCTGGCTCCATCCTGAATTAGAAACAAAATGTTGATTTTTTTTTAATGAGTAGAACTTCCCATTAAAATGTTTCTGCTTGAAAAAAGTTCATTTTAATGCAGCTTTATGGTCTAAAGGAGATCAGATAGCTGCTATGTAGTAGTGCCTGTTTATCTCCATTAGCTATGGAGAATGACCTTGAAGATTCAGACACCTAAATTTAGGTGCATATGCGTGTTCACCTGTAAGATGGGTTTATAAACTTCTGTTACGGACAGTGGAATTTCAATCTGAAGTGCATGGAGCTTTGGAGTTGATTGGTCTCACTACAAGGCAGACGCCTACGTGCCGGCAGCTGAACCGCCCTAAAGTCTCTAGTGACTGCATGGGCCTGAGTTGGGATTCAGATACCCAGGACTAGCATCTCATGGCATTTATAAAAAAAAAAAATAAAAAAAGGATGTTTTGCCTGACTTCCAGGTGCTTCTCTAAGAATGAGGCTATTCTCCCTGAGGTCCTCGTCAAACCCGACATGCCTGTCTGGAAATCTTAGGGTATCCTATGCCATCTCAAACAGTATTAGGCACCTATCTTTAAGTATCAAATCCCAGCTGAGAGCATCCACCCATCCCCAGACTGTCATGATGGCTTAGCTGCACAACTCACTCACCCATCCCTAAATGTAGGGGTCTGAATCCTCAAGTTAAACCTGACCGTAGGAGAGAGTTTGCTAAACACAAGAGTCAGGTGCTGTTTCAGATGCCGTACGGTATGCAGGACATCCACACAAGGCTGGTTGATATTGCAAAGATTTCTGGAAGAACCATACTCTTCTGTGCTGACTGTGTCAGACTGAGTGGGACACTCATCATAGACTTTGAAAGTCAGGTGACATGAATCTCACCTTGATGAAAATCTTGCAATAAAGCAATTAAGTGAACGCATGATGTTTTGAAAATCGTTGTTGAGAAAAACATTCTGAAGAAGCCAGATGTCTTTCAAGCTTAGGAGATACTGTGTCTTGACAGTATTTGCATAAGTAGCTTAATAGAAAGGTTTATTTTTTCTTGTATTTTTAATTCTTCTGAACATTTGTTTGCATGTTCTGCAAGAGTGGATCCCAGAATTCCTGGGGGTCAGAAGTTTTCACACAGAATAGTAAAAAAATAGTTCCATGGATTCACCTGGGTGAATATCTTTGTATATTCAAGTGAAAGGACAAGATAACTTTAATCTAGTAGAAAATATTATCCACACCTCAGTAGCCAACATGAGAACCTGAATTCTGCCTAAAAGTCCTAGGTACAATATCTGTCTTCATAACATTCTACTCCTCCAGTTTGAAATAATTATGAATTGTCTGGGTTTATGTATCTCATATAGTATTTTTTAATTGCCTATCTTCAACTTTCAGACATCCCTGTATACAAAACTACATTCTCTTTCCTCCTTGCTCTTTTTGCCAGTTGCATGGTGGGTGTAATTTGATATCATTCCATTGATGTCAGCGTAACTTTGCTGATTTACACTGGCTGAGGCTTTCCCTCAGCTCGCCTGGTTTATTTTAACTTCCCATTTTTGTGATTATTAATGGATTATAGCTTTCACTAAACTTTTCAGTGTCATAATTTGGAAATACTGAAAAACAAGACTTTAGCTTTTAAAGAACAATAATCAGCACTTCTGGCTTCTTCTTTTCCCCAGTTTAAGCACTGGCCCATAAATATCCCATTAACAAGAATCTGTTGCAAGTGTTTTCATTGTTTTCTTTTTGCTTTGCGGTGAGCTAAGTGTTTCTGAATTTCCTGGGCGGATGCATCAGACTGTGACATGCTGAATCTGGTTTTATCAGTTCTATTCTGTTTAAGCTATTTTAAATGCAGCTTGAGGTATGTAGCTGTATCATTATTGTAATAATTATTATTATTACTATTGTGATTACTGTCACTCTTTTTATTACTGTTATTATCAGCGTTTGGGAATTACTTATTGCCAGTTCTATATTGAGAATAGCTTAGCGTAACTCCAACCAGTTTAGCCAGGAGGAGCCTTGGTTTTGCTTTGGTTGTGGTTTGTAGGGCTGGTGGTGACAGGAATACTGTGGCATTCCAGCTGTTGCAATGTTTGGAGTGCGCTATTTGTCCAGCCATGGGACAGAGATTTCAGTAAGAGGACACATTTCTTTGTTAGTTGAAGAAAACACAGAGAGACTTTCACAACACCTACATGTTCTTTCTTGTTCCAGAAACTCCTATGAGCCAGAAATATTTGTTGCAATGTGAAATGTTCTGTGAGATAATGATAGCTTTGCAGAAATCTGGAAATACGTAGTGGGGCAGCAGCTTCCCTTTTCATGAGCTTACATTTATAGATGTGTTCAGCATTACTTAACAAAGAATATAATAGACACCATGAATCCAAGGATACCGGTCCTGAGCCTGGCACAGTTCCTTAATGGTATGTTGCTTAACAAATGGGAGAGGGAAAGGTTTGAGGTGTAGAAAGCATTAATTAAAGGAACAAACTTTGGGTACGAAGTTTTAAAGGATGGTCCGGGGAGCACCGTCCCTGTGGTCAGCACCGTCTCGTGTGGTCGTCCAAAGCGGAGGTACCACACAGCTGTGCAGCTCGGGCAGCCCAGGACACAAGGCAGCACTGAACTAGAAACCCTGTGGTGAGGTTTGCAGGGTGCTGTGCCTGCTCCTGCAGGCATCCTGCGCTGGCAGGATGTGCAGGTTGGCTGGAGCGCGCCAACGCGGGTCTGCCTTCCGCCGGCCCGAGCTGCTGGCAGCTCGTCTGCCTGCAAACGACGACTTCGTCAAAGCTGTGTGAGACCGGAGAGATGTGCTGCAGTGTAGTGCTGGGCTGACATGGCCATATGGCTCCAGAGCACAGTTAAACACACAATCCTACCTTGTTGTTCCTGCAGTTTATGGTCAAAACCAGTGCTTTTAGAGACATTCTCAAACGTTGACCAACGGAAGGCCTAAATGAGTAGAAAGAGTTTTAGAATACAGCACAGTTTTAAAAGGAGTGTGTATTCACGTTTAGTTGCGGAAAAAGATCAACTTATATTAAAGTTCCATGCTTGAGTGTCATAAATGAGTTTTTTTTCAAGCTCTTCCGTATCTTGCAAAGTGTTTGGGGCAATCTTCTCAGTCTCTCGGTACTTGTATAGGCATAACAACTGCTCACTTTTCTGGGCTATTGGAAAGGCTAACTCATAATTACTTTGCAATCCTAAGCTATAGAACACTGCGTAAACATGTGCTATTAACTACACCTATTTGTTAAGCAAGGCAGGGCTGGGAACAGTTCCAGAACCAAATCAATTGCACTCTGCAGTTTTGATTTTGTGATATCCAGCAATTGGTTTCAGAGATACCTTGGGGCTTTCTAAATGGCCTTGGTCAAATATTTACATCAACTCCATTAATCTTTCTGTCTGGCTTTATAATTAATTGAAAAATTATTCCCCTATGCAGCAACCTATTCTTGTCCCCAGCAGTTTAGGTATTTGGGTGGAGAGAATGATAATAAAAATCATTTATTAGCAAAAGTTATTTCTGTCATCTTCTCGGTTTCCCAGGCTTACAGCACTCAGCAATTTTAAGTGTTATCTCAGCTGTGGGCTCCTGAGCCAGATTAACGTGTGCGTAGTGAATCAAAATGCATTCAAGATCCATGCGGTTGTTCATGTGTTAATTCTTCTTGGGTGTAACTTTGGGACAAGAGAGCATTGGTTTTCAAGGCTGACCTTGCACCCTTTTACATGGCATTTCCTATGGCTGCCGTTAGTTGCAAATCACTCTGTATCTTTTTTGTCTTTGTTGGTGTCTTTGTTGGTGTTATATCCAAAACACTGACATCAAAACAAATGTGAAGAAACACGGTTTAAGAAAAGACAAAAAAAGGGTTAGTTTCATTCTCCAGCTGTTCACCTTAGTCATAAATCATTTGCCTTCCCTTATAAAAGACATAGGCCTCATAGAAGTATGAGGTGATCACTGACAACTTGACTCTCACAGTAGTTACAGCTTTCAGTTAAGTAATCAAATACTTCTAGACATTGGATTATAATGTAAATTAATAGCCATTTCAAGGCACTTAAAAATCCCTAACACTGACCTTCTAAGGAAGCTTTAAAAATATTTATCATTGTTCTGATGAGGAATAATAGCTTCAAATTCAGCATACCAAGAACTTTGTAAATCATATTATGCATCTGAATAAACCTTACCACCTGTTCGGAAACTTGCCATGCTCTCTGTTCCTTCTTCGCCAGGTATCACACATGACTTACCATATCTGAAGTCTCGTATGGTTGAAGTGTGACTGAAAAAATGCATTATTAGAGAGGAATAAAAAGAAAAAAGTGGCGAATTGTTAGAAAAGTGTCTTCTCTTTGTATTCCTGATGGTAGTTGCCTGCGGTCCTGACTACATACTTGTAAACTACTTTCTATCATTTTGAGAGAGGACGATGAATTATCTTGTGAGCTGCAGAAGTTAATAATAAAACTCTAACTTTTTTTACTGGGGACACCAGAGTAAAGGGGAACCAAACATGACTTCAGACTGAGGTTTCAGAATTTCCTCCTGCTGTTGTTTCTCTTGAGGCAGTGCAGTCATAATGCACCCAGCACAGGTCAAGGTCTAAATGGCATATTGTTAGTCCAGGTGTTCTTCTTGTGTATTATAAGACTTAAAAAAGCAAAAATAAAAAGAAAATTACTACCACAGAGAATCTGACTAATCTGCATGTCATCGGGGTTTATTTTTTTCAAAAACGAAGTAATCTGATCAAAAGAAGAGTGAAAAATTACTTTGTATAGATTGCTGAATTCTACATAGATATACCAAATTATAAGGACATGAAGGGGAAAACAATTCTGCCATTACAGTAGGCAGAACAGATTTTGTCAAAAAGATAAGACCAAAATAAGCTAAATATTGTTTCTCTAAGATTCAAGAACAGGGTTTATAGCATTTTAATGTTTGTGATTAATGAGGTAGAAAGCAGATGCTCTATCAGTGAAGTAGAGATAATATCATCAATGTTCTGAGTAAGGAATAGTTTATTATTTTACAAAAGCTTCATGCCCTTCTGTCCTTGCTTAGGAACTTGGCAGGATATGAAATGAAGATGAATGATGGTATAAACAGAGTTCACCCTTCCTCACAAGACCTTATTAGTAAAATAGGAATACAAAACATTGGCTTGCAAGATTAGTAACATGTGCAGCACCTCCTGTAATGTAATTTTTTTTTTTTAAATAATTGATTAGTAACACGTAGGACAGATCTCATTATCAAGGTATATTGATTTTTTCTGCTCACAGACTGTTGCTATATCATTTTCCAATTATGTAATAATGTTGTAAGTATAGAGGACAGATCTGGATGGAAGTCTTAATAATTCAATGAGCACAGCAGTTTTTACTAAGCGGAGGAAGGCAGGGAGGTAATGCGGAACCCACACAGGATGGCTGACCTAAGTAGGACTATGAACACTCAGCATTTAAAAGGAAGCACCATGGAAAGGTTTATGTTTTAAGGTGGAGCACTAGGAGGCTATTTTTTGTGTATTTGTTTATCGTAAGAAGATGCAGCACACAGGTCCTGTCACTGAAAATTTGTAAGAACAGAAAAACTCTTTTATGTTTCTGCCAATATAGCATTACTTTTTGAATTCTTGGAGCTGTAGAAAAAAAACCCTTACAGGTAAGAGTCAAGTATAATAATAAAGGGAATAGTTCGGTCTGTATTTGCAGCCTAGAAAAATGGCCATTGACACTAACTGTGTATACAAAAAAGTCCATGAGCATCGCTGACAAATAGTTCTGTTAACTTTTGGCCACACTTTTTAGCCCAGGAACTCTAAAACTTCTGCAGAAAATGAAGGTATTTTGCTGCATAAATCTCATGCTTGTTTGCATGTTGCTGAAGGCAAACATTGCACAGCAAGAGAAGCAATTATTTTGATCTTTTGCTTTCATCAATTTGCTTTCCAAAAGTTCACAATGTACTATCTAGGCTGCCCTATAATGAATGGAGGGTAATTCAGATGACCTGCTTTGGATCCTTTACTTCAGATGGGTGAATCTCACTCCAGAGATGCTTATATTGGGATTGAGGGATCCTATTGAGTAGCTTTAGACTGAATGGTGAATTTTCAAGTGCCTGAAAAAAGGTGAAGCCCGGAGGAATGCTCTTCTCTGCTGGTGAGGAACTCCACCTTCTTTTTATCTCATACGTCATACATACCCCTACATGGTAGGAAGATAAGGATATTAAAGAAGCGGACTATCTGAAGTTGTAGATTGCAATAATCATGGAAAAACAATGAAAATACCCCAAACCCTGGGATGGGAAACTTTATTCATACCAGCTTCTAGGACTGCATAAAAGTAGATCAATAAAGGCAGTCTTCAGAGTCTTTATCTATCTAAATTTATGAAAGTTTATCTGCAGCTGTAGTTTTAACTGTAGATTATGTAACAAAATTTTGAAAAAAAATATTTTTATTTTATTCTTTAACTGAAAAATATGTTTGCATTTAGTTAATTCTAGCTCCATGTTTATTTATATTCATTAGTAACTGAATTTTTGTTTGGATAACTAATCTTTACAACTCTTCTTGATAAAAGGACATAACATCAAACCAGAGAAAAGTACTTTGGATTAAATGAAGCAATGACAATTTTTCCCCATGCTTTTTTAACCCCTTGAAAAATACGGCTTAATTACGATGTGGAAAACCATTTCAAATGCTGAAGATGAAGCATTTCATTTTCAAAATGTTGAAATGAAATGCAGAGTAAAACAACAGTAGAGAAGACAGGAATATGTCTCTAGTCTTCTAACTCTCAGACCTTTTTGCTATATAACTCCACAGCAACCTGAATCTTTCCATGATGGTTGTTCTACTACCAGAGCAGCCTGTGACAATGAGATGTCTCCTGTTCATTAGCATCTAAGCGCTCTAAGACGACTTCCACCAGCAAGTTTTAGTTCTGACGGGATTCCTGCCTGCCTTGAGATTCCACAGGTTCTCCCTCTTGTTCTCCCACAGTTCCAAAATCCACAAGCTGATGAAAGTACACACAGTGAAATGATTTTTGGAAGGCAGTTTAAAGTAACAGCCTAAATAAATAATACAAGAATCTATTAGGCAAGCAGTACCACATATTTAGATGAAGGATAGTCCAATTCTTCTCACACCACCCACTGTATCCTCACCATTCATTAGCCTTTCAAACTGTGTTATAAGCTCATTCATTGAAGAATTTTGGCTTTATACTGTGAAGAACAAACAGGCCTGCAGCCCTCAGCCTCAGACAAAAACTTGTTGTAAAACACGTGCATGAATAACTAATAGCAACACTATCTACCACTTGGGAAAACGCTCATAACTGAGAACATATTTCTGCACTTGAAACAACGTGATTTGCAAGTGACTCAACTTTAAAAATAACTCCATAGAAAAGACAGGGAAAATAACCGAAAAAAATCCCAGAAAAATACAACGTACCAAAGCAGGTGGGGAATTATTTACCCTGCATTATTTTTTAAGAAAAGACTACAGCTTCTTTCCTCACACGCCTTTCCTGTCTATGAAATGATACCGCACCTCTGTACTGCAGCTACATTTGAGCCTATTGATGAGTAACCTGAGATGTAGAATTTATAGCAAATACATTTAAAGCAGAGTTTTTGAAACTGCAAGATATGTAAGTCCCCTAGACTTGCAGAGAGACCAGTGCTACTTGTGATGATATATTTTTTTCTTATTGCACTCTTCCTAAAATTTTTTTTTCTTAAGAAATATTTTGTGGAATACAGCACGTCTCACTTTTTTCTGTTTTTCAGTAACCTTCCAAACTGTGCATCATGCAGGGTCTGTCTCACAGTGATTAGCTGACTGGAGTACTTGCAGCAGATGCAGTGATCTGGGACTCAGGTGAGGCAAATAGCTTGGATAGTTACCAGGTTCTCAGGTGGCTTTTAATACCCTGCTGAGCTCTGTAGTACCGTAATTAGTTTTGTGCCAAGAACAAAGATAATTTAAATATCTGTACAAATATATTGTTGTTCAGAATGCATTATGGCATACCTTAAGTGGTGTAACACAGAAATCGAAACTTGGACTGCAGGAGGATGAAGTGACTTAATGCCACCACTGTGTCTGCAAACCAGGTTTTGCAAAGCGTGTAACACTGCAAACGGGATATGATGCGGAATGTGTAGGAGCTAGCTTTCATAGCTTGCACAGGAGCTTGATCATTGAAACAAGGATGTTGTAGCTGCTGGCACTGTAGACCTTTAGTTGATGGCCAGCTTACGCTCAAATTTATGTCACCATACCATTACTACTAATACTAAAATAAGATTAAAGCTGTCTCAGATCTGCCACCTCCAGCACTGGAGAACTGTTGAAACAATGATGAACCATACGTGATTTGGGGACAGAAATCCATCCAAGTCTCCTCTGTTCTGCATGTTCAGTCTTATCAAAAATTTATCCTTCCTAGATGATGAAAACGGGGATTCTGTGGATGAGAATGAGTCCGTAGAGGAAAAAATTAGGATTGTAATGGGAAGCTAAACAACACAAGGTTGGGCACTGAAGTGTGGAAAGACTTTTGGGTAGAGGTTTTCTGTGGGGAAAATAGGAGACATATGGATAATGCACTAGACAAGGGAAGTAGTTACTTGAAATTGCAGATATAGGAATATGAGTGTGTGAAGGTAGGAGCCTTGGGGCTGACGATGTAAGGACAGAAGTACAACACCTGGCTGTAAGCTTGGAACCTCCCTTCCAGCATCTTGTGATGGCTGTAGTAGCCTACATGCCTACCATTATAAAAACACCTAGGAAATACTACATCTTAAAACCATGTGACTCTTTCAAATTGCATATTTTATTTTCTTACTGCTTGGTCTGTTGAAGCCCTCAAAGTGAAGGGTCAAAAATAAAGGATTGCACGGGCAACAAGACAGCCACAATAATTGTAATGACACTTATGAAAGTTTGCAAATACACAGGAATACTTATATGCTCATATTTGTACTCGGATTATAGTGGCATCTGATCTCAGGGATAAATTTGGATAAAAGTGAATGAATAGTATACCTGAATAAGACAAGCCAGATGGTGTGTGTGATCTTGGTCTATTTTGAAACTGAAATTTATTTAATTAAATAAACTGTTATTTTTCATTTTCCTTAAACAAATAATTAGCATTTCAGCAACACAGGATGTTTACTTAAAATAGCTGTAAAAATGTTTACTGACATTTAGATATTGTTCCTTTGTCTTTCTCTGATTTTTCAGGTAGTAGAATTTTCCCCATAAACACACATATACCGGAATCTTGGAGCACAAAATTAAATGTGTGTGTATGCATATATATATATGTGTCCTACATATATATATATAGAGGATATCCTATATATATGTGTGTGTATGCACATATATATCTATATATATATGTATATGGATATTGTTTAGAGGACTTCAATTTCTTTTCTTACAAAATGCTTTTTTGCTTGAATGAAATTCTTCACAAGAAAATATTTCCCATTGTAACTTAAATCAAACATTGCCATGAGGTTCATGCCTTGTCCTACCTAGCAACCAACTTATAAGCAATGATAGTTTGGTTTCTGGTCCAAAGCAAGAGCTGTCATTTTTGTTTTATTCTGTTTGTGCTTATAATACCTATTCTCCAAACTTACATTGCTTTGGTTGGCTTCAAGTGAGGCAGTATTATTTTTTCGTACGGGAATATGTTCTAAAAAGTTAAGAAATAGGATTCTTTATTATTGGTATTACGGTAGCTCTTAGAAACCTCCGTCAGGATTGATGCTATGTGAATCTTAGTGTTTCACAAGTACAGAGCAAAAGACAAGCCATTCTTTTAAGTTTATAATTTCAGCGGTATGTGGTCTCATCACCCCTATATGCCACTTCTCAATGAATGTAACCTCTCTCCTCCTGTGAACTTTAGCATCGTGTTCTCGCATATAATAGTGGAATTTGCTATGTGTTCATCATTTGGCTGCTCAACCCTGCTATTGTTCCAGATCCATTATATTTGTCCTATCATATCCTAAGCTCGCCAAGGAGCATGATTTCATCTCTGACAGGGCATGCTAACCGTTTCCACCATGGTCTCTACCAGACAATAAAAGACCTGTGGCAGGGCACAACACCATAAAAAATAAAGATGCGTGAGGCCCTTGGCTGTTTAGTCATTTCAGTGTAGAGCTGAACAGGCTGAGACACATCTAAGTGTTAGGTGGGAGGGAGCTTAATGGAGAGGTCGTGAGGAAAATTCTCTTTCTCTAAGGATAAAAAAGCGGACCTTCAACTTTTTATGATTTTTTTTTCTTTTCTGTGGGATGGTCACTTTAGGTGCTTTGTGTAATGAATGAGTTTGGTATCGGAAAAAAGGTGAAACTTGTATTGAGGTACAGGTACAGGAATATTTTCGTGAAACAGAGGGTAGGAAAAGCTGAATTTCTATGGTGATTCTCTGTCTCTCTTTTCCCCCCTTTCCTGACGCTCCCCCTAAGACTGCCTATTTCAGAAGGTCCAAGAATTTTATATATTTTTTCCAGTACTGCAGAAGTCTCTAGATGAAGAAAAACCTGGTTAATCCGTAATAATGGCAGGTCTGTTTATTGATCTCATAAATTGCACTTGACCTGTCAGAAAAGCAGGATTCCCAGCATGTGCTTTCCTGCTCCTCTAAGAGCCTCTCTTCACCTCGGGCAGATTGCTCCCCCCAGCCTCTCCCCATCTGCTGGCAGCTGTTGTAAACCCTCATCTAAATTCATTAACCTTGCTCCAAACAATCTATTTGAGTTCATCCTTGAGAAAGTACAGGAGGAACAATAAACACTCACTACTGATTTTTCTTGCCTGCCTTTTGTAACACACCCGTGCCCATGCTGCATACTCAGGTTTCTTCTAAAAAGGAGGGAAATTAAACACAAAATCAATAGGAATCGAAATCAGACCACGGACTAGGATTTCCCAATTAGTAATGCTCTCATTCCTAGGTGGCGTTAACACCTGTCTAATACCAAGAAAAATCTACACACAAATCTGAGTGGTGGCAGAGCAATCAATGGCATGTATCTATAAGAAACCATCAAAGAGGAAGCCAGTACTTAATAGAAAATACTATTCAGTGTGACTTGCACGTTACTTCTACTTGAACAATACCCTGAAGTGCAATACTATTGTTGCCATGTGAATGCTGTGAGTGGTTCTCAAGTGACTCTTGCGTAGATAAGAAGCTTTGTCTTGGTTGAAATGGGTTAAATTGCAGACAATTGCATGAGTTGGATGTTGGTGTTTCTACAGGATGTTATTGGGTTGTATCCAGAGCAAGGAGTTCTTGCACTCTGAAAGTGCGTTGCTGAGTATCTTTCAAAAGTACCTTTTAAGAGGATGATTTTTTCTTCAAAATAGATGTGGTTTTTAGCAGTGCAGTTTCTAATATCACACTGTGAAAACTACAGTAAACACAAGGGAACACTGGCCTTTTAAAATGCCTGATTCCCTTTACTAATAGAGCTTTACTAATAGAGCTGAGTCCCAGCTAACATTTAATTTTATTGGGATTTTGAATCATAAGTGCCTCACGATCCACTGGAAAGCTCCTTTGATGGTATTGTCAGTCTCAGGAAGAATACAAACCCTGGAATTCAATTGTAGGCCTAAGGTAGAGTGACTGTATCTTTTCAACGACGAAAAAAAGTGAGAAGAGATGCCTAGCTTAGGTGACGCATTCAGTTTCTGGCTGGCTACATATAGGTATGATGAATCCCAGCAAAAAGGTACTGAGAGGGATGAAATGCAAATTTTGAAAAGGTAGTTTTGCAAAACTTTTTGCAAGTTCTGCTCTCACCTGAACTAGCTTTAATGAGCCTTTTCCAAATATTATCTTTAATAAATAATAATTAAAAAAAAAGGTCATATGTGTGTTCTTCCAGCTGCATAGGGTTTCAGGATCATCCTAAGTGGTTAGAGTGCATTGTAAGCTTTGCAAAAAAAATATTTAAAAAGTGGACGAGGCTCCTCAGTACTCTTTCTGTATATCCAATAGTATTATTTTTAATGCAAAATTATGCAGGTCTACCAAAAAAAAAACCTAAAAGGATGTCTTGCATTTTGAGTGTAGGAGATCTTCTGGCACTTGACGTTTGTCTGGGCCATTAACATTTTTTAGCAGACTGATGAGCGGAGGCACTGGAAAACACAAAGCACAATAAAATTGCAGCTTATGTATTTTTTCCGCAGCCTTAGTAATGTTTTAATAATATATTCAAATTAGTGTCAAAACATTCCCTGTTTCTGGATCTGAGAAGGCACTCTAGGACACACTGTCTCAAAGGCTGTGAAAATTTAAAGGCATGCCATTTGGATGAATGCTATCTTACTATTTCGCTCTATCTAGAAGACGCTGGTGAGTTATGGCATTTTGCTGCGGTAGATGGTAGGAGATAGATTGGTTTTGAATTAGTTCAACATGTATTGTGAACAGAATAGGAATATTGTGATCTAGCAGCTCTGGCTTGCCCTCCTCTCCCCATTCAGGTGTCTCCCCATCTTCAGATGTCTGCCTCTGATGTCCCTTGGATCAGTGAGCAGTTTTGCGTGCCAGTAGTACAGGATGAGAGTGGAGATAGCGGAAAATGTGGTTTACTCAATTTTCAGTTTTCCTGGCTGGTCTGCACTGCCTTTATCTTCAGGGGCCTTTTTAAGACAGTCCAATCTGCAGTCTTGTGGACATGGATTCAATTCTTCCCGAGCCAAAGGGCAGTTGTGCTTGACCACTAACGAAAAAGCTGTTCATTGCCTGGCATTTCTCAGGAGAAGCCATGTGTACATTAAGGAAGTTGTAAGAAGCAGTATGGTTGCTGGAGGACACAGACTTACCTTTCCAAAAAGCAGTCTCGGGCAAAGTCAGTTGATGGGTTGTCTGAGTTTGCTAGAGA
The DNA here is from genome assembly GCF_963924245.1 of Chroicocephalus ridibundus. Taxonomy (NCBI): domain Eukaryota; kingdom Metazoa; phylum Chordata; class Aves; order Charadriiformes; family Laridae; genus Chroicocephalus; species Chroicocephalus ridibundus. The sequence goes on along the minus strand of NC_086285.1, from coordinate 14,863,675 downwards.
AGCGGGAGTTCATGGAATACAAGTTCAAAGATTGATTTGAGTGACCTGAGGTTAGAATAGTTCAGGAATTGTTTGTGCTATAGGAATTTACTGAATCTGTGCCTTGAAATTCCCCTATTTCCACTAAATTACTTGATAGCGGCTGAATGGTCAACTGGTATAAAACAACATTACAGCAGTAAAAGCAGTGTATTGCTTTTTCGTGTTAAATAAATAAGCCCACAATTCTTTCCTGGCTCATCTATAATCTTCGGCGAACAGCACCTGATTGATAGGAATGTAATGATAATCCGGCTCCTCCATTTAACGAACCAGAGAGAACATCCAGCTAAAACAGCCTGTGTTTCTGTCACCCAGAGAATGGACTGGAACGATTGCCAGAAGTTATTGAGCTGGAGAGAATTTTAAATGAATGAATTGGGCATGAGTCACGTCTTTCCATAGAACAACTGCGGGCGCTGGCTGCCGAAGTACTTGAGAAATCAACAAGGGCCCCTTTTGAGGGAGCTGGGGGAGAATTTCGTAACTGACTCCGATTTGTAGTTCTAAAATGCATCTGGGATAATAATACCCTACAACAGCAAAGATTATTTAAAGACAAGCAGCTTCAGTTTGTCAATAACTCAAATACCAGCAAACTTGGGTGGTGAAGGGTGGCAGAGTGTTAATTGGTCTGGAAGCAGTATAAATACTTTCTACATTTATCTCACTTACAAGTGTTCACTGATGATATGTTATCAGTAATTTATGATGTGCCATGACAAACGCTTACATTTCTGACAAAAATAGCAATTAGTTAGAAGAATAAGGATTCTCCTTGAATGTTTTCAGCAAGTTGTAGGGGGGGGCATCTTTCCTTCCATGCATAAACTGCCTGTAAAAATCCTTCAAATTTGGCAATTTTCTCTGTTGCCTGAATTTGGTCCAGTTTTTAAGTTCTTTTAAAGACATTGGAAAAGCTCTTATAAAATTATTGGTATGAATTATTTGCATATCCAGTGCATACATGCATGCAATCATCATGATAAGTAAAAGAGAAACTCATCAATTTACTCATGCACTTTCTTAATTCCTGATGCAGACATTGATGCTTACTTGATTTTGTTTTCTTCTTCACAGACACAGTAATTATTACCTGTCCTGGTTTGAGGTTTTCTTCTGAGTAAAGTGTGCACCAAAATTTTCAAGCATTGTCTCACATGCAGGGAGTGCTCTATTGCCCCAAAACTTCATGCAGGAAGCTTACCAGGCACAGGAAAATGAGTGGAGGAGTCCAATTTGTTCCAGTGAAGTTCCACACTGCAGGTGGGTGCTGTGCTGTGTGTTCATTTTCCTCCTCAGGGAAAGGGAATTGCATCCCTGTGAGAAAAGCCAAATGCTTTCTGAAGTGGGCGATTGCTTATGAATCCAGAAGGTCTCTGTGATCTCTGTGGTTTGGTAGCTGGAATCAAAATATCATAATATCCAGGCATCCCTGGTGCTTTTTAATTTTCGTGCCAGCATCATCTCTCTGTTGCATAAGTGGTGAAGTTTCAGAGTTGTGTCTCTAAGTGCATTTACTTGTGCCATTCAATGTACTCTAGTAGGGTTGGGTTTTTTTTTTGAAAAATAAGAGTTATTTAATTCTTGATGATTTAGAAGACTGTGGAAAAATAACAGCATCTGAATTCAGGGGGAACTTGAAAACAATGATGTAATATTATGGTTGTATTCACGGTCCACCAAAAGGTAGTGTTGGTGAAGATTCACGTCAAAAGCAGTTCACTTCTGGATGTTTCTCTTTGTAGGAGAGCTGGAGAATACTGTAATGAAACTCACTGTAATGAATTTTGTAAACAGATGTATCCAAAGCTTATTGAAGCCAGCAGAAAGGCACCTCTTAAGCTTGGGAGTTTTGGGTAAATCCTGCAATTTTTGGATTTTAGCTATAAATTTAGTTAGTTATATTTAGTTATGCTCATTCCCTTCCTTCTGGACCCACCTGTTTTATGACAGGTCAGCTTTCAGCTGTGGACGGAATCTGGGATTTGAGCACCAAGTGGGGGATGTTACAATAAGGCATAACCATTTGGAGTCTTCATACTCCAAATAAAAGGGCAAAATTTGGTCAATATGACCAGTCAATGGTAAAGGAATCTTCTGATCTGTCACAGAAAGAGTTCTGATTTTAGAAAGATACTATTTTCTAACAGGGATATATTTTTAGCTCTTAACTGAAACCCCTTATCCCTGAACTGCATAACGACGCAGTTGTTTGAGCTGCCATACTCAGTGACACACGCTTTCGGTTAGACCCAGAAGGAATAAATCAGAAATGCCTGCAGATCAGATCAGGAATAATAACTGCAATGGAAAAATACTATTTTTTTTTCTGGATTTTTCTCATTCCTAGGACTGAAGATGTTTCTTCAGTTCTTAGATGGTGGGTGACTGGCTTGCTTCAAGAGTGAAGAAGATATTGCAGGAATGCCGTGTGACAGCAGCGTGAATCACTGGACTTGCTGCTTCTGGAGCAACGATTGACTCAGGGGATTCTGCTTTTTGTGAGGCTGCTGTTATCTCCCAGCACCTGTCCTCAGACATTGAGCTGTTGTGTCAGTGGCACTGAATACAAATGATCCAGAGCTAACAGATAGAAAAAGAATCTTCAAACTGAGGAAAGGCAACTAGCAATTAAAAAAAAAAAAGCCAACAAAATGACAAACCACCCCTCAGTAAACTATCTAGTTTTTCAGTTAAACTCATGAGGAAAAGAAATTTATTTTGCTTCTGGAAAAAGCAATCCTCCCTCAGATCCTCTCTTTCTAAGATTTTGCGTGCAGCAGCACAGCCTATGCCAGAAGAGGCGACGGATTCTTTTAGACCACTTTGAGAGGAGCAGTAAATTTCGGTTCCCAAACCTGCTCCGATGTGGAAGTTCTGAGCCACAGAAAAACCTTACACAGTTCATGGACATGGGCTGTCTGCTGGAAGAACTGCCAGGAATGATAAAAATGATAATAAATTTGCTTTTACTGCTCCTCTCTGTTGTAATAAATTTGTCCTGTATCTTTACACAAAAATGTGTGCGGACCCTCTTTATAAACCCCTGGGGAGAAATTTGTGCACAAAAGTAACATTCTCTTTCTCTTCACTTCTGTTTGTGGTGTCTTTTTGTAATTTGTGGAAGATGTCCAACAGGTTGGAAAAACGCACTGAAAACCTAATCCAGACATGTCAATACAACACTGGGTTTAGTTTAAACAAAATCCAAGCAAGCTTTCCCCTTTCCAAAGTAGTGTCTCCAAAAATACTTCTCTGATTCAGAGAGTACATTTTTGTCCCAGCTTAACTCTTTTGGTACTGAATAACAAGCAAGGCTATTTTTACACAGCATATTTCTGTAGCACTAGGAGAAGGTTTGGTCAGAGCTATAAGAATTTCTAATGTGTCTGGCCAAAGTCTTTGCCAGTGTAAAATGAAGTTAGCACAATAGCACTTATGTCTAGTAGTGCAAAATTTGAAGCATAATGCATGAACCAAGGCCATGGCAAAGGAAATGTCATCAATTCTCTGCACTTTTTTGGGGGAAAAAAAAAAAAAAAGAAAGATATAGGAATATAGGGAAATTTTTGGTAAATTTCCCAATAATTATTATATTGGGGTGTGTGTGATATATTTACCTCAGAACTTCAGTGCCATTCCTTGCTTTTATAGAATTTGTCAATAATTTGACATGAATTGACATAATTTTTTTAAATGGATACAAGTTTCCCTCAAGATCAGTTAATATCGGACAACACCGAGATTTTTGGAAAGTTTAGTTTCCATGTTTGGTTTCAGCAGATGGAAGGTAGAATATGTCACCCACCAAAAATGCTGAATTTTGATTAAGAAAAATATCCGCAGTCCGTGACTTGCTTTTGTTTTCGAACCCATGTTCACGTGCATACAGTGTTATATTGACTAATTTCAGTTCGGGTGGTCCAGCATGAAAGTATATGATGAATATGCATACAAGGAATTTAACTGACTTGTTGAGAATGGATTTGACATTGAAGTTGAGAGGTTTGTGCCTCCTCACAAACTCTGACAGTGATGACATCATCTGTGTCATACAATGAACCTGAAGCCCAAACTGTTTTTCCCCAAAGCAACACCAACTTAATTTAAAATGGGGTCAATAACTTCATCCTTTACTTTTTATACTAAAAAATAGGCAATATGTTCAGAAATCTTTCCATTCAAAATGTATTCTTGTTTTATTTTCCCAGAATATATTCCTGCTAAAAGAAAATGCTGAGTGTGTTTTATTGATGAATAAAGAGAAGCAGGATTGGCAGGATGAAAATATAGGTCAAATGTCAGTCATTAAAAAAATTAGCACAGAATTTCCCAGCTAATGCACATAATTTCATTTGCAGATTTTTATTATTAAGGTGGGAAAAGGTATCATTTGCTGGCCACGGTCTTTGTCTTTGCTGCACTTGAGACTCCACAATGCACCTTCCCACTCAATCAAGGAAGGCAAATAGGCAACTAAAATCTTGTCTGGTTAGGGAATGAGAGAATATTTTGCAGTTAAAAATGTGTAAATTTTAACTAATGGGTCTTTTCAGCGAGGGTTTAATGACATTATCAAACCTTGGGAAGGAGCTTGTGCTAGAGTCAAACTTCAGAAGTGCCCTGTTTGCCCTCAGCTCCAACAGACACCTTTGCTTTTCAAACCTCTCTCTACTGGTGAGCAGCACAGTCCTTTCACACTGAGGCCAGGGACAACTGGAGCCGCACAGCCCTTCATGGGAAGTACTCACAGCACCAGCTCTTTATCAGTTACAAAGCCTTAAATCTCTTCTATTGGCATTTTATCTCACCACTGAGGAACAGCAATCTACTGCTTATGGTTCAGCTGAAGCTGGAGAAGTGAAGGAGGGTTTTGATCCATGCTTGCGTGTTACTTGAGTGAGTACACCCAAAGTATCGTCTTAGCAGAGAGGTCGTGGACTTAATGAGCACAGACACTGAATTGATGCCCTGTATCTAGAGGTGACCCTCTAAGGGCAGGGTTACAGAACACGGGTGGGAAGCCTTCAATCCCCTGTGCCTTCTTGACGGTAGGTAAGCAGAGAGCTTCCTCCTTTGGGTCATTCCTTCTGGCCTCTGCCATAGCACTCCACTGAAAAGATGAGTAGAAGTATCTTTAAAAACCAGCCGTGCTCCTGGCACTGCTACAGTCACAAGGTCAGGCAGCTTAGTCATTAGAGAAGATTATTTTGTTTTGTGATATTCTTCTAGCCAGGAAGAAATGCTGTTAGCTTGCATGCACCCACTCATATAATAGGGAAAACTCCAAAGATAAACTTTCAATGGAAAATGTGAATAAGCAAAATATTTGTAATGAGGTGGTTTTAGTAATCCTGCCAAGACGAATCGGAGAAGGGAAGAAACACATGTCTTGAGAATATTTCCTCTCATGACAAAGATGTGACCATATAAGTGTATGGTTTGAAACAGGAACAGCACAACGTTTGAGTAAATGGTGAATACCATGCAACTTCAGCTGCACTGACTGTTCAGGAGATACCAGTACAGCAGGAGTCTTCTGCTATATTTACCCCTGAAATCTGCTCAAATACAACCCTAGATTATCTATCCCTTTTCCTTTGTTCTCTCTTCCTGCAGCCACCTGAGGTGGGTGCTCTTTCAAGTTTGTGAAGCAAGGTATTGTATGAACCTTTACTCGGGCATACCTAAATGTGGGAAATGAAGGTTCAAGCTCCTTGTGATACGGTGCGTATCAGGATCCAAAGGACTTGTTTTAAGCAGTCAGGCAAGAACTGAGTCTGGATGAGTGAAATGAGTGGTCATTTGTCTTAACCAACAACCTATTAAGATTTTTCTCTTTTTCATCTTGGAAATGCCCCCTTTTCAATATTCAGTGCTGCTGCAGAAAGACTCTGTTCTGATGAATCACCATTATTTGAAAAAAGCAATTTCCCTGCAAAATACCCAACCAGCAGTACTAACATTACCACAAATTACTTTCTTTTAGGGTCCAATCTGGTTCCTGTAGAAGCCAGTGGAAAAACATCTGATTTCAATGAGCTTTGGTCAGGATTAGGCAGCTACTCCTGTACCCTGCCTGTTAGGACTATTCTTCTGAAATTGATGTAGTAGTTGGACCCCAAAAGTCACTAATAGGAAGAAAACTGTCCCTTTTTTTAGAATCATGGCTGACAAATTCAATATCTGACGTCCCATAAGATGAGTCCTAAGCCCAGGTCTTGGTACACTTTTCTTTCTGTCTTCTTACTTGCATTCAATAATTTTTATCCGTCTTTCCCCCATCTCCATCTGATCTGATCCTCTGTGCCAAGGGTTTCCAGCTTTTTTTGTTGGCCCTGTCACTGTGACACAGGTACTGCTGTCTCCGTACCAGATTTCTTCCTTTGAGGAGGCTGAGTATTTAAAAACTATTATAGTGATGTTATGGGGAACCCTTTCTTGAGACTCCTCTCTTTTGTTGGTTTTTCTCTTCTGAAAAAAAATTGTTTGCCAGTATTACTTTTTTTTCTCTTTGTTTCTTCCTCTTTGCCTCTTTTTTTTGCCATCTTTTTGACGCTGTTTAAAGACAGTCTTATAAAATCTATTTTTATTTTCCTTTCTGATGTCCAGGTATTTTATTTCCATCTGTCCCTTCCACACTTTTTCTTCATCTCACATCTAATTGTTTCCTTGACACATTATAATTACTCCTTTTTAACTTATTTTCCATTTACAGTATACCAGAAAAAAAAGTGTGCATGAACAGTTCAAGCCTGTTCCTATAGCTGAGGTCCTGGGGTCTCTGTGATATACCGTGCAATACTCACTGTGAAATATAATTCAGCATTAGCTAATATTCCAATCCAGCAGGTGAAACTGATGTGGAGTGAGGAAACACAGGTGAGCTACGCGGAAAAGAATGGAGAAGGCAGGAAAGGGGAGAGACAAATGATGCAAATATGAAGGGTTGAGAGGAACAGAGGGCAGCGGACAGGGTGAAAGTGGCTGGGGAGGAGAGGGGAGCTGCAAGGGGAGAGCAAGGACAAGTGGATGAAAAAACCCAAAGAGAAATAATAGCGAGGGAAGGATAATAAACCTGAAGGCAGCGAGGGTGGAGAAGTAGAGCAGCTTCCATCTTTGCAACGCTTCATAGAGATTTAAGAACAAAGAGCCATGACAGCAGCTAATGTGAATTCAGGGCAGGGTGCACAGCCAAGAATGAAAGTGGCACTGATTTTAAATGACCCAAGACACAAAGTGCTGTCTGGATTTTTATTTTAGTTTATTTTAAGAGTCATGAAGGCCATACATTGCATTTACTGAATCTCTGACATTCTGTGTTTCTTTTTTCTGACAAGAAGTAACTTTTTTCTTGCATAAAATCATGATTCATTTTGTATAACTCAGGAAGGAGCCTTAAGGCACAAATCTTTCTCCTTCATTTGGAGAATCTGTAAAATGCAAGATAGAGACAAGGTGCCCTGGTTCATCAGGAGAAAAACTTGGGTAAGGAAGAGCATCCAGATCCTTGCTGTCTTTCACCTAACCAAAGTAAAAGGATGTCCTGGCTTTAGGAATTTGAAGCCCTCTTCTCTCCCCTGCCTGCAAGGGGGTTCACCGCACCGGCTGCAGCAGTGCCCTTTGGCTGCCAGGGCAGCTGGCCCTCATCCTAATTCCAACCCAATTAGTATCGATATAGATGTACTTATTTATCCTCCCTCACTTTCAGTTCTAAGTCCAGGCAAAGTCCCCTCTGCTTTTCAACAGGAAGACTTTGCCAACAGTAGCCAATGACCTAAACTCGGCCTCTCTGATCCTTCTCATCCCCAAAAACCCAGAGGCCTGGAACTGTGCCAAGGCAAGTTCTGACTGCTCCCAGTGATTAAAAAACAACCCCAAAAGATGAAGATTAAGGGAGAAAAAAAGCTGCACTGAAGGCAGATGACAGAACTTGGTTACACCTCTGTGAGTTCCAGCAGTTAGTTTCTTCTCAGGAGAAACAAGAGATGTTTGCCTGGCAGATTGATACTTTTCTTCTCCCTTCCTCTAGAGTGGCATGTGAGACCAAGTAAAACTGATGGCTACAGTCTGCACTAATTGGGGAGCAGGCAGGCTGCACATTATGTTTTGTCCACTTTGGTCATGCGAAGCAGGCTACTATTACAAAGAGTATTTACCCAGCTGGGTCCAGTTGCTGCTCGGTTCTCTGGTAGCAATGAATTGTGACTCAAGGGAGTCACAGGTACCTGTGGACAGCCAGAAGAAAGCTGCTTATGTACCTTGTAGTTTTTTTGAAGGTAATTTTAGCTGCTCAGATAAGATTTCCTCACTTATGTCTGCCTGGAAATCTTTCAGGATAAAGACTGCTGTGAAGATTATTCTAAAAATACGTTGTTGAGTTTGCCTATAGAGTCATTTTGCAGAAAGTTATTTGAGAGCTGACATTCAGAATTCCCATGTCTATCGTACGGCTTCATTGCTTAGTGGTGCAAACCTGAGGTGGGGCTTCCTCTCTATCCTGAGGGCTGAGGAGAGAAGGCAGAGAGGCACCTTGAGAGAAAGGGGGCTGTTTTCAGGGATATATGCAGAACTCTAATTTCATTTTACAGAGCTAATTATTTCACTAAGGAAATCACTGAAATAATCTGCCACATGATCTGACAAATTTGGCGACCTTCCATGATGGAGTTAGAGTGTTCGTGGATAAGGGAAGAGCAACTGACATCATCTACCTGGACTTGTGCAGAGCATTTGACACTATCCTGCATGACATCCTTGTCTCTAAATTGGAGAGACATGGATTTGATGGATGGACCACTTGGTGGATAAAGAATTGGATGAGTGGTCGCACTCAAAGAGTCAATGGCTCGGTGTCCAAGTGGCGACCGCATTCTTCAGGGGTCGGTATTGGGACCAGGGCTGTTTAGCATCTTAGTCAGTGCCATAGACAGTGGGATCGAGTGCACTCTCAGCAAGTTTGCTGACGATGTGCAGTTGACACATTGAAGGGAAGGGATGCCATCCAGGGGGACCCTGAAGGCTTGAGAGGTGGGCCCATGTTAACCTCATGATGTTCAACAATGACAAGTACAAGGTCCTGCATGTGGGTCAGGGCAATCCCAAGCACAAATACAGGGTGGGCAAGGAATGGATTGAAAGCAGCCCTGAGGAGAAGACTTGGGAGTGTTAGTTGATGAGAAGCTCAACATGAGCCAGCAATTTGCACTTGCAGCCCACAAAGCCAACTGTATTCTGGGCTGCACCAAAAGCAGCATGGCCAGCAGGTCGAGGGAGGTGATTCTGGCACTCCACTCTGGTGAGATCCTACCTGGAGTACTACATAGAGGTCTGAGGCCCCCAGTGTAAGAAGGACGTGGGACTGTTGGAGCAGGTCCAGGGGAGAGCCTCTCCTGTGAAGACAGGCTGAAAGAGTTGTGCTGTTCAGGCTGGAGAAGAGAAGGCTCCGGGGAGACCTTATCGCAGCCTTCCAGTACTTAAAGGAAGCCTACAGGAAAGATGGGGAGGGACTCTTTATCAGGGAGTGTAGTGATAGGATGAGGGGTAACAGTTTTAAACTGAAAGATTAGATATTAGGAAGAAATCATTTACTGTGAGGATGGTAAGACACAGGAACAGGTTGCCCAGAGAAGTTGTGGATGCTCCATCCCTGGAAGTGTTCAAGGCCAGGTTGGATGGGAGGGACTTTGAGCAACCTGGTCTAGTGGGAGGTGTCCCTGCCCATGGTAGGGGGGTTGGAATGATGATCTGTAAGGTCCCTTCCAACCCAAACCATTCTATGATTCTGTGACATAACTGTGTTTGGTACATGTAAAAGGTGATGTATGGGACATTTTATTTTGCAGCAGCAAATTTCTTCTTCCCCTACTTTTTCATTGATAATCAAGGTTAGTAAAGGTTTGTTTGTGCTTATGGGGTCATCCTCTATTTTCAGCTTGTACTAAGCACCAGGAAACTCTCACTGAAGCATTTTTATTTTTCCCAGTGAACTTAGTATTTTCTAAAGTGCTAAGGAAAATAAAAACTTTTTTTTTCATAATTTTTTTGAGGAATGCCCCTTCAGAGTGTTTCCACCCGTGGACTGTCATATAAGTGCCTGGTCTGCAGTTCTGATGGGGAAAGAAATGGTAAAGAACCACCCGCTTCATTCTTGGCAAGCCAGATGAATCTGGTGCTGTTTAGACCATATGAGGCATTGAGATCTGGCTGTTACAGAATGGACTGGGACGTCATCATAGCTCACCTAAATGAGACAGAAGCTGGTGATTTAAAAAAGGAGAGAGAAGAATGGACTATTTATGAATTCTTTTAGCTCTCCACTCCTTCAGCTGAAGCTTTCCTTCAGCTGAAAAAATGGGGAGGCTTGTTAGGTAAATATGAGCTGGAGGAGGGGAGAGAGGAGAGGAGAGGGGAGGAGAGGACTGATGACTACTGACTACTAATAGTAAGCAACAGAAGACAGAAAGAATTCCTCTGTGTGGTGATGCTCCTGAAATGCATAAAAGACATATATATATATATATATATATTTTGAGAAAGAGCAAAAACCAATCTATGCTTTTATAGCTAGGGAAAGCCTTTCCAGTGATCTTCCTGAAACAACATAGAAATCTCCTGGTTTAGGTTACTCATCTATCATCATTTGCTGCTCTATGGAGATTACTCCCATTGTAGTCTGAGAAACTGAAAGAATGGCAACGTCCCTGTGACCTGTGTAACACAACCTGTTAATAATGCCTTATAAAGAAATGAATAATTGGCACTGAATACTTGTGCATTGGGAGAGTAGCACAGTTTTGTTGCATGCAGGATGATCTTACCTGAGAGGGTTTTGGTAATCTCAAGTTATTTCTGGGTACATTGCCTCGCTCTCTGCTAGGGCTGAGCAATTGTGGCCATAAAGAGGGAATCTCTCCTGAAGCGGGGGTTACAATGCACATACGAGTAAAACAGTGCGCAGAGACCTGGCTGCAAGTTTGTACTGCAGGATCAGCCTGTGTGGGGAGAAGGGGGGTGCTAAATCCTAGCAGTTGTCTCATGTCTGTCAGTGGGGGCTGCCACGGCAGCTGCAACGCCTCCCGCTCTGCACTCTGCTCGTTCCTGCTGGGGATGACATGGGCAGTCTGTAAAACAAATAACAATTTGTTAGAGCCTGATGACAAATTCACACATTGGCTACGAGTGCACATGTAAGAGTCAGAAAAGGCAACTTCCAGCTGGAAAATCTCACCACACCTTGTATTGGTTTAAGCTGGCAAAAGCTTCTTTATATCTCATCTCATAGAGTTGTTTCCTAAGACCCTCCGTGTATTTGTTCTGTCCCCAGATAGGGAAAAAGTTAAATGCCATCAGTTGGGCGAAGAGATCTATTGCACAGGTGATTTCTACTTTATACCTTCATCTAACGGCATATCTAATGGCCTCACAACAAACACGTAGCTTTGTGCAGACTCTGACAATGGGTATAGGTGTAATAAATCCCACAAACAGAGCTAGTTTTAATAAGGAGCTTCTTGGAGGCAAAAAGAAAATAAACTTTTCTCTCGTTGAATGTATTTGAAGTTTGACCTGTAAAGCCCTTCCAGGTGGTATATAGCTTGGCGAATCTGTGTTTTCTCTCTTTGGGAGCAAAGTCAGATTGTTCTCACTGTGATGAGCTTTTACTGCTTTCCCAGATCAGATCTGGAGAGTGTCTGCTTCTGCAGTGGTAGATGTGTGTCCCAAAGGGACAAGCAACAGTCTTAGAATTGAACTTCTGCCAACCATTTTCACTCTTTAGCAGAACCGTTCTGGAAACACTCATTCTTCCCATTTTATTTTTCAAGTCAAACTCAAACACAGTAAAAAATCCCATGTATTTTGCTGAAATTTCAGCATTTAGTGAGGGAAAAAGTTCTGACATTGCTGAAACGGGAAGTTTCACCCTTCTACCAAATTTTATGTCAGTACATATAGGAAACACTGCCTCATGGTATCAGTAATTCCTGAAGATGTTTAACTAGGAATTTGCTTTTCCACTGCATTTCCCCTCTACATCAAGAAAGCACTGCTAGTCACTACTGAGAGCTACTAAAATGAACAAATAATTCATGGCACCGTTTCTTGCAATTTATGTCATCTTTTTAGAGAATCTGGATAGCTTCTTGAGCTTAATCGAAGTTGACCAGAGATTTTCTGTGGCAGTGACCGTCTGAAAGAGAATGCTTTTTTCAAAATCAATATTTTTTCACAGGAAAAAATATTTCAGAATTCTGTAACTTCCCACAAGAACAGGCTTTGCCATTTTCGTTTGCAATGGAAAACTTTTATCAACCAGGAAGCAGAGACACATTTTTTTCCTTATTTAATGAAAATATTTCAATTTTTAATTTTGCTCTAAATCAGGTTTATACTTTTTTTTTTCAGAATGTGAAGTTTTGTGTGGGAGAGATGTATCTTTTGAAGACTGCTGTGTCCTTTAATTGTGCTAAGGGTAGGAGAAAGAATGATTAATATGAATACGAAAGGCATCTGCAGTCTCTAATGAGGCTACAGTTATCCATACCCCTGGGATTTCCAAACTGCATCACGTGATTCGCTTCATACCTGGAAGTTGGTGCAAAATGTGTTACAGAAATTGTTTAAGAGTGGCAGCTGAATGAAGCGAGTACGTTAATTGACTGATGAGTGTCTGGTTCTCTATCAGCTTCTGGATGATTGCTGTTGATTCATGATTTTGTGTATGATTTGGAGCCTTCCTAATTAAGAGACTGCTTCTCTTTTTCATTCATTCTTGACAGTCGAGGTCAGCTGACTTGACATTATTTCATTTGAGTGATTTGCTTTACAAATGACTGTGCTAGGGGTTTTCCAGGAGAGGATCTGAATGTTGTCCTCCAGCAGGTCTGAGAGTGCTCCCGTTCAGGAAATCTCTATTTTCAAGCACTTTCTTCCGAAAAGATGTACACAAAATTTGTAGAGGATGGAAAGTTAAGTGAATATTGATTCCTGACTAATACAAAGTATGTTGGACATAACAGAGGAGTTCAGTGAACTTGTAGTTTAGAAATTTTATAAAACTAGTAAACTCAGTAATGTTGCAGAGTGTCCCATTCACGCTAAAACCACACTTTTATCCCAAACAATTCCATTCAGGAAGGAAAAAGAAGAAAAAATAATTTTTTTGAATAGAGTTTTGTTTTCTTTTTCAAATAACCTTTTGACTTCCCAAAGTGCCTTTGGTGACAGCTCTACTGGCTTTGCATAAGGAATACAATGAAGTCAGAAGTCCCCTCAAAGCAAGAAAAACACGTACATTGAGAAGTCAGAGCTGTGAAAGTCAATATCGGTGTACTATGCGGTCTGTCTTCTGCACAGGAAAAGACATCAGTAAAGTCCCTACTAGTAGTCAGTAGTCTTATGGCCCAATTTTGAAGCCATAAGTACGGTAAATCTCTAAAGGGTTATTACATCTGAAGTATAAATCTGTTAAATATGTATCCACATTGCACCAAAATACTTTAGCAGTTCTCTTGAGTGAGTGATATTCATTTAAGCAGGCCATCACATTATATGAAATATATTTTGGTTTCAATTGCTGAAAATAGATTAATTTAACAGTGTTCTTTTATGCATTGTGCTGGATGCACTAGAGACCGACTTCCTTAGGTATTCATTTAATGGGTCTCCGTTGCATAGGATTTTGTTCTCATAGAAGGAAAATCAGTTGCTTTAAGAGGCCGGCTTGATTTCTTTAACAGCTATTCAGTTTGCTGGTCTCCAACAGCTAGAGTTAAGTTTTCTATTCCATCTTGCACAGGACTGAATAGAAAAGGGTGATAAACAGGGAGAGTCAAACTCCATCACTTAATTAGAACAGGCGGATTTTGCATTTGACTATGAATCAGCTTTACTGAGAGATGACTAACAATTAGAATTTATGGTTCAGGGGATGCTTCAATATTTAGAAATCTTATTCCAGGCCTGTTTGGAAGACAATTACAAAAGAGATTCTTGTGCAGGAGGCACTTTCAACAACAGTGACAGCAACATTGTTTGAAGTTGCTTCTTTAAGCTGCATATGATTGTAGCAATTGTTGAATGAAATATTGCCCTTTTCGTTTCTCCTCTAAAGGGTGCTAGAAATTGAGCAGGATGGAGAGTCAGATGGCCAGGGAACAGGAAAGCTCTTTCTTGAGGCTGAATGTGCCTGCTTGAACACTGCAACCTGCGAGTCTCAGCAGAGCCCCACGAAGCCTTAAGCCTTCCAGGAGTGTGCTCATAGTCAGACTGAATTTTGTCCATGGAGAGTTCCTTCTGTGACACATTTTGGGTCAGTGAGTAATCACTTCCCTAATAAATCCTATTTCTGTGGAAAATTCCTTTCCCCTTGTTCTACCTCTAAGAAAATCATTTGCGAGTTGGGTAGAAATGAAGGGCAGGTGGAGAGAGGCAAAGCAGAAACTTATAAAAATGTGCCACTCGTGTCTCTGCCGTCCCCTTGTTGGGGATGGATAGTTTTATTGTTTTCTGGGTATTTTTTGTGGGTTCTTTTATATTTCCAAATTACTGCTTTAAAGTCTCATTATTCAAGTTTTTCAGTCCTTTTAATTTTAATTTTTTTTTTCCAGACAGAGAGACAGAAAAGTAGTCTGGATAAGGATCTAATTTTTGAGCTGTTTATCTGAAGCAAGACTGGGTGCCTGCCCATCACTGGCTGCAAAGTGTGTAAGTGGCAAGTCTGTTCTCTGCCTTTGCCTCCTTGCTGCTTCTGTTTGATTAACTCAGCAGCAGTTGGGTATTAGCTGGATAAAACTGGTACTCCAAATGAACATAATTATTGAGGAACATAGGGTGAATAAAGAATTAAATTCTGAGTCTAAATGGAATTGGCGTTTTCCTGCAATGATGGCTAGTCATTGAGTGAAAAATACCCCAAGCAACCCAACGAAAAAAGCAGACTTCTGTGGTATCTGCTCTATATTAACACTTTTGGGACAGAGGTTCTGATAGGCTGTCATTATTTTCGTCTCTGAGTAAAGAAACAATTATAAAGAACATTTAGATGTGCAGTGGACTTCTCAAACCAGGCACAGTAGGTTGGTTGGACCAGGTGACCTGGACTGGTACTGCTACCTCTGCCATGTCAGAAATGGAAAACTCTCCCAGAGGAGCAGAATTCTTATTTAGGTTGCACTTTGTCCATCGCTTTCCAGTAGCAGCACTTGCAGCTTTCCTTTCTGCTGTTATGCTGTCAATGATCCACCAGTACAGTCCCTTCCAGAGAAGGATTCCACCATGCATGACTACTGTAAAAGCCAGGCACTTTTAAAGCAAGAAATAGCAAAAGGTGGACCTCATAGAGGGTGGAAGAGAACAGCATGAATTCAACAAAGTCTGTTCAAGAAGAGGCGAGAGCTATGAGTGAATCTGATGCATGCAAGGTTTGTGTGTAGGAAGGAAGGTAGGCGTGGATCAAGCATGTGAGAAGGAATGTAAGGAAGATACAGCAGTCTTGTGAATGGGGATTCAATCTAGAAAACAGGGTACTCAGCAGAGGGTACTCTGTTCTGTAGACTTCGTTTGGGGTGGCACTGACACAACTGTTTGCTTCAGTGAGGCTTGCTGCAGAAACCACTGTTTTTGTGAGCAAAAGTAAAAGACTGCAGGCTTTATATGCTATAAGGGCAGGCTAAGAAAGTTGGGGTTGTCCAGCCTGGAGAAGAGAAGGCTCCGAGGACACCTTATCGCAGCCTTCCAGTACCTAAAGGGGGCCTACAGGAAGGATGGGGAGGGACTCTTGATCAGGGAGTGGAGCAATAGGACGAGGGGTAATGGTTTTAAACTGGAAGAGGGGAGATTTAGATTAGTTATTGGGAAAAAATTCTTTACTGTGAGGATGGTGAGACACAGGAACAGGTTGCCCAGAGAAGCTGTGGATGCCCCATCCCTGGAAGTGTTCAAGGCCAGGCTGGATGGGGCTTTGAGCAGCCTGGTCTAGTGGGAGGTGTCCCTGCCCAGGGCAGGGGGGTTGGAACTAGATGATCTTTAAAGTCCCTTCTAACCCGAACCATTCTATGATTCATTATGAAATAATGAACATATTGCCTACATCTACTAATGAAGGAAAAAGGTATATATATAAAAATCAACAAGCATTCATACATAAGCATAAGCTTATTCCATAGTCTTATAAAATTAGATAAGACACTTATATGTGAAGGCTAATGAAGAACCCGAAAAGTAATGGAATAGAGAGAGAAAAGCAGACTGTTTTCCGAAAAAGGGAAGACATATATAAATAAATGAGTCTAAAAGCACCTTCAGGATTATGTAAAAGTGGGGCACTATGAGATTAAGATACAAAAGGAAGTATATTTATATGTCGTGTGTCATAGCAAATGCAGGATTCCTTCTCCCATTCTGCAAGTGGCTCCAAACTCAAACAGGAAAACTGGGAACTCACAGGAAAATGCAAGTCTAAAAGGGTTTGAAAACTCAGCAGAAACTCTTTGGAAACATGAATCAATCTGTTTAATATACTAAATCATCAAGTTCTTGATATAGTTTTCTTAGGAGCTAGTGCAATATTTGTCCTTAAACTTAATGGGGAAATACAGTGACTTTTAACTTAAAAGGATAGATGAAGCTAGTTGTATGATAGGCTTCTTTTCAGGAGAACAAGTGATCATTTCACAAAGAAAACAGTTGTCGCAACTCATATCATTTTAGTTGATTTTCATTTTTATTAATAGACAGATATTTTTTTTTCATTTGTATGGAGTACCTAGTACATAGTAACTGTATAGTAAAATATGTACTATAGTATATGGTAACTCAGGCTTTGCCCCCATTTGAAATCACAAGGAATGTTCCCGTTGATTTCAGTGGCTGCGTGATTTGACCCAGCAAGGCAGACATCATTGCCTGGAGGCTGAGTCAGATAAGGGCTCTTACAAACCTCATTTGAGCAAATAACTCACATAAAGAGGAAATTATTTCTGAGTAAGCAGCAAGCAAGCAGGACATCAAGCTATCTTGACCCTAATTTGATCTTCCTGACATTCATTATAGTCATCTTTTGGTTAATGCTTTGGCCTGTGTGGTGAGACTGGTATGTGTCTCCCCATATTCATCGTGGCTGTGGCAGAAATAAGGGCTCGTTTCTGACCCCCTGAGGTGGTGAGCAGCTGCAGCCCAGCAAGAGTAACTGCTGCTGCCCGTGTTTTTCAGGACACTCATTTTCCCCATTACCAGTAAATGTAAGTATTACACCATACAGCTAAAAATTGGAGCAGGTCACAGATCTCCAAAACTACGCCCTTCCTCCATGTTATGTGTGAACTTCTGCTAGACTCATAGGTGGTCTTGGACCTTGGCTAAATGACTGTTTGATAATTCAGACAGTTTCAGCTTGGCTAACCAAGGAGTTATTGCCTTCTATTTTCAGTTCTTTGAGCGAAAACAATCTGCATTAAAGTCAGTAAAAGAAGAGGCTACTTAGAGAAGAGTCTGCAGATTCGGCCAGTAATGACACTTTGCATACTAAAGGCTGAGCAATAAAATTTTCTCTGAGATCTGTTGAACCCATCCTCCAACCTCCAGTTACACGGGAGATTGAGCTTTGTGGAACAGGCCTTCAGTGCTAACCTGGATCCAAGACTGTGAATAAAGACATTTTTATTTGGACTAACTAATCCAAACAGCAGAAAATTATTGCAAACTTCCGTTGAATTATTCCTTGTGGATCTTATTTGTATATTCATCTTGCTCACATGGAAGATTTGTTTCTCTTTCATTATTTTGTTAAAAACCCAGCAGATTAACAATTGTTGATGCTATTTGGATCCTGCCAGACTTGCACTATTCTCATGTTGTGTGCTTGTGTATCATCTCACCATCAGGCTGGGGCTATGGTGGGGTATAAGGGGCTTGCTCTCAAGGACCAGGGATATCCAGGATCTATTGTTTTAATTTGGCTTTAAATCCCTGAAAGTCACAATGTCACCAAACAGAAACTTTCCATGCAGGCAGACAAAAGAAATTTCCTACCAAAATGGTGACAAATTTAGCTTTGTCATCTCCAGAAGTGATTTACTCCCTGTTTAACACATGTATATCCATAAGACTAACTTTGGTTTACTTGGATGTAACGGATCAGACTACATTCACAAGCACTTGACACTACGTGATATATTGAGACAAATTATGGCCTGGGTGGTGCTGAGGGTACATGAGGGTTATGAGAGCAGCAGTGAGTCACTGGAAAGGGAAGCTGTCCGCTGAGCAATGGGAATAATGCTTTTTTAATTCACAATCTAATAAAGTAAACTAAGCTGAGGTGAGCGTGCTGTGCAGCCTAGTAGGCTGGCAGGAAAGCAGCGCCTAACACACATCATGAGGTATTGAACAGCTGCCTGTGAGAGATAATATTTCATGGAGACTTTTGGAAGCATTTTTGTTAGTGGCTGGCCCGCCCGGCTGCCCCTGCTCTCACTCCTCTCTCCTTTTGGACCTAAGACACACTTGCACAAGCTGCTGCTCCAGCCTGGTAGTGGAAGGAAGGCAAAAATCCTAAAAATGGCTGCAATGCAGATGATTTACATTCTCGGGATTACACTGAGGCAAGCCAGGGCACAGGTACTTATTTTTGTCCTCGTCTTTCTGCTTTCGCCTTCCCTCGCTGTGCTCAGCTCATCGCAGAAGTGACACAGCCTGTTCCCGCCGAGCGCTGTACACCATCCCACACACTTTGGAGATATCTCCCAGCACATTGCTGAGAAAAGCTGTTGTTCTGGCTCAAAATCACAGCTGGCAGCTGTTATTTGACTACAGAATTTTCCTCTGTGTAATGTGAGGTTTGGGACCAGTCATTACTTCGTACTAAACTTGATTTTGTGTGATTTTTTTTCCAGTGCTAAAATAAAAAGGATGACTGTTTTAAAACTGGTGCTATTTAAAACCCAAACACTAATAAAAAGGAACAGTATTCTTAAAAAAGTAGACTTTTTGTCTCATTTGAGATGAACATAAAAGCCCGGACCATTGGAATTTCTCAGCAGTAGTATGGTCCCTCTGCTCCAGCACCAATTACCCCCCACACCACAGTACTAACCCACCAGAGCACCCATTTTGTAAAGATCTTTTCATAACATAATTAGTGGAGCTAGAAACGTATGAAGAATGAAACCGCCAGTTACTCAAATATCTTGGAGAAAGATAGACAGGACCGTACAATTTTGGAAAGGAAACCCATTTACCATGATTAGATTTAATAATATGTTCAGCAATATTCCATAATGCTGTATTTCTGCAGTAACATTCCTTATTATGAAAGATAATAAATTAAGAGCCATGTAAAATATCCCTGTCCAGTCAACTTAAGAAAATAAGGGAATAATTTGAAACACTCGTTGCCTAGTCTAAGGTTCTTGACTTGCTATGATTCTTGGCATCGTACAAGGAAGCTTCCAGACCTGGAGTATGAGCTCGAAAATGTGACACTATTATTTTCATTTGCATTGTTTGCACAGAATGATAGGTGGGTAAGGTAATTCCCAGGACCTTTCCTCTCCCCAGATAACGTGCGCTTTTTCTTGGGAATACGCAGTCTCAGGCCATGAGACACTCACACTCAAACGCTCGCACTCATGTTTAGTTTAACCACTGTGAGGAGTCCTATTGATTTCAGTGGGACCACACACAGTAGGAAAGTTGAGCATGGGTAAAAACATTTGCAGCTTCAGACCAAGGAATCTAGACTATCTGGGCAGGCCCCATAAAACCAGATAGTTCACTGTAGCTAAGGACCTAAATTGCATATTACTAGAAGTATGAGGAAAGCTGACATTCCATTCAACAAAATATTTTGAGTTTTTAAAATTTGGCGTTGTTCCAAGTGGGGCCAAACTCTCACAGTTTTACGGTTTTCTGGGGGGAAAAGAAATCACTTCACTGTTGGTGTTTTTATTATTATGTTTTTAGCCATTAAAATAGTAAATAATAATTAGAATTTTGTTTGAAATAAGATATTGCAACACTGAGAATTTTCCCATTTTCGCCGAATGTTTTGTTTGCAAGAGAATTGCATGTTTCTCCAAATTTCCTACTATAGTTACTCAGTCTAGCTGTGTGTACCACTCCAGATGATGATAAACAACTTACAGGGAAGATGGGTGTGAAAGACTTAAGAAGGACTGTGGTTTCAATAGGGATGTACACACTGTACTGCAAAGTACAATTAAGAGGTGCCTGAGGGCTAGATTTTAGATATAGGCATAAAAAATAGTAAGTATCATAAACAGAAAACAGAATTTGAGCCATGTTGGCCCAAGTTGTGGCATCCACCAAGTCCAGTGCTCTTGGAGACAAAGACGCTTGGTCCCACTTAGCACAGTGGTAGCGCTTCCAGGTCTGCACAATACTTTACTGCACAGTGAAGGCAAGTTCAGAAGCATCCATGTCCCACTTCAGAAAGAACCTGGGTTCTTGGAGGCTCATTTTCCAAAACGGACCCTATCAAAACCCTTGTGATTAAAGTATAGATCCACATAACCAGCTTGTTTCTTCTAAATCCAGAGACTAAGAACCATCTTAGATGTCTGTGCATCACTGTCAAAATCCCCTCTGGCTTTGCTTCTGGTGTATAGACCTGTTTAAAATCCTTGCAGTTGTAGTACTCTGGTCCACATAGCTCATCCTTAAATGTATCTTATTTTTCCTGCTGGATAGACGCACTCAGTCCAGTCTCAAATCTCCTACATGTTTTCTAGCATCTCTCAGCTGCAGGAAAATGGCCTTGTTAGAGAACGTAGCCCTGGAGAGTGGGGTGCATCCAACTTTGTTTCAGCTCCAGGTGTCCTACTTCTCAGGAAAATGTTCTGTTTGGCAAGTTAGGGATGTTTTTTCCTTCAGCTTTTTCCTTCATTTAATTTCTTGCTTTTCTCTCTCTACCCTAAAGTGCAGACTACCTAATTAACGGAAAGGGAAAGATCTGAGGAATTGAGAAACATTGTCCCCAGATACCCAAAAGCATATGCATAGAGAAGCTTGGGCTCAGATTCAATTACCCAAAGAGGGATATGAATGTGTATGTTTGAAATAAATGCCCTAACCATAACACTATAAGGGACTTTTTTTGCTTGTACCTTTCACTTCTTTCCCTCCATTTTTCTGTGGAAGCCCTAGCTCCCTAGCTCTGTGAAACACAAGTGGAGCCAGGAGCTTTGATAACCTGGTGAGTTAGAGCTAAACCCACAAAATGTCCTCTGGCTCAGCCTTGCGGAGCATTTCTCTTCTACATGGCTCCTGACTTACTGGGGAGGTGTTTGTCTTATGCGCTATTCCATGAATTATACAAAGGAATTTCACAAGCCAAGCATCTATTTCAGATCTGTGAAAGTCAAGAAATTCGAACTTGGAAAGCCAGGTATAACTTACAGTATTGACGTATCTGCAACCGAATGTTATCACACTAACCAAACAAATGCAGCAGGTTGCAGATAGACAAACCAAGCTAACTGTAAAAGAGGGAACAAGCTATGGCATTTCCATCTTTAGCATCAAGTTCCTTCTCAGGGCTTCTGCTGGTCTTGTGCTTCCTGCGCTCTGGAGAACCGTGGCCTCCAGGGCCACCACCAACTGTGACAGAGCAGCGGGAACTCTGACTCTCAGAATAGAAATTCTCTAAACCAACTTGTTAATCTTGTCCCAGGAGCCCAAACCTCACTGAAAATCAGTAGTATTGGCTCCTAAATCCCTTAGAGGCTTTAAAAAATATTCTTAAATCATGAGATGTGAGATTCTGTAAGGATTAACTGCTACGTAACTGCTATGTTAACATCTGCTGTAGAATAAAGGCTAAAGCAGATGTGAGAAGTGAGAGGGTAATGAATAAGGAAGTTTTAAAAGGGTTTAAAAGCAGCTGAAGTAGCCTGCAGTTTTATGGACCCAGAGTTTCTATTGTACCAACAGGAAACTGCTGAGCCACCTTCCCAGGTAAACTTGTTTTATCCAACTGCAGTGGTAATCATCTCCCTGAATATGGTCTGTCCAGTATTTGCTTTTCTCAGCACTTCTAGTGTTTTTCTGTCCTTTGAGGAAAAAAAAAATGTCTTTAATAATTGGAAGCTTCACTGTTGTGGAAAAGCAATTCACAGTAGCTATTTTTCTCAGATGGAACAAATACTCCTTAAAAAAAAGGGATGAATTTTTTCTTTTACAATTGCTCCTTTAATCAACTATTTGTTTAAACCGTATTTTTGCCCTCCACAGTGATGAAGCTTGTTCCTTATTTAAAGCAGGATGACAGGACTCTTCCACTGTCTGGAAAGACACTCCAGAACAGAGCCACCCATTCTTCTGGGAGCTAATTGATTAGCCTCAGAGCTACAGATCTGTACTGAGGGACTCAAATAAGAAGACTTCGTTTTTCTTTTTGAATGACCTATTTACCCAGGCTGTCTCTATTAGGCATGTCCAGGTGGTCTCATATTATTTACAACTGCAGGAACCTCTGTGGTCACAGGATTATCTGCATGGGGAAGCACATTTTAAAGTCAGTATTTCCCTTCTCAGAAAACAGGACAATCTTTGTTAGTGCATATTCTCATTTAGAATACTTTTATACTGAGCTAAGGGAAACTAAATATATAAATCTCACTTTGCAGTCTTTTGAGAGTAGTGATTTCCTTTAAAAGAAGATAATTAAAAAAAAAAAAAAAGAGAGAGAAGGGCCTTGGGTATATTCCATATTTTGTTAATTTTTTGATGACGTGCATCTATCCAGTAAAGGAATCGAATGGTCTGTCTTCCGAACCTCCTACTCATTAATTGTCAATTCAGGTGTTGAAGTTCATTTGTAAAAGTTTGAGACGTGTTTTTACAAACAATGAACTATAGTGACTTTCCTATAACACTTAAACACTGCTCCTGTTTCCCACAGAGGAGAAGCACAACCTTTTAAAGTACGTAAGAGCATCCATTCTCCAACAGAGATACTCATATTGAGGGCCCAGCTTTCCTGCTCTTCCTGTGTTTTTTGGTCTTTGTCTTCATTTTCACAATGAAACCAGAGTTTTAGCCTGTAGTGATGAACATAATTGACTTCTTCAGTTTAAGCTATTATTTCTTTTCAGAGTGTCTTCAGGGTTATTCTTAGGTCTGTTTTTTAGGTTGCTGGCATCTGTTTAGCCTGGCAGCCAGATGAATGTTTTAAGAGGAAATCTGACAGTCTGCATATATCTCCTGTACTACTAGTGCCAAGAGAGTCACTATTTTAAATACCTATAGAAATGTGTATATATACATTTATAAAATATGGTAGCCAGGTTATAGACTTACTTCAGTCTTTAGTTTCACAGTCTGTTTTTGTTGAATCATAGAATCGTATAAATTAGGGATGGAAAAGTTGTATTAGGTCATTTAGTCTATCCCGCTGCCAAAGTGGGATTGTTCCCTGCAGTATATTTTCCAATGTTTTATCCAGTACTTTTCCATTCTCTGGGTTGGGCTTACACTTCAGCTTTTTATTCAGTTAAGCTTATGTTTTGACATTTTAAGTATTTTTCTCTGGAATTCACTGAATTCTGTTACCCTCCTGTGGTGATAACAACGATGCCTGTTGCTGCTTTTCAGTTGTATGAGAAGCTAACTAAAGTTATTAACCTATGACTATGTTAGAAATGAGCCCTCCTCTCCCATGAGAGACGTTGTAAATTTACTCTTCAATGGGTAAAGTGGTGGAAAGTATTTTTTAATTGCTAACAACACATAAGCTGTTTGTTTGCTATTTTCTTCTAGCTGGCATAGGTTCTTGCTCTTCTTTGTCTATGAGTCATATATGAGATGCAAATTTCCTTGGGTCTCTCTTTAACTGATTACTGTTTCTTATTCAGTCACTCATTGCCTAAATAGCACTTCATTAATATAAATCAATAATCTTTCCAAGAGTAGGCAAAGTTTTACTATCTCCACGTATACCAAGCGCAAGAAAACTTTTTTCCCTGCAGCAATGATAAATGGAAATCATAGTCAGGAGAGGTCCTATGATGGTAGGACCAATACAAAGAAGTTTATGCTCAGTAAAAAGAAGAGATTGCTGCTACGTGCCAGATCCACACTTCGCACCCCTTGTGAGCAAGGCTCAGGCTGCGCTGGCACTGTGGTATCTGCGCCCCATGCAGTTGAGGAATTTCCATGGTATTTATCCCCGCTGGCGCTCAGGATCTGTGCCTGCAGTCCTGCAGCAGGACAGAGAATTGGGTCCACGGGAGACTGACCGGTGAGGAGCTTCTGTGTAGCGCATCACCACGTCCACCGCAAGCAGGCTGGATGTTTCCCTCTTGGTGCCAGCGCGTGCAATAGCTCTGTCCTCAGACAAGTGACTTGATGACATGCGTCCTCCCTCCTGTCATGTCACACAGCGTGCAGGGTCTCATGCATGGATGCGCAGAAAATTAAAAGTCTGCAGAGCCACATTAATTTACGTCAAAATGAGAGTGGAGCTGCGGTGGTTAGCAGCTATTTAGCCTTTCTGACAAAGATATATGAATATAACATTCCTCCACACTGATTTCCAGCAGAAATAAGCATCAAAAATCTTCATATAGCAGCCTTATAGCTAACAACCTCCTCGTTAATGAGATGTTAACCCTCATTCCTTTTAAAATGTGGTGGTTTCTGAACAGAGAGGCTCTGTGGGATTTAATTAGAGTGAGTTAACCTTTTCCCACTGAAATGGTGGCCCTACATGCTTTTCATTTTGAGCTTGCTTGTTGCATCTCCATCTCAAACAAACCTCACTGATGCATTAGTTAATGGTTGAAAAATGCTGTGAGGATGTAAGGGACTAGGAAGCAGAGTATTGTCATTAATACACAGAATTGCTAGTCAGGAGACCTGGGTTCCCTCCCAGCTGTATTGCTGATTTCCTGTAGCTGTGTGTGAAGATGTTGTCATGCCAATAAAGTCCGACTGAACTGTGCATGACCTGGCCATGTCAGCTACAGCCAGCCAAAGCATTCAGAGCTGCTTGCTAAAGTTTAGGCACCTCTGTTTAGTAAAATAATTTGAAAACTTTGCCTTACCTTCTTTTTACACTGTTTCTGATAAAATTTTCTTATGATTTACGGCACCAGAATTGGCATGAGCATTGAGTTTGTATTTCCTTCTGTTTCTTGATCTATGAAATGAGTGTGATGAATATTTTTGTGCCTTAGCAGGATTAAAAAACAGTTTGTCTTAGTTCTTTAATGCCTTTGAAACAAAAAGTGCTGGGAAAGTGCAATGCAGATTGTAAAATGCTGTGTTTTTCCCATCTCACTTTGTCTCTCACACACATCCTGTGCATTCATGAAGATGAAATCCACCTCTGTAAGACACTGTGACACTGCTTGTTTAACACATTTCCTGGCTTAGGTTGGAAAAAGGACTCATGAATAGGGTTAGGCTTCACCCACTGAAATTTCTTTGGCAGGTGACAACATATGAGATCATTTTACACAGCTCTAATCACCACTAAATCCTTCACCGATACGAGTCTAGCGAGTCAAGACAGAGCCTATTTGACCCAGTGCAAAGGAAACTACCAGTAAACCCACCCGCCATCTCAGTTAAGCCCCACAAATCCTGTGCCAGGATATTTACAGAGGAGGTCAATTTTAATTTATTTCATTTTTCTGAGCCTACAATATGTAATTCCTCCATAAGAAATTTATCACTTCTTTTCATATTTTCTGGGGTAAAAGCTAGGGAGCCTGAAGGGTTCATGTCAGCCCCAACATGACTTGACTGAACTGTCTTAATCTGCAGACCAATTTGCTCTACAGGCCCCTAAGGAAGGAACTTGTTGATTTTGGCAGTGTTTACCTTTCCTACAAACAAATTCATCGCTTTCCAGGCCGGCTGGCTCTTAAAAATCACTTGAGAGCTGAGGAAAAAAAAAATCTGCCCCAGGCTGCATCAGTATTCTTTTTCCTGTGTTCTGGGGAAAGCTTTTGTGTTCTCCACAGCTGCTTGAGGATAATCCGTAGAGTCAAGATTATTCACAGAGTCAATAGAAATGCCTGTAAAGTTCCCTGCGTTTAGTTTCATTCAGTGAGGGGAGTGAAAGCCCCTATCAGAAAAAAGGGAGAGAAAAAACAGAAGATTCTTGACTGAGTTAACTGTATTCTCAACTGCACTCGTGAAGAGAGGAAATAAAAGAGCTGACTTGAGCTTACTTGCCTTTCACTTCTGGGAACTACATGTTATATTCTTAATTTTTTTCACTTACATAGATTGCACACCAATAATTTTTGGTGTGACTGAGAAGTGTCTGCTTTTAGATATTATATGTCAGGAATCAAATCCCCTGTTTCTAACCTAAACACACTAGCCTCAAGTTTTTAATTATTCACACATATATCACATAAAGTGATGAGAGCCATGTAATATATTGCAGAGCCATATCAGTCACCTCTGACTGCCTGAATTGCACTTTCTCACTAGTTTGTCTCCGCCAGAACCAATTACTTGGCAGTCAGATTTTTAGCTGCTTCTATTATTAAGAAAAAAAAAAGCAAAATCACATTTTTGAATAAAAAACTTTTCTGTCTTCTTCCACTGCCTTGAGTTTCAGCCATTCTCCCGGCATTTGTGTGCTCTAATCGGTTACTTGGAAGAAATTGACCCTCACCTCTTACAGAAAGATGGCAATCACTAGACTTTAAGACAGTTTTTTCTGCTTCCTTTGCAATTCTGAAAAGCAAAGAGTAACATCATGGTGTTCCTTCGAAGAAAAAATATTAAGTTTAGAAGAGGATGGTGGGCTTTGCATCTCAAGAAGACGGAAACCCACCCCTCAGTTCCTCCTGGACTGCGGCAGCTCCAGGCTGCTCGGCGCTGAGCTGGCTGTTTTAGGTCCCATTTGGAGGTGCTAACCCTCCTTTTGGGGAACATTGGCACCTAAATCAGATTCTATGCTGGAGACCAGTCACCTAAAACTTTTGGGACTCTAACTCTGTCATTGGATATAGCCCAAAGTCATTAAATTGAAACTATTAAGTCACATTTAGAAGTCACTAGCATTTATTAGCTAAAGCTTTATTACCCCTTCGATGTCTATATATTTAGACTCAATGAAGCTAAGTACCTAGTTTTACATTCTTTAGTGTGAAGGCTGCATTTTCCTATGCTTTTTCTAATAATACCTCTCACTGAGGAGCCTGGTGCTGGTAATGCCAGTAGATGTTAGCGGGGAGAGGACACTCCTAGTAACACCACCAAAATTAAAACAGAGGGAGCATACGACCTTTGTGTATAAAACCTAAAGGAGGTGAAAACTAAGAGGAGCAGACAGGCCTTTTCCCCCCCATACATGCTCACAACAAAACACTTTGGTAAGAATGACGAATACCTGGATTTTGCTGGTATGCTTTAGGCAACTGCAGCTAGATTTTCACATCACCATTTGCTGATGAGTCCTGTCCACACATCGTACACTGCAGAAAGCACGCTTGTACTTTGGCCACCCCGGTGCACAGTTAGATACACAGTGCAGGCTGTTTGCTGGAGGTATATTAATGTTAACATGCTAGGTTGAAGGATGGGTCTCATTTGCCACAGGCAAGGTCACATCCCAGCACAGCCCTCCAGCTGGTGTCTGTCAGCACTTGGAGAGAACTGGTGCTGGTCTCCCTTCCTACAGCTTTACCCCCTGATGTATTTATAGGCAGCAGTCATAGCCCCTCTCAGTAGTGATTTCTGCTGACTTAATTGTGTTCTTGTGTTTGCAGTTTCTTGCTACTGTTCTTTCAGTCCTTTATAATGTCAGTGAAAATAACACATTTGGACAGAGGTTGAGTGTTTCCTTGTTTATACGCATTCTTATTCCTCCAAAGAGCTGAAATTTGTTTAGATATAAGAAATTAGGCAGAACTCCACCAAAATCTTGAAGATATGTGGAAGGGCAGATGGAAGACTGTGGTTCAAAATCTACTGCTTTGTGACCTGCAAAGTCAGAAATTCCCCCTTAAATCCATTAAATACTTGTTGTAGGAAGAAGGTAGCTATTACATTGCTGCTCTATGCCCATACCAGCTACTTACACTGATGGCTGACTTCATGGCCCATCTCTAAGAGGAACAGCCATAGTTACAAAGCTCAGAAGTGCAGCAGGTAGAAGCAATGCTAGAAGGCTTCTAGCACCCACAGCCTCTCAAAAAGTGTTATCAATTTAACTTAATGGATTGTATCTTATATCATGCACAGTTTGGGTGGCTTCCCACTGCCTCTGCTTGTCTGACAACCATCTTTCTGGAATAAATACACCATTTTACTCATTTCAGGAACTTCATCGAGCTGCCCAGGTTTCTGGTCCTTTCCTGCCTGCCCGATCCGTTGGAGCTGCAGCTAAGTCTCTCGTGTCTCTCTAGTGTTCGTTGTTAAAGTATTCTCAAAAAGCAATTGTAAAAGCAAGGTCTTTGTTTAGCTTATTCAGCTCCTGAACTTCAAAGCCTGTCATCCTGCTCATGTGCAAAGTTCATCTGGCCTGAGATCTCATTTCTGAAAGTGGTCCGTAGTGAATGCTTAAGTAGGTGCATGAGAAGGATGGCATAGGTGATGTGATACTTCCTTTTTCTCATTCTTCTGGATGATCTGTCAGGATTTCTGGAGCACTCTTTTCTCTCTACTTATTCAGTCCTTTCCAGAAGTATATATTAGTGAAAAGACTTATGTTTCAAACTCGTGCTTGTGCTTTGAGCAATGCCATGGAAAGCTGTGTCCTTGGCCAATCTGCTGTAGTCATCTGGCTGGGCTTCTGGGCAGAACTGTGCAGCCACACCTCGCTAAGTGGGCATATCTGGATATCTGCTGAATGATGTTGGTTGTGATTAGACACACATCATTGTGCGGTTGCATTTATATCAAATAATATTACTGCCCTCATTATCTTATTATTTCTAGGATAAGCTAGCCTTTTCCAAATTAGAAGGTGAACTGCTTTTGTGAGCAGTTCTGAAACAGTTTCGGTCACAATGAGTCTGGTCAGCAAAGATGTTCTATTTGGGTCATTTTAGTCATTTTGAATGAGGTAGGTTATTGTGGTCATGACAGTGTGATCAGACAGTCATCTCAGCCAACAGTCTGTGGGGCGGATGAGCAGTTGTGGGGTGGAATTGGAGACAGTAGCCTCTCCAGTCAGCAGGCTTTCCACAGGCTTTCTCTCACCTGCTTTCCTTTCTTTTCCTCTTCAATCTGCCGTGTTTTCTCCCATCTCTGACTTATCTCTGTCAGCTGAAACTATGCCCTACTATGAATTAAATGTTTTCACCAGACTACCTTTTTTCCTGCTCCCTTCTTCTGATTTCCTCCTCTGTTTACCACACACCCTCCAGAAAACTGCTACCCTGTCTATTTTAAATCTATTCTCCAAATGTTTCTTTCCTTCCGTATTTGTGGGATTAACGCAATTTGGCGTATGCTATACATCAGGCTGAATCACCACCACCACGCACCACAGACAAACAGGTATTACCACGCGCCAGCCATCCCTAGTGACTGCCAGTCCCCTGTAACCACAGTCAAATTGCACAGAAGTCCCCAGGAGGAATTATTAGGTCATTAGGATTTTTTTGAAATGGAGCGGTTCTAAGTATTTCCGTACGGACGTGCTGCTATTTATCTGCGTGGTTGCAGGCCTCTCCAGCTGCAGTCCAAAGTGCTCTTCCAACCACAGCTCAGCTGCTTTCAGGCACTGGAGTCTCCGTGCTTCACCATTCCCGTACCTGGTTATACTGTCCCTCTTGCTCTGCCAGCACGTTTGGTCTCTAAGCTGAGCCTGAAAATAGCACCACCGCTTTTAGACGTGGTTAGGCTAAGCAGGATCATTTTGGCAGGTTAGGAAGTGACTGCAGAGGGAGGTTTGGCTTCCCTCCGCATGCTGGGGAAGAGCAGCAGAAGAGGCAGTAACCTCTTTGAGAGACTTAGCTGCAGCTCCAACAGCACATCTGCATGCACCACCCACCACCGGTAACCGCATCAGAGTCTACAGGGCCCCGTGACTACACATGACACGGGCTCGAAGCACGACTGCGCCTGTGTCTGCCAGGGAGTGAGGGAAAAAAAGCAAAACCTGCGTGTGCCTGCTTTCTCAAACCAGCTATCGTCTGTGTGCTGTGAGGGTTAGCCCTCGCCAGATGTGCCTGCAGAGAAACCCTGGCAGCTTTCGAATAGGGTTTCAACGTAGACAGCTATTAGCAGCTGCCCAGGAAACATGTTTTAAAAGTCAGGTATTAGACAATTCTGGCAGAGTTTTAGTAATGTAGAGGAAAAACATACCACTTGAATATACTAAAGAAAGTTGGCAAACGAAGGCTAAACTAAATTCAGAAAATGTAGAGACTCAAAGGCGCAGACCGTTAGCAATGTCCATGCACAGCCTGTCATAACTTGATTTCACCTTTATATTGTTTTTGCTTTTCCTGTAGGAAAAAAGGCCTTCAGGACCTAATGTGCTTAAAATTTTCTACTGCTCAGTGGTCTAAAATTTCAGATTTTCACATGTGTTTTAATACGTTTGGAATTAATTTTCTAGAGGTGATGGCATAAAATAGCCATGAGATGTTTATTAATTAAATAAAATTTTCAAATGAAATAGGAAAAGTATATATTTTTTCCCCAAATTATTAAATTAAACATCTACTAGACCTATGAAGTAAAATTTTTCCTAATATTTATATCTTCCATGATACTTTTAATTCAATATCAGGAACCAACCCGTAATGTTTAAAAAATGCAAGTACAAAGCACTTCTGGGTATTTCACTAATAATAGGATACTTGTTTTATACAAAACAAATTTTTCCTTTAACCAAAGAATAAATTAAAATGTCTACCAATAAAACGTTTGGATCAACCCAAACAAACAGATTTATCAGGGTCAAGCAAATGTTACAAGAATATCCATGAACATAAGGCCTCTAGTTTGGGTTTGTATTTAAGCATCCTTTGCAGGTTTAAATTGAGAAAGGGACTCAAGTCTAAGGACTAAGGTTTTTGAGAAACACTCTTACAGTGTTTCAACAGGGTTCCAAGAAATGGAGACATTTAACTTCTGACAGCTTGGTTTATAGCCTCTGGCCAGGGATGTGGACACCAAAATGCTGACAGTTGCAAAGCCTAGCATCTGCATCTAGGCTTTTCCAAAAATGTCCTGGTGATAGTGCTGAGGGTATGCAATACACGGGCAGAGCTCTATGCCTAAAACAGAGCTGTGAGAAGGAGCACTTAATTTAGTAACAAAGAAACACTAATGAGTGAGGTGTTTTACATACTAGTGCTCCCTCTCCCTGAATTTTAGGACTTTTGCTGAGAGCTATGAAATAGCGTCTTTCCTCCTGCGAGGAATTCACAGCGAGGAAGCTTCTCCTGCATGTCAGCATCTGTAAATTTTCTTTTGAAAATGCAACGAAGATCATGCTTTTTTATTTTAATAATAGAATAGAGAAGGTGGAAGGAGTAATTTAGCCATTAGTCCTGTACTTAAACTGCAGGAGGCTCAGACCCTCTGCATATCTCAGCTCACTGAGGGTAAATAAGTGGAGACTCCGTTCTCCCGGGGTAACAGGTCAGTGGCAATGGGCTGTAGTGCTGAATGGTCTCTACTGGCTACAGAGTCACTGCGAAGGGAGCACTGATTCTCCAGGTGGTTACAGAATTCACTTTGGAGAAGGAATGGTGCTGTCTGGTCCCTGTGTCACAGGTTGCTTCTGTATTTTATCCCACGGCAGTTTAATCCACAAAAAGCCTCGAGAAAACAACCAAGACTATTGGTGCCCTTTTGCAAGCTGAGTGTTGTAACCACAGGCTCAGGAACATCTTACTCTTTCTTCATGTTCCTCCTTCTTTTGAAGATCTTTAATAATTTTATGGAAAATGGAAAATCTTTGTAGGAGAGCTTTGGGTATGCTCTTCTCTACCTGTATAGCTTTGAAGAGAGGATAAGCTCTTAAGCAGAGGCTACCCTAAAACAGAGGTTTATGTAGAGCTGAGTATCCTCAGGTAAACTAAAGCCGTTTTCCAGTGATAAGTGCATTTACCCTCAAAATAATGGATAGGAGCAGTGGGTGTATGCACTTACTCTGGTCATGTTTTAAAAAAGGGAAGGACATTTGTGGCATTGTTGCTGAATGTGCTCCTGTGTGTTTTAGGTCATAGGTAGAGGTAGTCCTCGTTTGTGGATTTAGAGCTTAGGCAAGGCTCTGACCTTGGCACCTTCGGCTGAGAAGCCTAGGAGGTTGCATGCACACAGAGACACAGAATTCAAGGCATCTGGGGAATTTTTATAGTAAAAGTCCACATGCCTCCTGCTTTAAGTACAGTGAATATCTAGGAGTTGTGACAACTCCAGTGTTGGACATAACATTTTGTATTTCATGGAAGCCCTGCTCTAATCCCTTGTTTGGATCTCAGCCATAGAGTGCATGGGATCTCAAATTGTATGTGTTTTTTTTTTTTTTTTTCTAGAGTATGTGCATCTTTCCTAGGTCATGATCAGAACACTTTGAGCTATTGCTGATCTGTGTCAAAAATAGATTATTGTAGTTCTGTTAGGTGAAGTGGTGCAGTTTGGACCAGAAGATGGCCTTCCACAATGTTACCCAAAAGCACACAGCTGGACTCCATTTCTGAGGAGAAAGGAGGGCAGGCACACAGGCCAGCAGGAACAAGTACGCAAAGAAAGATAAAATAAAGGTGAGCAAATCAGACATGAAATTTTGAAACGGGGAGAGTGGTGAGAAATAACACTGGGCTACACATCTGTGACTCTTCATGGGTGGACACATGATGATTTTTCTGTTTTCTCAGTGAGTAAGATGAACAAACAGACACGTAAACCAGGCACTGGGCCTCGGTTCTTATGGTCTTCTCAGTCAGACTTACTATCTTGAGTGTAACTTTGCAATACCTGTTTGTTTTGCAGCTGGTTTATGTTTGGCGATCTGTCTGTCTGCGCTGATTTGTAATACTCCTTGCAAGACTGTTTACAAAAGATCATACATACGCTGACTATACATACCCTGACTATACTCGCAGGAGAGTAAACAAGGAGATATCAACAAAGCCAGATATAAAAAGGAGTTTAGTCAGGACAGGTCACAGCTTATGCACTGTAGTCCTTACTTCTGACTCCATCTGTTCTGTTTGAAGAGAATAGCTGCTCATGCCAGTGTGTTTGGTCTATACAAAGATCCTAAGGAGAATTATTCACTTGACCATGTTGCCAGCTGCTGTGATTTTACTTGTGAGCCTTGCAATATTTGATGCTTTTCTTAAAACACCATAAACTGGAGTAATGTGCTTGAGTCTAAATCATTGTATTCACTTTTAAAGGATTTGAAGTTCTCAGGTCCTCACAGTGATAGAGGAAAAGTTAGAAAGAAAGAAAGAAAGAAAGAAAGAAAGAAAGAAAGAAAGAAAGAAAGAAAGAAAGAAAGAAAGAAAGAAAGAAAGAAAGAAAGAAAGAAAGAAAGAAAGAAAGAAAGAAAGAAAGAAAGAAAGAAAGAAAGAGAAAGAATGAAAGAAAGAAAGAAAGAAAGAAAGAAAGAAAGAAAGAAAGAAAGAAAGAGAAAGAAAGAAAGAAGGAAGGGACAGAAGACAAGCAAGAATGAAGTCTATTTTCATGATCTTTTTTTAAATTTTAATCGTGAGACCTGAATGCCAGCAGCTGGCAATACTGCAGTTGTGGAAGGCTTCTAAGTGGCCATTTTCATTACCATTTGGTCCCTGAGAGAGACCTTTTCTTATACATGTATGTGAGGAAGCTTTTACTCTGTGGCTGTAGGAGCCTCACCTGATGTCAATTTAAAGAGACAGGTGATTTCTTTAAGTTAGAAACTAATGTGCCATAATTCCCCAAGGTATAAATTAATACAAAATATATGTCTAATAATATAAAGTACTAGACAGAGAGAGCTCAGCCTGAGCAGCAGAGCTGTAGTGTTGAGTTCTTCTGTAATCAAAATATGCAGGCACCTCGAGGGAATGTATCAAGCCGGCTGATTACCCATTAAAATCTCAAACCTTTGATACAGGCCTATAGTATGGATCACCTCACATGAGGAGAGTACTATTTTCAACTTCTTTTATATGTATGGGCCTTGGCATGGAGTGGGGAGGGGAAGCCCCACGATGGCATCTCCATGCTCAGTAGGTTTGGCTCTTTTCACTGTGCATGAATAAATGGGGAAGAGACTTCCCTGAATTATTTTTATTTACTCAGAATCCTTTTGATATTGTTACTGTCCTGCTTATAATTCTCTGTAGTTCAATATACTGTTCTTCCTTATAAACAGCACAATTTCTCCTGCTGTTTGATCTTCCAAGGGGGTTCCTGTGATTGCAGAATGAACTCTGCCATTTAGAGCCATGTGTTGTCTGGTTTAGCTGAAATGAACCCTTACAGAATGAACCCAAATGTAGTACTGCTAAGTGTGCCAGTTACAGAGGAAACAGGTGTAGCTGGACTTAGAAGACCTTCTCCTTGCTCCTGTTCTTCCATAAGTCGCTTTTCACGCATCACTTCTCCATAACTTTAATTCCACGCATGATTAAAATTTTCGTATTATTTGCAGCTCTTTCAGGCAGGGATTGTCCCTCTCTGGCACTTGTTCAGTGTTCAGCTTCATAGGGGAAGTGAGAACGTGCCTTCACTGAGATACAGCCATGCAACCCATGATTGGTGTTGGGCCGGCATCTGACCCATAAAGACAAAAAACAGTTGAAATGGAATCAAGCTTACAGGTTTTCATTTTTCTACACTGAAACAAAATGCAGAAAAAAATATTTTGTTCAGCAGGATGCTTCCTTTTGCTGAATTGAGAAGTGTTTTTTAGAGAATTGGAGGAAAAAGGACAGATTCACAGAACTGGAAGCAAAGCAAGGCCAACCTGACCAAAATCTCAGTGACCAAATGACACAGCTAAGGTGATCTGAGTCCCTCAGTGTCCTCTGAGGGTGATGCACGTTTCCTAGGTCCCTCAGGTCATACACTCTCATTGAGAGTCTTCGTAAGTTAGTGATTCTGTGGTGCCTTTGAAATTGTGGTCTTCAGCTGAAGCTTTTCTGTAGTTGGAACATTTACAGGCTCTTTTTCCTATGCAGATTTTCCAGTGTCTAATATTTAAGTCCACTAGGACACTAGTGAACTCTTTTTATCTAGCTACCTATTTCTGGGGAACACATTTCATTGAGATTGTTATCCCATGGCAGGCTAATGGGTTAAAAAGTCATTAAGCAGACATTCATATGCAGGCGGTGCAATTATAGAAGCCTTTTTTCCCTGGATCTCAGAGTAAAATCTCCTTCAATGAAGATAATGCAAGAGATTAAAGGCCTGTTTGTTCAGGATAGATTTGTTTCTTAAATAGATTTTCCTGTCAGTGACTGAGTAACCTTAGAAGGGTGACAACCGCTTGTATGCAATATTACCTGTAAAGCTGCTGGTGAGGAGGGATAAACTCCTCATTGCTTTCAATAGAGACTGCATGTTTTTGTAAAAGACCAACTCAACTCAACTCAACTCGGAGTCACTGAGTGAAAGGATGAAATTCCTGCGTGAAAATCTATGGCCTTTGTTATACTTGAGGTCAGACAGGATGGTCGCTTCTGAGTTTAAATCTATGAAAGGGACTTCGTTAAACAATAGTGGTCAACTCAATCCAGCCTGCTTTTTCTGGTGGGGTCTTTTATCTTTCTGTTTGGAGCTTAAGAACATGCTTATGGAAACTTTTAATTAAGTTTTAGCTGCATCCCAAACCTCCCAAGATCACAGCTGAGGTGTGTTCATTTGCAGCCACAAGATTTGGAAACTAAAGTCACTCCTGGTTGAAGTCAAAACCATATTACTACAGTTAAAAGGCAAGAATGCCTAGGTACTCGATGAATCCTTTCTACAATGAAAAAAGGAGCATAGAATCTCTTGCTTATATATAGAATATTCTACATAGAAGACAGGGAAATGTCCGTCCTGCCATTTTTGTGCTTATGAAATGCTACTTTGATAGATCTAAGCCTGGAGGAAATGGCAGAGGTGGTCTTGGTCTGGGTTTCAATTTTGAATCACGCTTTAAAAAGTGATTATAGCGTACCAAGTTTTGGCACAATATGCCTAAAATTTTACCTCAGAGCAAAGACTGGGCTCTAATCCTACGGGACATTGTCAAGAATAGTAGCTTTATCTGAAACTCGATTTATATCATCTGAAATTAGCCTTACCAAATATATATTGGTTCTGACGGTACACTGCATTCATACACACTAACAAGTCTTCATTAC
The DNA here is from genome assembly GCF_963924245.1 of Chroicocephalus ridibundus. Taxonomy (NCBI): domain Eukaryota; kingdom Metazoa; phylum Chordata; class Aves; order Charadriiformes; family Laridae; genus Chroicocephalus; species Chroicocephalus ridibundus. Next base: position 14,827,340 of record NC_086285.1, on the reverse strand, counting down.
TTACCTCCAATACCCTGATAAGTAGATCAGGTACAGGAACAAAGAGCCTTCTTTCTGTAAGGGCTCTGTATGTGAGGCATCACATACATTTTACCTTATTACTACCGACAAAAAGATGACACAAGGAGTGGGTCTCGTCCTTTGTGTTGCTGGTATAGAATAATAGGGTAGAGGGCCCATGGCAAAAATGAATGGCATGTTACTGAAAAAGAATAACATACCCGTAATGAAATGTAAAACTGAACATAAAATACTCTAACAGGAACTGACCACCCAGCCCAATGAGAAATATTTAATTTCAAGCACTTGAAGGAAAAGCAGAGGGGAAAACCCACCAGAATTCAAACAAGAGGGAAAGCTCTTGCTCTGCCCAGTGACCCAGGGCTGGATCAGCACTGGGATGGAAGATTCAGCCAGCTATGCCAATGAGTGTTTAAACTCACATCTCCTAGGAAAGTTTTATGACCTCTAGCACCTTTGGTGCTAGAACAGTAAATTTTGTTCCACTCCTGACTAAGGAATCAAACTTTTCCTGAGGTTTCAGGATATCACCACAGAGGTGACTATTGTGATTTGTAAGCTGGAAAATCACTTTCTCTCTCTTAAAGTCTGGTTTAATTCTTTGAGTAGTTTCTTGAAATGGTTCTGCCTAGAAACACTGCAGAAAATCTGCCTCAGAACAGCATAGAGAAAGCAGCTTGGGAAGTAATGTGTCAAAAGTAAAATAGTCCTGAGAAGGAGATTCCCCTGAGGTGAGGACCAATGCCCAGGATTTACGGTGGGTGGTTAGGGCAGTGTCATGAAAAGGAAAAGTCCTTGTTCAGAGAGATATACGCTGAAGATACCTGTAGCTTGGCCTCCCACACTTCTAGACCTCTTTCTTTCACTTATATCAGGTGTTGAAAAGAAAACAGCTATCTACGAGAAACCTGTATTTTAGGAAAAATATTCATAAGGGTTTTTAACTCTAATGTGGAACACAAAAGAATTTAACATGTTTCACATATGTTTCAAGTGGAATTGCCATCCTCCATTCAGCTCTTTTTTGTAATGTCCTCTCCCTCCTTACCACATCAGAACATTTTTAGGAGTTATATTTCTAAATTACCATCGTCATCCTTTTTCCCCAGGCACCTCAACAAAGCAAAGGTGGAAGGAAGTGGGAAGAATACCACCTGGGAAACTTTAAGGGTTGAGAGACCACAAATTTCCCAGATGCGTACAAGACCTCAAGTTACATTCATGAACTGTTGCAAGCATGGCCTGAGGGTCAGGAACACATCAAACCAAGGTTTTATTCAAGTGGTTTTGAGGTTTGAGGTGAATGTTAGACTGCTCTGGTAGCATCCTGAGGGTTGGAGTGTGGGCAAACTGTGAGCAGGATTTATTTGCTCTAAGTGCATTAGTATATTCCTGAACAGGGAGATGATTATAAGGCAACTTTACAGTAGGGATAAATGTTTTTCTATCTTATAAATGCATATGTCAATGGAATATTTGTTGTTAGCATTAAGGCATGAAGAATAATAAGAAAAGAAGGAAAATATCGTATTATGGGTTTCTATTTCCCACTGATCTGGTATAAATAAAATGTCATGGATTATTTACATAGCAAACAAAGAGTTGTAAAGCCTTAGAGGGAAATGAGTTAATTCACTACTCACATAATTTAAACTCTATTATCTAGAAGCTAATTTGAGATCACCCATTTCTTAATTGTGGTTTAGAGAGATTAAAAAATCTTAAGAAACTGAGTTTAAACGACCAATAATTATTCTGGTTTGGCCCTTATATTTATTTTTGTATAAGAACTCTCACTGACAGCCTCCAGCTAATCAGAATAATTTACTTTTAAAAGTGGTAGCAGGGTAAGTGAATACCTGAAAGTAATAGATCTATATGACAGATTTTTCCCTATAGAAGATTAATCACCCAAATATATTATTTGTATGACAGACATAAAATCTATTTTTAATTAATATAGTTTTTTAATTATAGCAGAAAGAAAAAACATAATTAAAGCAGATAATTCTTTCATCTACATATTTATTTGTTTTCTGTATAACTTTCCTGTGTACCTTCTGGCCTAGAAGCTAGTAGAGGAGGTTGAAAATTTTCTACGTAGAAAATGAGATTAAGCTGAAAAAATGTTTTTTTTTCTTGGAATTTAAAAAATATTTTCTCATGAAAATGTAAAAATAAATGTTTTACCTATGTCAATGTGCAAATTCTTTTCATGTGCAAATTTTAAAGTACTTCTGGTTTAAAAAATTACCAGTGACATTACCACTACAGAAACATCATGATGGATATATCCCATTAACATATCTTTTTCCTTTTTTTTTTTCCTGGGATAAGAAGACTAGGTTACTGTATTGTCTCATGTGTCTCCTGTGCATGACAAGTGCATCCAAGTCTCTTTCTTTAGCTGTTCTTTCTATCTGGTTGCTCCAGGTTTTTCCCATGTTGCTGTGATTTTTAATTTTTTTTAATCTAAAAAATATGTTGGGATCCTGAAATTAAAGGTTTTATGTAAAAGAAAAAGATTATTGCTATCAAGACATTATTAGATTAAAAAGAAGTTCTTTCCTTTTTGATAATCTCTTCCTTCCTTCCTGAATACAGTTTTTATGGCATCCGAAATAGGCCTGCAGGTCACAGTGTGAATAATCCAAGACTAGGACTTTGAACTGTTTTTGAAAACTAAGAAGCTCGGTAGCTTTTTAACACCTCCTTATTCTTCCACATGCCCCAGCACATCTTAGCTTTGGAGCTATGCAATAAAGAACCCTTTTAATGAACTTTGGAACTTATATCTAAGCAGTTCCTTTCTTTTTTTTTTTTTTTCTCTTTTCTTTTTTTTCTGCCAGAAGTCTAATCTTATCATGCTAACGGCGTGGGATGTTCTACAGTTTTTACAACACACCTACAAATACGATCAAATCTCAATACCCTTGTTCTCTGCACTGGCAGTCTTTTCTTCTGCTCTTCTGCACACCCCGCCTGGCCCCCGGCTGGCTGCCGACGTCCCCAGTGCTCAGATCACACCTGGGACCCTCTCACCGACCCCTTTCAAGATTTCTGGGGAGAGATGAAAACACGTTTGTCCCTTGAGTGAAAGAGGAAGTTCAGCAAGTCAAAACATTGTCTCTGCAGATCTGGTTGGGGTTATCCATTTGTCAGGCGTGCGTGTTTTTACCTGCATCGGCATTAAGGCAGGCAGGAGGTCTCACGCATCCGACCACAGCATCATGATAAAGGAAGGGAAGCGGAACTTGCCAGCAGCATACCTCAGCCAGGAGAAGAAAGGGGTGAGCTCCTGCGGCACACAGGAGCAGGTATGCTAGCTGCGGGGCTGTGCAGCGCTTAACTCTTTCAGGGGAAAAGCAGAAAAACACATTTTAAACGGCAAGCAAATAATGGCGGGACTAAAGAATAAAATGGCTGACTAGACCACCTTGTTTAGCGCTGCCTGTGAGTCCTCTGACAGTACTGTTGCCTTTCAAAAGTCTTGTGACTGGTTTTCAGTTTTTTCCCCCAACTTTTTGTGCTGTCGACACCTGCTGACAGACACTGAAGTGTGGTGCTATGACATGTCATTTATTTGAAAGGAGGAAATTTATCCATGTCCGTATAAAACTTAAAAAAGAAACCAAATATGAGCCCTGCAGACCGTCGGGATATGGCTTTGGGCCAGACCGAGTATTTTGGCATAAATACTAAAAATCTTTTAAAAAATAATATCCTGTGGCTTTTGCACTTCCATTATATTAAACTGATTTTCTTTACTCACAGTGGGATTTCAAATTAATTTGTAATTATACACACCGTTAGGGGATGAGAAAGAAATGACCTAATTATAGACCAAAAGGATGCCCTACAGCTATCATCCAATTACTCCAACCATCTGAGCTCTTAAGCAAAATGATGGGCTTAATCCTCTCTTGGTCACATCTAGTTGTAATTTGCCACTGAAAGCTATAATTTCACTTTAAATATTCATTCACATAATATAAAACTCTGTACTGATGTTACTTAGAATGGAAACAGATAATGAGAATGGGTTGCAATCACAAATATCCTTCTAGACTTTGGTCTCCCACATACACTTGGACCATTCGGTGAGGGAGAAAATCACAGCTTTTCTGCTGTGTCCCCCAAATGGTACTAATTAGCTACAGTTAGGAAAATAGAAAGCTTTTAACTAATGGAAAAGCCAAAAATGCCCACTAACAAGTGCAACCTGTCTCCCAATTTCAACCTTCCCTTTCAGTAGGGGATGAAGAGTTCATGAAGAGCTACTTAGTAGCCTCAGTTAACTTGTGAGTTAAGAAGCAGCTTTCTAATTGAACAATTTTTTACCTCTGCTCTCAATGCAATATACTCATTTCATATTAATAGTGTTTTCACTAAAATCTTACAGTAGAACAGGAAGAATAATTAAGATGAAGAAAGGGGTATGATACAGCCAGTTCTCTATGAAGCATCTGTTTTTTTGGTTCATTGATAGTTGCATAAACCATTTACGTGTTGACCCAACATGTCTTTTCTTCTCAGGTTTTTGGCAAATTAAATAACAAAACCGAACTGTGAGTGAAATTCTAGCAGAAACTGCTGTATTAAATAAAAGGAAAGACAACTGGATAGCATTGAGGCGGTGTATAACATGGAGTGGTGTGAAGCAAATTTCACTACCTGGAAGAGGAGGAAGAGCTGGTAGTCTCTCAGTCCAGTAATGAGGGCATTCACACAAAGTGTGAGTTATACTCAAAAGTTTATTTCTCCTCATTCCCACAGAAACTGTGAAAAAAAGTATATTAGAAATGCCAAAATGGATTATTTGATAGCTTCAGCTTTTAATTTTCTTGTGTTTCAGGCACTTACTATTAAGGAATGCTTCATCTGAATTTTTTTGGCTCAGGCTGGTGATAGACCCTTGTCTTGTTAGTTCTTGTTGCCATAATTTTTAGATATACAGTTATGCTTTACAGATCAACTGACTTGCTAACAGGCTGAAAAGGCAAATGCTAATTTTGTTTGCTCTTTTAATATTTTGTTATCTTGTTCAGATGGCTCTGGAGGTAGAACTGTTGATGTTTTGTTTTTTTTTTTTTTAAATTGGGAATGGATTTCAATAATCATGTTGACTACTTTAACAATGCTTCTGAATAACGCTTGTCTCTGTAGACACAGAGTTTGTACTTATAACTGTTTTACTTCACAGACCAGAAACACATACCTTTTGTATCTGAGTGGACAGAAGGCAGATTGGACAGTTATGCATAAGGTATTTATTTGCTTTTCAGCTATTGTGTTTGCAAGTTATTTCGATCAATACCAAGGATTTAACAAGTGTCAGGTTAAAACTGACCTGTAGTCTGTCAGACCTTGTGTATAATTAATATCTTAGCAGTTGTTTGTAATCACTGCCTTACCCTTTGTTTTTTGGACTGGTCTTGATACAATTGTCTGGTTAAAAGTTTGGAAGTTTGGGTTATTCCTCTGGTGGAAAGATTGATAGTGGAGTCGTCTCTCTTTGAAGGAACTCTGCTTATAAGGAAGTTCAAAGCCCTGTTTTGTTGAACAAAGTTGAAATCAAATAGCCCAAGCCAGTTTCCCACCTCCCAGCATGCAGGCGCTTTCCAGACAACCCGCTTCAGTGTCTCTTTGTAGATGCAGAGAGATGCATCCATCCAACATGATCTTTCTCCCCCCAGAGGAGACAAAGACTAGGTTTTCAAGCAACAAGCAGAAAGCGAACATCCATGTGCCACTCCTGGCCCCTCTTCACCCAGAAGGCAAAGCTGAGACTCCTGCCTGGGCCAGGAGAGAGCAGGGCTCCTGCAGAGGTGCAGAGCAGGGAGGTCTTTCCAAAACTCTTGTCTCCTTCTCAGGGATCCAAAGTTGAATTGCTCTAGTTTATGCTTCGCTGGAACTTCTTTCACAAAGGGCTCATGAGCTGTCTCATTGCTTCCCGACATATGATTTTTAGGGAAGAGTAAGATTAAGAAGGAGAGAGAAATACTTTTGCTACAGGAAGCACTACAACTGGAAGTAAACACAATCTTTTAAGCGTGCAAACTCTTCCTCAACAACTTACTCACTCTATGAACCCTATATATATCCCTGGGCCATTGTGGCTACAACCACATCCATTTTACACATACTCTCGTAGCCAAAACAATATTTAGTGAAAAGAATTAAAATTACTGCTGGCTCTGGCTTTATTTTGGCTGAAAATATGTGTCTGTGTTTTGAATTTTTTAGATTGAAGTTACAGAACTCCTTTAGAGATGTGGCTAAAAATATGACAGATGGTTACCTGTAGGAGTTTAAACTCAAATCCAGGCTAGCAGAGTTTATCACTTTTCTTCTGAGATTTAATTTCTGTTTTTCATTAGAAGATTCTCTCACTTTCACTGCAATAGCTATTCTTCCGTAATTTGATGAATTTAGCTATGCTGTATAGCTTTTGTAATACCTTGCTCCTATAAACACATTTTTCTGTGTTTGGGCTTGAAGAAAATTACTTCCCTGGGTAAAATGATATCACTAAAATATGCCAGAAAGAGAGTATTTCTCCGAGTTGAACCCAGCTCTTGCTTCTTTAGAGATGTGCAGTGAGAAGGGTTTCACCAGGCCTGCCCTTGCACAGCTCCACTAGTTTTTCTAGAAAGCCACTAAATTTCCTTTTCACAGAATCACAGAATGGTAGTGGTTGGAAAGGACCTCTGGAGATCATCTAGTCCAACCCCCTGCCAGAGCAGGGTCACCCAGAGCAGGTTGCACAGGAACGCATCCAGGTGGGTTTTGAACATCTCCAGAGTTGGAGACTCCACCACCTCTCTGGGCAGCCTGTCCCAGTGCTCTGCCACCCTCAAAGTAGAGAAGTTTCTCCTCATGTTTAGGTGGAACTTCCTGTGTTCAAGTTTGTGCCCATTACCTCTTGTCCTGTCCCCGGGCACCACTGAAAAGAGCCTGGCCCCATCCTCCTGACACCCACCCATTAAGACTTTATAAGCACTGATAAGATCCCCCCCCTCAGTCTTCTTTTTTCCGGAATAAAAATACACAGGTCCCTCAGCCTTTCACCCTTTTCTCCATAGTCCCACTGCTGTTACTCATGTGAACAGCCCAGTTGATTTCAAAGGAATGTTTGAAACATAAGGAAAAAGTTATTTGAACGATGAAGTGATTTAAATTACTCTTGTGAAGAGTTGTACTGATTTTGTCCCTTTCTGTGAATTGTGAAGTGGATATGCCTTAACACCGAGGAACTATTTCATCTGATACACATTCAGATCACGATCTGTAATATTTCAGATACATTCTCTGTTTACTTCAGTGTTTTTTCCTTTTCTCTGCCTCAGGAAAGGTATACCTGTATGTGTACAGGTCTGCCATCTGCCTATAATTTTTCTTTCTGATAAGCTATGTGAAAAAGTTGTTTAAATTTTCCAGCACTTTCTGTCTCATCCTGTAAAAATAATCCTCTTTAGGCATTACCGTGTTCTTCAGTGACATTTTTTTCTAAAACATTTTGAAAACATTTTTAGTAATTTCATAATCTTCTGTAACATTTTTATTTTGCTGCTCTTACCTGTTTTTTAGCCCTCTGGTTTGTTTGTTTTTTGTTTTCTTTAATCCTGTAGAAGTCCTTTTTTATTGCTTTTCTAATATTTCCTTGTGCATCACTGTTAAGCATTTGATATTCTTGAACACTTGGAATTAGGTGCAATGAAGTTCTGAGTGTACTTGATGTATGCTCAACATGTATCTTTACCTCACTTTATTCTTTTTTTACTGTACTACAGTATACATTGCTATGCTAAAACACAGCTCCAGTTGTCAACTGCTAGCTGTGCCCTGTTCGAAAGCAAAGTCTACCTTTATTTTTGCCAACCCTTTTATGATGATAATTAAAAACTTATTTTTTATATAGGACTCTATGTCCTTGCAGAAAAGCAAAGAAAACAAATTCCTGACTCTGGGGGTCAGTTTATTCTCTTTATTAAACCTCTACTTGAATGCCATACTTGCATTTTTTAATTCCTCTGCCGTGGCAGAGAAAATGGAAAATAAAGTCTTTTTCCAAACCGTGTTTATGTATTCTAATATTTACCAACCATATTCAGTGTAATTCTTTAGCTTGTCCTGACCATTTTCAGTTCTGAAAATGTGGGAGCAAGAATATTGCAAAGCTAACTTATAGGGAATAATTTAAAGAAATGCGGTTAATGCAAAGATCCTGATTTTATGATGGAAATTGGTAAAATAAAATATCTATAGCAGGTTAGTAATTATGTTTCTCTAACAATTTTTCTCTACTACATTTTATTTTTATAGGAACTAGAATGTTCTTGTGAAACCTTTGAAAAACTTTCAGGGTCTTCAGAATATTTGACGGTTATCATTTTTACTTGTCTCTTCATCTTTCTGTGCTTTTTCTTTAGTCTTAAAATAGAAATGGAAAAGAAGTACAACCCTATATTTCAAAATATTATGTTTTTTGTATCTATGAAAGACTTTAAAACACTGAAAAGAATATAATCTGTTACCGGCATTTTATTTTAATTAAATGGTATGACTTGCTGTCATTTATTACACAAACAGCTTCACAGGTTACAAAAGAAAAGAAAGAAGAAAAAGGCAGTGTCTTACACATGGAGACTGATTGTTGGTTGTCACTACTGTTAGAATAGTGGACTAATTTTAAGTCCAACAAAAATAACACAGAATCCCATGTCAGGTTTACAAATGTCTGAACAATATCGCACTACCAATTGTTTTATCATGTGCAGAAGTCATAGTACTGCACTGTTGAGAGGAAAAAAAACCTTTATTTTTCATGTAGGAAGATATTTTACCAGTAAAATAAGGCCCACCACCCCTTGCTGAGCTTACTGCCTGCTGTTCACCGGCACGACTCGCGTGTCTTTCACTATGTTGCTGCAGTTCCCTCAGAAGCTCACAGTGATATTTCAAAAGCTCTTCTGAGGAAGTGCTGTAGTGACCCTGAGCTCCACAGAAGTGATAGCATTAATTCTAGAGTCTTGTGGTTGTGTGGCGACCTCCAGTCTCCCTGTGCTTCCAGGAGCACAACCCTGCAAAGGAGCAGCTCTTCCAAACTGCTGAGGTTGCAATGAGGTGGCTCTGCTAATTGCAGATAAAGGACATCCACTCGTTACAAGACATCTGTAAGTGTTTTGTAGATCACTTCCAATTAGAAGTCGTATGCTCGTTGGTTAGGGAAAAAATGTTTGACTGAAGCTCCTAGGATATAAATATTTCCCTAAGGAACAATGTGTTATCTTAAGAAGGAAAACCCACCTTAACATTTTTGGAGGGACTTATTAAAAGCAGCAGTTTTTTGATCATTATTTTTTTGACAAGAAATACACCAGTTTACTGGCTTTTCTTTAGGAGTTAAGAAAACAAACTCCTATTTATAATTCTCATCCTCTTAAGATCTTCAATTTAGCAAAAGTATCTGATGTGGCAGGTTTAATCATCTTAATGCCAATTAAGAGACAGACTTTCCCAAAGGCAGTGTCTTAATTTTACCTTAATCTTCTAATTATATTGTGTGTGTGTCTCTGTGTAAATTTTGACTCTGATGCTAACTTCTCAAGTGCTCTGTTCCTTGAGAGAATGATCTAATGCCTTGGGGCTCTTGATATCTAATTACTGAGAGCTTTCCCATCTCAGCATTGTCTAGACTGCAGTTAGACACAAAGTGCTTCTAACACCAAAAACCCTGGAGATCCCGAGATAAATACACTACTTTGACTAACCTGGTTTGGAGGAAGAACTATTTTATGCTATAGAGTAGTGAACTTCCTTCGGTCCTCTCATCTTTTGTCAGGTAATGTGATGTGAAGATGTCATTGAGGGTGGAAATCATCTGACTAAATACAAAAGTCTATGTACGTAGACCTCTGACAGCACAGGTTCCTTTGAGCTTGGGTTCTGAGTGTCTCAGACTCTCTTCATAGTCAGTGTAGTCAGTGCTGTGATTCATCTCATTTTGAGGTGGCAATCTGAAATAGGTCAATTGGTCTCTAAGTATTGAGATTAGAAAATTGCAGAATCTGAATGTTAGGTAAAATAATGCCATCCTGACTTTTAGTGCAGTAAAGTTACACTGTGTTACACTATGAAAATCCAGAACAAATTGCAAAAGAAAAGGGGGAATAACTTGTAATCTTCATTGGCTTTATTTGGGTATGTTTGTTACATGCTGAAACTTAAGGAAAGAAGGAATTATTAGTTACTATTATTTATTTGTATCAAATATTATTATATTATTTTTGGCATTTCCCTTGTGAGCCTAAATAAATTTGAAATTACAAACTTTTTAAAGCAAAGCATCTGAAAGAATAAACAAAAGGTTTTGATATTGGAGGGGTTTCAAAGTGCACTCACATGCATGATTAAGGGGTGTAGAGAAATTGATTTATGAAGAAAGATTAAAGGAGCAAAATATGTATGGTGTAGGTTAAGTGACGCATAAAAAGGAACATGATAACTGTCTCCAAATATTTGATGCATGTAAACACCAAGAATAGAGAGGAAATGAAAATTTGGGTAAATTTCAACAGGGAAAATGTTCAGACATTAAAGTCAGATATTGTCTTGCTTTGGTGTTGCCAAGAAAGACCTATATGCTGCAAGAGAACTGAAGGCAAAAAGGTAAGATTTAGACATTGTAAGAACCATCAAGCCAAAAGGGTCTCACAGAAATTATTAAAAACCACTGTAGGTTTTAATGCTGGATGATAAGAGTTGTGTAACCTTTTGAGCCACCATATAAAATTTTATGGAACAATACAACACACTCAGCATTAAATTGATGAGGGTTTCTACTTTTTGTGAAATTTTTTCTCTTCCCCCAAGAAAATCATAGAATGGTTGGAGTTGGAAGGGACCTTAAAGATCATCTAGTTCTAACCCCCCTGCCACGGGCAGGGACACCTCCCACTAGACCAGGCTGCTCAAAGCCCCATCCAGCCTGGCCTTGAACACTTCCAGGGATGGGGCATCCATAACTTCTGTGGGCAACCTGTTCCAGTGTCTTGCCACCCTCAGAATAAATAATTTCTTCCTAATATCTAATCTAAATCTCCCCTCTTTCAGCTTAAAACCGTTACCCCTCGTCCTATTACTACACTCCCTGATAAAGACACCCTCCCCAGCTCTCCTGTAGAACCTTCTTTAGGTACTGTAAGGCCACTGTAAGTTTTCCCCATAGGCTTTTCTCCAGGCTGAACAACCCCAACTCTCTCAGCCTGCCTTCACAGGAGAGGTGCTCCAGCCTCTGATCATCTTTGTGGCCCTCCTCTGGACTCTCCCCAGCAGGAGATGGGGGAGATGTTGGGGGCCCCAGAGCTGGACTCAGTACTCCAGGTGTGATCACAGGTGGTGAGTTAAAGCACAACAACTTTTTTTAATCTTTCGTCTGCATTCCATGTCAGGGTATTTGTCATGACTAAGCCTCAGCTGTTGGGGTCCCCAGAGCTGGATGCAGTACTCCTGGTGGTGGTCTCACCAGAGTGGAGTAGAGGGTCAGAATCACCTAAATAAAACATTCTATTATGGAAGATTCCGGCAGCTGAATTGATCGTTGACCTAACGAGGCAAACTAATTCATTTTTATGTATAAACTGGATGCTCTGCAAACATCTAAGTAACTGCTGGACACAGAAAAGAACAGTTTACTCATGAACTGCTACATGTCCTGACACATTATACAGCTTTTAATAATTAAGCAAAAGGAAGCTCTATATCAAGAAAATTGCCATCATCTAGGAAACATAAATTATGTGTTCCAAATCTGTGCATAGACTCCACTGATATGTCCATGAGTGGTATATCTGTTGCCCACATTGTCTGTGCTGGTGAACTATCAGGAGATCATATGGCTGAAGGAAAGGATCGATACAGAGGCTGAGTTGATAGAAACTGAACCGGGATAAAGAGTAGTTGTAGGACCACGCACCTGGTAGTGTATGTGCTTTTGCTTTGTGATACATGATAGTGGCTGTATAGCTGTGCAGCCCAAACCCTCCCCTTTGCCATAGGATATGTCTAGTCCTGTGGTGGAAATCTGTTTAGAAGAGTCAGCTGAAGAATCCTCTTCTTCAGTCATTTGTATAGTTTGTCAGAACAGGATTCAAATATTGTCAATCATCTTGAAATCTAACTAGTTTACAGCTTGTGCTCTGAACCTCTCTATCCTTTTGATCTTTTTGCCTTAAGAATGCAACTGCATGAGAAATACATTAATAAACTTTAAAGCAAATGATACATGTCAGAAAGTCTTTCTGAAAAAAATAACGAAGAAGTGTTCCATGTAAAAAAAAAGCAAACACCTTTTATGAACCAGGACAGACTTTGAGCTGTCACTGTGTTCATTTAGTGAAGAATTTAGTTGTAATTGGTTGGTTCTTCATAAGCAATGCAGAATCAGCATCAGACATGGGAGACGTATCAACATTTACATTTCACAAATCCGCAACAGGTTAACGTCAATAAAACTACTTAACTAAAATAGAACACAGTGAGGTTTAAGGCGCCACATTGAAATTGTGACTTCAAAACCTTGCATTTGCTGGCTGCCTTACTTCAATGTCATTTAAAAATAATTGACTTCCTTGTTTGCTCTGAAGCTTTTCCAGGGCATGTGATGTTCTGTTTCTGGCCATTCTCAGAAAGGCTAACAAGGCAGGTAATGCCATCTGAATGAAGCACTCTGGGGATCCTGAAGATAAGTGAGGTGGCTTGCTTATAGCTGTGACCTGGGCAGTGCACTCAGACCCACACAATTTAATAGTTTGAGAGAGTTGGGCATTTCTAGCCTGGAGAACAGAAGGCTCTGGGGACACCTTCTTGCCTCCTTTCAATATACAAAGGAGGCTTATAAGAAAGATGGAGAAAGACTTTTTACCAGGGCCTGTAGTGACAGGACAAAGGGCAATGGCTTTAAACTGAAAGAAGGTAGATTTAGATTGGATGTAAAGAAGAAATATTTTACAAGGGGAGTGTTGACAAACTGGAACACGTTGTCCAGAGAATTTATGGGTGCCCGATCATTGGAAGTGTTTAAAGTCAGGTTGGATGGGGCTTTGAGCAACCTGATCTAGTGAAAGATGTTACAACCCACAGCAGGGGGGTTGGACTAGATGATCTTTGAAGGTCTCTTCCAACCCAAGTCATTCCATAAATATGCTTCAATAAAACTGGGAAACTTTCATAAGCAAAAGACTTTTATTTTTACATCTGCTTTGATCTTGGGCATTTAAACCTCTAATTTCTGAGGAAACACACCATACCCATAGGGTCGCAGGCTAGCCTACGTAGCTGGGCAGGTGTTACGGACTCCATCTGCAAAATTAACTAAGATTCATGGAGACAGGTAAGAAAAAAGGAAACTGTATGGAGCAAGATGGTTTCTGGCCTTTGTTTTTGCCACACAGAAGTTTTATGTCTATTTTTCATTAAATGGTAGAACCAGGAATAAACCTACATAACATTGTTATGATCTCACCTTCATCAGTTTTACAAAAAAGCTTGAACCTTTGGAAGAACAGCTTGAATGCCCCTAATGGTCTGTGAATCCTAACTGGATTGGAACACCCACAATTTTCAGACGTGACGCCAAGTGCCTAAACTCCATAGAGTGATGTCATTTGAGTTTCAGAATTGTGAGTTAGAGTTAGCTACCTCTGAAGTGTTTATGTTTTCTTTGAGTCAGTGCCCTCAGCTACTTAAGCTGTCATATGGTTTCCGTAACGAATATCTAATCTTGGGCTTTTATTCTACTTTGTGGGCTAGATGCCTGAAATCTAGGCAGAGGTTGCATTGCCTGCGTCTGTGAGAACCTCGTTCCCTTTCTGGATCTTCCTGTGGGCAACAAGGTCCCTTTGAGCACTCAGAAAGTGCTCAGCACTTTTGCTGGAACTGCAGTGCCTTTTTTCCTCCTGACGTCTCTGAAGGTCATTGAGATTTTCCATGTAATTCTTGAAAGTCTAATCTGGACCTCAGTCTCCAAAATGGAACATGGCTAAAGATTCGAAATATACTTAAATCATAAAGCTTCCAGAAGCTGAAATCTAGGGTCTTCATTCAGTTACGTCTTTAATGCTGAAGAAGCAGCCAGCAGTAGCAGGGATTGTATTCCAGATCTCAGGCTAAGAATGTGGTCTTGGCGCTTAGACCAATGCCATTTGTATATGTATAAACAAAGAAAATATTGATAGTGAAATAATTATGAATGCATAAACCCAGGACACTAGGAAGCCATGTTTATAGGCATTTTTCAGTTTATAACCACACTTTTAAGAATTTCCTGTCTTTTGTTTTAGCCAGACGCATGGGACTATTTTAATGCAGTTTTATTTGTGTGTTCTGTTTCCTTCACATTTTTGTTTGAGCAGAAGAGGATGGGGATAAAAAAGCAGTCTCCAAGAAAGGTTTACAAAGTTTATGATGTTAGGCTGTGGCAATTCCCCTCTGTACACTTAAGACAATCATAAAAATGCATACACCGTATTTTGAAATGTTATTGTGACTTATTATGTAAACAGATGATGATAAAACATTGTGAGTCATTATTCAAACACAATACATCATAATCGTTTCTTTGGAGACACTATGCATTTCTGTCATGGGCTTTATTTACAGGATTCATTGTAAAAACTTCACAAGGGTATTTACTGTGTCTTCCCATCACCACATTTGAAAAATAATGACCTCAGTCGCTGACCATGTAAACTGTGAAACAAAAGAAGAGTCCTATTGTCTTCTTGTGTAAACAAGGCTTGTTTACAAGGTTAGGCCCTCCCCAGTAAACCTTGTTTGTAATATGCGTTTTGATTACATGGATTTTCAGGCTATACATGTGAAATCACAGTCAATGCTGGTTCCGGAACACTTAAACCCACCAAGATAATTTATTTGGAGTAAAACCTTAAAAGCCACTACCATTACCACTTTGTTCTTGTGTTCTGAGAAGGTGTCATGGTTTCAGCTGGGATGGAGTTGAATTCCTTGCTAGTAGCTGGTGTGGGATTAAGTTTTGGGTTTGGGAAGAGAGCAGTGTTGATAGTGCACTGATGTTTTTGGTTGTTGCTAAGCAGTCAATGTCTTTTCTGCCCCTCACACTGCCCCGCCAGCGAGCAGACTGTGAGTGCAGAAAAAGTTGAGAGAAGGCACGGTTGGCACAGGTGACCCCAACTGACCAAAGAGATACCATATGACATCATGCTCAGTCTATAAAGCTGGGGGAAGAAGGAGTAAGGGGAAGCTGTTTGGAGTGATGGCATTTGTCTTCCCAAGTAACCATTATGTGTGATGTGGAGCCCTGCTTTCCTGGAAATGGCTGAACACCTGCCTGCCGGTGGGAAGCAGTGAATTAATTCCTTGTTTTCCTTTGCTTGCGTTTACAGCTTTTGCTCTACCTGTTAAACCATATTTATCTCAACCCATGAGTTTTTTCTCACTTTTACTCTTCTGATTTTCTCCCCATCCCAACTGCGGGGAGTGAGCAAATGGCTGCATAGTCCTAGTTGCTGGCTGGGGTTAAACCCCAATAGTCGGGAATAAGTTTACAGGTATCTTTTGTTGGGATTTTATTCTCTCCTCCCTGCGCTTACTGAACCCCTAAGTGGCCCCTGTAAGGGAAGAAAGGACTCTTGGGTGCATCCCACAGTGTTATGTCCCAGATTCAGTCTGTGACTCTTGAGTAGGATTCATTGCCACTGATTGGACCCAAAATTTAGGTATATGCCTCTAGGGTATGTGTATGTGGATTAGTTCCCATTGCAGTCAAAAGAGATCCAGGGTTCAGCTGGGTTGTTGAAACACAAGACCATTTGAAATTTCCTAGGATAACTGTTTTGCCTCCAGCTGCCACACCAGGAAATCTCAGTTAGAGGGAGTCCTGTGTTCTTTCTGTGAGCTTTATGTATGCTTCAAATGGCACTAGAAATATAAGTTTAGACAACAGCATCAATTCAATAATTAACAAGAGCGTAGAGAAATGCTTGGCTTGCCGTACAGTGGGCAACTGTGTGGTCAGCAGAATCCTGGAGAAAGATAAGATAGGAGATACACGTCTAGTCACCTCAGCAAATGCAGGGAATGGGACAACACTGGCTCTGTACAACCGTTTTGGTTAAAGACACAGATCTTAGATACTTTTATACATCTCAGATGTCTAGGTTAGATGGATAGTATTTTGTTGGAGTCTTCCTGATGTTCAAGATTCCTCCCAAGTTTCTATCTGATCCTATCAATGTTTAATTTTCTGTCAGTAAATTTCTCTAAAAGCGAGCTTGTAGGCACACACAGAACTGTCCGTGTCTGCAGCCATTTGGAAGATGGGATTGTGGTACCTCAGCATTCTTCCAGTAACTTCGCAATGAGATGGTCTCCTCTGTGCTGAGAGGAGTCTCCAATTCTCAAAGTCTCAGCTGCTATCAGTGTCTCACTGAATAATTAAAACTGCATAGGGAAACAAAGGGGATATTCTCTCAGAAACAGACTCACTGATGTAGTGGTTAGAGAGATAAGTCTCAGTCTTTGCTCAGAAAAAAAAAGGTGGGTCCTTGAAAAGTGGAATAGCTCTAGTAGGAGGGTGTGCTGCCATTGGTGATCTTTTGATGCCATATGATCTAAAGTACATTATTAGTATGGGGGTGGGACTCAAATCTCCTTTGGCAAAAGAGGGCACTGAACTCTACTTTTCTGCAGCCTGGGTAACTTTTCTATTCACTAAGAGGGGGGAAAAGGAAAGGAAAAATTCACAGGCTCCATTTCTGCTTTCTTGAAAGAAAGGTCAGACTCCCAAGGATAGATGAGCTCTTAAATCTCCTTTGTGTGCTTAGCTTGTGGGTTCTGATGGAAGCTTAGGTACTGAAACAGGACTCAGGAACATAACTCTGCTTGGATTTGCAATTCCTAGCCTACTTTCTGGACCGAAATCATAAAGTCAGAGAAGAGCAGAATTAGTGGCATTTCTCTGCCTTTTCTAAATTCCACCTCATTGGCACTTGTGCCAGTGTTAATTTTGTGGGGCCAGAGAGAATGGGCCTGTTTGTTCAAGCACAAGTGACACAAATACACTAAGTAACTTCTTGAGTAGGAATGGCCAGTGCCACTCCAGGCGAGGGACTGACCGTGCTGAGCTAGTGAGCCACTGGCCATGGAGAAATGTCAGTGCAGTATCATCTAACAGACCTTAGTGGGCTTTATAGAAGAGAAATTAAAACCTCTTCCCCCGCCCCTGAAAATGCCTAAACAGAAATTGATGCTTTCATAAGTATTTGAGACTCACCTCTTGCTTTTCCCAGCTTTTTCCAATTCTTTATATAAGTTTATAAAAACCTTTAAAACCATTTATACTGAAAATATCTCCACATGCTTATCTTTTTCAATGCAACTTACAGTGATGCAATCTTATGAACATTGTCAAGTTTGTCATTAGTTCTGCACTCCTGAAAGAAAAATCAGTATTTCTTTCTATGGCAAAGAGGATGGTGCCGATTTGTACGGTTTGGGAATCTGAAAAACGTCATCCAGTGCACTGTAAAGACAGGGAATCGATAACTATCCATGTTAGTATCATAAGAGATAAGAAAGAAAATGCAAGGAGGGAATTCTGGGGTTCAGAAGGACAGATTTGTATTTATACGCATGCCAACAATTTTTTTGAGATTAGTTCAGAACACCCAGCTATACATTCAATTTAAATGGCAAGGATTTTCTTATATTTTAACACATGATAAGGGAAAAAATACATTACATTTTATACTCACACAGATGCACAAAAGGACACAAACCATTTCAGAAATGATAGTTTCCTCTCAGTACAATTAGGTGAACTGAATATGGTTGTGTGGTAGTTCTCAGGGCTCTAATTGCACATAAAAACTTCCAAATCCTAACACATGTGGTATTTCCATCGAAAACAAAAGGAGAATTATTAAAATGTGGTGGGATTTAATGTAATATTGGCAGACAGCTTAGATGGCAATAATTAAACACTTGCACCATGAAATTAAAATTTTCATTCACTTGGTGCAATTCTTCAGACCAACAACAGACAGTTGTGGTTTTTTTTTTTTAATGAGAGTGGGGAGATTTAATTGCTTCAGTTTAACTAGAAAAGCCTTTCCATTGCTTGATGACAAAGGTAATAATGCTGGCACAAGTTTGCAGATACTTTGTGAGTCTACTTTCCATATTCTTCAAAGCTCTGCTTTAAGGCATCCAGCTTTCTGAAGGCCATGAACCACCATATAGATTCTTCCACAGATTCCAAGCACTGTGTGTAAATTCCAGCTGCCCATAAATCATTTTTTTTGAAAGGCAAGTATTATGGCTGCTATAAACATTTGAAGTAAGTTGCCAAAATCTTCAGCATTGTGTCTTTCTGCACAGAATGTATACAAGTTATACTACTATTTCTTCTCACAAATTCTTCCTGTTTGCAGCAATTCCTTCTGTATTGTGTTACTGTCTATAAAATGAATGCTAAAGAAATGAGCCATAATTCACCAGACACAAACTACAAAATATGTTTGATTTATGTTGTCATGAGGTCTGGTAGGACAGAATTACCAAGTTTTCATCCAGAAACATATTTTTTTCTGACAGTTGAGAGAAACTTGTAGCTAGAATGCTATCCTGAGGCTACATATACATCATAACAAGGTATACGTAAGTAATTAAAATAATCATCTTCTACACTTGGTCAGACTAGGCTGTAAAGGGATAGATGGAAGTCCTCTTTTATGTCCTGGCAGGGTGTTTTGATGAGGCTTGCTCTATGGAAATTGATAGGAGGGGAACAGAGAATGAGGCTTAGACAGGGAACAAACACAATTACTGGAGACAAGGAAGACTGCAAGTGTGGGAGAACTGTAACTAGGACAAAATGGGAAACTAATTCTAGGCTACAATTATATCATACACATGCCTTTGCTTAATTAATTAGGGAGATTTAAAAATATTTTTCCCTGGATTTGGACATTTGTTTCCTTTACTAAAGAATAAGCAACAGATGTGTCTTGATTTCACTATCTCAGTATTACAGGGGTGCGCTATCACAGCCCAGGAATACACCTTCCCTTCACTGTCTGCACGATGCCTCTGAAACTGTAGATCTAGAATTCAGTGCAGTGGAAATTATCCACATCTCTTTATGCTTTATAATCCTCCACTGATCTGAATTTAAGGGCCAGACACAGCCCTCAGGGGTTGGAGGGAGGGGAGGAGAAGGAGAAATCCTCCTACAACCAACCTTTTTGTATTTACACTTGAAATGGAAAATACAGATGTTGTAGAAGTACACATCTGGGACATTGTTTCCATATTTTTGACAGAGACTAATTTTCACTGCTTTTCAGCTAAGTGACTTAAAATCAACTTCTTCCCCCTGCCTGAAACTCTGAGAGTTTTTGAAATAAAATCATGTGAGTACATTTGCTGATCTTGCAGACTGTGCTGTTGTACTTCTCCCCAGAAGCTTTGCAGGATTCTTGTCTGGGTTATAGGGTTTAGGCTATTTTCTTCTTTCACCACTGTTCCAATGCTCCATTTGCAAAGTGTTTAGATTATAGCAGACGCGAACTTCCTCTGTCTCAGAGCCAGCCATGAATCAGGCTGAGAGCTGGGACCACTGGCTGTCAGAGGACCTTGAAAAGCTGCAGCTTTAAAATAACAAGTGTTTGACAGCTCGGTTTACAAAACAGCAGATTGTGGCTATATTGTACTATGGAGCTACATATGACATAATAACTAGGGACTTAAAGTTATTTAGTCTTTTTCCCCTCGCCATAATTTCCAATAAATAAATCTCTCTGGGACAGGAGGTCTGGTGAGTTGTACAATGCCTGCATTTTCCTCACCAGAGCTTGTCCCCTCTCTTCTCTATTTTACACATTAAAAAAAAAACCCTCAGTGCCTGGTAATCACAGTTCTATAACATTTCGTGTTGAAAGAGACAGACTAATGTAAAGATAAATACATACACTTTGGGGTTTTTTATTAGTCAAGGTATTCATTATAAGTCTTCCTATCAAAATCTCTTTAGAAACTTCTTAATGGACAGAGCTTAATATTGTGTAGTTGGAGTGGAATACAAGCAATTATTTTTAAGGTTTTAAATGGTGCTTTTGAAAATGAACTATGCTCACAGGATTCCTGTGAGTTTTATTTTTCAAAATCAGTGGTCAGAGGCTGCATAAATGTGGATTCATGTGCACTGAAAAAACCTGAAGTGAATAAAATATGCCTACTGGAATGTTCTTCTTTCTCCAGATGTAAGATATGATGGAATAAGGAAAGAACGACTTTACATTAACACATTTGCTAAAAGAAAACTAGCTATTTTTGCTGCATTCCCTTTTCAATAAAAAAATGGTAAGTTTTCCTTTTACTAATATTTAGGCTTTCAAAGAAACCCAAGGGATATGCTTGCTCAATTTCTATTAGGCATTCAAATCCCTTTGCTTTTAAAATCCCATATCTAATTTTCTACTTTTTTTCTTTGAAGACCTTGATTCTTCAGATTCTCTTTACACTAATTTTAACTGTAACCCTAAAATAGATATATTAAAGTTTTGGGATATATTTACAGGTAAAGCTGCAAGAGTCTAGGCTTAAAAATATGTATACTTTCTTTTTCTTCATCCTCGTCTTTGGAAAACACAACAATAGGTACAATAGACTACATCCACAAAGGTTTTATTGCATAATACGGGCATGGATTAATTTTAACTTCAGCTATCTTCAGTTGAGTTCGTAGTCTTAGGCTCAGCCTGTAGTCTATGAAGAGAAACAGGCCTTATTAGGGCATGGCTTTTCTGACCTATTTTAAGTGTGTACTTTAGGATGACATGAATCACAACCTGAACTCCACTGTCTACACTGAATAGATCTCCATTGACTGTCAAAGGAACCCAGGATGATTAATTGTGTTGACATCTACACTGAGCCAGATTATTTCTACTCTTAAAGCTGAAGTGTCCTTAAAGCCTATGAGAATCTTCAGCCTTGAGCTAAGCATTTTCAGCTTCTCATTGCATCCAGTATCAAAATGAAGGACACTTAGAGGTATTAGTTGATCCTTTCAGAACAACCACTGTGAAGCGTATGGTTTAGACCCCATCTCTTAGCATTTGTGGAGTTGATATAGAGCAAGAAAGCATGTCTTGGGGTTCTGATGCCTATGTATACATAGGACGGATGATTTATTGGCTGTCCACAAGGATAGTAATATAGATGTGGCTTTCAGATTTGGTAAATGGAGAAAACAACTTCATTATGTGAAGGCAAGGGGCTAATTTGACTTGGGTTTCTGACTCTGAGAAATTACCCAAGCCTTAAAATCTTATCCGAGGATATGAGCTAAATTATGTTTCAAGGAGAAGACTGAGATGCCCTTTCTTTGACACTTTCAGCTTCAGGTAATGCTTGATTAACTTGATGGCTTCTGTACATCTATTAAAAAGTGCCTAAAAGTACTGCTACTATTACAGGCTTATAGAGTAAGTCTGACGAACTAATTTGGGCAAGCTATTTTTACAAGGTATCTGGACATTTAAGAAATGCAGTACTTAATATGTTCTTTCAGTTTTATAGCCATATCCATAAATGTATTTAAGCATCCAGCTTCCACTAAAATAGCTGATGTGATTTAGTGGCCTAAATACTTTTGCAGATCTAACCCCTGGACTCTCCCTCTGGCTAAATTCACTGGGGTTTTGTAGTCAGTACCTCTCAAAGTGATTGTAAGTGCTTGTGTACTAAATGCAAGTACTTGAACTTAAAGTATTGGGTATAATCTATCTATATCTGAGTTTGTTTACCTGCATACAGAAATACATGATGCTTACCTGTGGTTTTGAAGTCCAGGAAGGGTTATGATATACTCTGAAATGTTCATAGTAGATTATCTGTTTTGAATAAGGTTGCTACAACAGTAAAAAGCCACATACACTAAAACCAAAAGGAAACAAAATAGTTTCTACTAGTTCATTTTTTGTTTTTCTTGCTTAGAATCAAATTATTTTTAGAATACATTTTAATAGTTCTTTAAATAAAATTTTGAATGAATAATTTTTATTGAGTCTACTCAATAGTTTATGTCCTTTTCTGTATCTGTCCAAGACTTGCATTCATTTCTTTGTAATATTTTTTGTAATGAGTTAATTTTTGTTTCCCTAGCTTTGCATTTAGGAATGTGGTTTTAAAAATAATTCTTCCTATCCGTTTGGAGAGAAACAATCTATAAATATACCTATGCACTCACAGGGTTTTAGTACTTGACAGTTTTATTAAAAACAACAAGTACACACAGTCTTAGCATTGTTTCTAAGATGTTACTTATCCTTGTCTGTGAAATATCAGCAAAGTAAAATGAGACTTTGGGGTTTCAATTTGCCAAATGTGAGAGGTTATAAAAACAATTTTTCCCATACTACATATTTATGAAGAAAATGTACGTCAAGAATAAGAAGGCAGAAAACCCGGCACATTTAGAAACAACTGCAATAGAAGTTCACTTTTTGTGAACATTCAAGGTCATTCTGTTTCCTGTTTTTTCCCAACCTTTATCAGAAAAAATGATTGCTGCTTCTCACAGATTTTTTTTTTTACAGCTTTTACATGCCTTTTGTGTTGCTAGATTTAACCTGGAAATGAAGAGCAATACAATTATTTATTTAGTTGGCCATTTTCTTGACTAACTTTAGTCATCTAAAAATAAGGCTTCAAGTTCAAACTAGTCAGCTAGCTCTTGTAGTCAGAGAGAAACAGGAGGCTTAAGAAGAGCAATGCAGCTTCCAGGTCTTTGATACTTCTGTGGAGACTGGGTCACCCGGCTTCTGAGTCACCCAGCCTAGGTCAGATGAGCCCAACGAGTTGCTGACAAGTGAAAGTAAATACAGTAATTCCTATAAAACAAAACTCCACTCAAAATAGTAATTCCACTAAATGAATCTTCTACTGGGGGATTAAGCACTGATCCTAATAGACATTGGATGCTTTCTCCCTTCCTCAGAAGCTAACTCTTACATGGCTAACCCAAACGACCACCTTCCTGAACTGATGCTAAATGGCCCACTGGCTTTGTTGTTTTCCAGAATTATTTTTTAGTTGTGTCCATTGTCTTTTTGTTTTCGTCTTTCATTTGTAAAAAGAAAGAAAAAAATCTCATGCCCGTAAATTAGGAAGAGGAGAGTCATCCTTAATCTGCTTATTTTGGTAGTGAGAATAAACTACTCTGGGCATTAAAAATATTTTTTTAAAATATCAAAGTAATATAAAGTTCTTTCCCTTTAAGTGATTCATCAGAGCAGCTGCACTGAAAGGGAAAAAAAAGCATAAACCGAAAAAAAAAATCCCAAGAGGTTGTGAAGAGAAATCAGGAATAAAATGACACAAAAATAAACAATTTGTTAACTTTCCCCTCAGTAAAACAGCTTTGAAAAGGGGAGGAGATGGTTTAGATTTCTGCTAAATTCATTAACCTTGAGAATGTCCATAGAAGTCACAGCATAGGTTACCCAGGACGTTGAACTAGGCCTCAAATCTTTCCCAGGGTAAAGCTTTTCCAGCATTTGCAGCATGATGTCAATGCAAAGCTTTTCCCAAACTTCCTGGAACAGTTACAGGCAAATCACTGGAGACACAAAAAATATCTGGGGCCTCAGCCAACAGCATTCCTCTATGAATACTGGTATCTCAATTTGCTCTTTATTTTTCTTAATTGGCATTATGCAATTTTGAAGATTTACAGCCAGCTAGACTAGGAAAAATAAAATAAAGAAGGCCAGAGATGAAAGTGACAGCAACCCTTTTACCACATAGTGGACATAATTTTCTACTGCAAACTCAACTAATTTACAACAAAATCTCCCCTTTAATCTTCTGTGCTGTTGCAAAAAGTCATCAGCCTCCCAGATTATATCTTATCTGTGGCTTGTATAATGGATGTTTTAATCCGCTGGAGCAACAGAATAAACCATAATTACATATATTTTAGACTGAGGGTATGTTTCCTTAAAAATGTATCCTATTTTAGCATGAAAATCCTAGCTTCTTAAAACAAACAATCCATAGACTACATGATCATTACTCTATATTCTGTGTATGTTGTCAAACCTTCCAACAGCACTTTGAAGAAGTACCTCAAAGTACCGCTGGTGTGAAACCTATTGTAGTCTATGTAATCATGAACATCTCACTCTAAAAGGGAAGGTTATAAAAGGCACAGAGAGCAGTTAAGCATGTAATTGTCTTTGGGAGATAATGGGAACTGGGCATGTAGCTCCCATCTGTACCTCAGAAAATCTCCCCTAAAGAGAACTGCGAGCCTGTGGTTATGTAGGACCCACCACGAGAATGGCAGGGCGTTCTTTGGAGAGCTTTTACCTTGAAAGCAACAGCAGCTTCTTAACAAGTTTCGCACAAATGAAGAGGGCAAAGCTGTGTAGATTTGGCCTCATGGGAACAATTCCTTAACTACTTTCCTGCACTTGTTGGCCCTGATATTATCAGTCATAAGAAGTGGTGGATATTAGCAGAGTCTGGGAACTTTCCTCCAGCTCCTTATACACAAAAATATTAATCATTCTGGGTGCTGTCAGCCCTCTGCTTCAGCCGATAATTTTCTTCAGTTTTGTTTTGGAATATGATGTTTACAGCAGTTACAGCTACAGCTAGACCTGGGTCTGATCCCTTAGCTGACTTCCCCCAGCTTGTTTGTGCATTGGAGGGTGACACTACAGTTGCCTCTAGTGTGGCCACCCTCAGGCTGTCTCTTCCAAGAGACTGAACTTTGTTCTTATCCCTAAGCAACCTTCAGCTGAAGTCATACTAGCAACAGTGAGTTCTTTCTTTTTGCTTGGGAAAATATTCAAGGTTCTCTGCGCGTCTCTGCAGAGGATGCTTCTAAAACCTGAAGATTTTTCTGACTAAAGTGAAATCCAGCTCAGTGCTGCTTTGGGTTTTTTTTGGTTGGGTTTTTTTTTTGGTGTTTTGGTTTTTTTGGGTTCTTTTTTTTTTGATTGTTTTGTTTTTATGATCATCTTTTGAATTTCAGGACTATGCCACCACCTGTGTGCAGGTGTTCTAAAATATTTAAACATTAGGTATATAGAAAGATGGACTTTGATCTCAAATTGGCAACCTTTACATAAATGATAGCAGTATTCTGGATAAAGACACCAGATGAAACAATTTGATAGTATACTGGGATTTTTGTTTTGTTTTGTTTTAGTTCTGCAGAACTGTCATACAGTCTCAAACATGGAGCAGGAGTCCACTGTATGAGGTACTCTGTGTACGCAAAACAAAAAGCAGGTCTTGATAAACACAGCAGCGCTTACTGCAATCCTCAATAAAGAAAAAATGTCTTGCAGGGACAACTTCTGCCCTCATTTAGAAACAGTGAATTCATTGTGATTGGTTACCAAATTTGGCCTTAGAAATAGTCCATGTATTTTGTCTGTATATGTCTGGTTTATGTATTTTAACTGTGTTTACTTGACAATAAAGGCAGAGAAGTCTTCCTCTTGAACTCAGTGGAAGTGTTGGCTCTGACCTCTTTTAGAAAAGAAACAGACCAAAAAAGGTGATTGTTTTCCGTCTTGAATTCCGTTATTATTTCTAACTCAAATTGTGATTCTTAACTGCCCTGGGTATAATTGGACTGCATACACAATTATTTTTTTGGAGGGAGAAAGCTCACAAGGTCCACAAATCAATTAGACTCCTGTGAACGCTGAGGGAAATGTAAATCTAGAGAAGTCAATATACCCTGCCACTCATTGCTCATTTTTTTAAGATGCCATCGCCTCCAAACCTTCTCAAATGCATATCGCACTGGGAAATGGGGATGTGAAATTAAAATACACAGAAATGACAAGACAAAAAAATGAAACTGGCAAAATGCAGAAATATAGGTAAAAACTGTAAAAATATGAGCAGGAGACTGTGAATGAGAATGAGGGAAGGAGTTGAAAGACATGCGAAAGAACTCAGCTATTGTTTTAAAACTGACATTTTTTCAGTCTTTCCAAATCTGCATACTTACTGAAGGGAAACCCCCAGACAGAGGACAAACAATGAAGATTGCTGATGAAAAAAATCAGGGACAGTTGTGAACTAAACCTGCTGTGGGATTGCTTCACTGCCCTCAGTCTGACTTTTCCAGTCTGCAGCAGTTGGATGTCAGCCTCTCTCTGCGCCAGGATCGCTGCTAACAGCTGGAGGGACACCCTTCCCCCTTCCTCTCCTTTCGCCAACACAACAGCCAGTTTTAAATTTGTTAAATGTGGGTGAGAGAGGAAAAAAAAAGATTTTCACTATTTCTAGGCTGACGTATAGATGACTAAACTGGGAGTCTTTTTTATTTCTAGCAGAAAAACATAGTGACTGATAAATAGCGTCTCAGAATTAGAAGGAGTTTTGCTTCGAGTGCCTCCTCCAGTGTGGAGCTCTGCAGATGCACCAGACTCTGAAGCAGTAGGTTAGAAATATGGTGAAAGGGTAGGGTTTTGCAGAAAACCAGTTAGATAGAGAACGAACTGAACATTACTGATTTCAAACAAATGTATGATATGGTGGTGTTTCTGAAGGCTAAGAGAAATTTAATCTGCTGGTTCCTTCGTTTGAGGTTTAGTCATGGCAAATACCCTGACATGGAATGCAGAGGAAAGACCTAAAGAAGTTGTTGTGCTTTAACTCACCACCTGTGATCACACCTGGAGTACTGAGTCCAGCTCTGGGGCCACCAACATAAGAAGAACATGGAGCTGTTGGGGAGAGTCC
The DNA here is from genome assembly GCF_963924245.1 of Chroicocephalus ridibundus. NCBI lineage: Eukaryota > Metazoa > Chordata > Aves > Charadriiformes > Laridae > Chroicocephalus > Chroicocephalus ridibundus. Next base: position 14,800,502 of record NC_086285.1, on the reverse strand, counting down.
AGAGGAGGGCCACGAAGATGACCAGAGGGTTGGAGCACCTCTCCTGTGAAGGCAGGCTGAGAGAGTTGGCATTGTTCAGCATGGAGAAGAGACTTCCGGGAGACCTCATAGCGGCCTTCTAGTACCTAAAGAAGGCACACAGGAAAGATGGGGCGGGTCTCTTTGCTAGGAAGCGATAGGATGAGGTGTAACCGTTTTAAACTGAAAGAGGGGAGATTTAGATTAGGTATTAGGAAGAAATTCTTTACTGTGAGGGTGGTGAGACACTGGATCACGTTGCCCAGAGAAGCTGTAGATGCCCCATCCCTGGAGGTGTTCAAGGCCAGGCTGGATGGGGCTTTGAGCAACCTGGTCTAGTGGGAGGTGTCCCTGCCCATGGCATCAGGGTTCGAACTAGATGATCTGTAAGGTCCCTTCCAACCCAAACCATTCTATGATTCTGTGATTAACACAATAAATTCTGGTACCTGCTAGAGACATCTAGATTCATGTGTGAGTGACTCATAAAAAAATAAAACCCCACTCAATTATTTTTTTCCCTGTTTTCTTTCAATGACTCATCTATATGCTTAACAGAATGTTCTGCGTGAACGTTCTCTTTTTTCCTTAAATAATTTATAATAGGATTATTTGTTTTCAAGTTCCAAACTAACTTGTAAATAGATTTGAAGCCATTAGAAAGCACATGACATTCAAAATTCAAATTGGTAAATTAAGCCTCAAGGTCACAGCGTCGCATATACTTTTTAAATGATGACATATATTATTACTAAAAATACAGTTGCTATGAGATGATAGTAATTATACAGATGCATCTCCTTTTCTGAATATTCTATAAAATCCATTTAGAAGTTCAATTTTGGCGCGCCCATGTTCCTTGTTACAACAGTCCTAAGTTCACTTGCTCTGGTCAGAAAGAAAACTTGGTGACATCTATTGTATCCTTTGTATAACGTTACACGTAGGCTCTTTATCACTAATATTTCACTAAGGTGAAGTTTCCTGTGTGGGTGCAGCATATCTTTTAGCAAGACATGCTGCCTTAATGTCAAGACAAGCAGTAGTGCAAAAGAATTACAGGCACTACCTTGCTTTTGAGAGGCTTCACTTCAGATTTACAGGCTCCCACTCGGTAACACCAGGGCATCTTCTTTCTTGGCATGCTCAGCCTGAGAAGTAGTCATATTCTTTGGGAACAAACCTCCCAATGACACCTATGACCTCAGTCAGAATTTAAAATAAGAACTGCAAAGGGCTAAAGTCAGCGTAGAAACCCACAAGTCAAGGAGGCCTGCACTTAAAACACTTAAAAAGTGAGTAATCCTCCCTAGTGAGTAAGGTTGCTGAATGAGCACAAGCAAGAGACACAGGGCTGAGCAGACGGTTTTGCAGAGTGTACTTTTCCTTTAGGACTTCTGGTACATTTTGCACTATTTTCTTTATTATCTTCAAGTTCTTTCTTTCCTTTTTCTGGTAACACAAAACATTTTGGATCTTTCCTCCAGAGAGCTCCTTCCCTTGTTATTATTTCAACTTACAAATATGAAATGAATGTTGCCCAAATCCTTGTATGTACCGCGTTACATTGAACTTCCAGAGGATCTTGGTATGTGTGGGAGGAGATAATTCCATTGTTTGGAGGAGAAAGTATTTTGGTAGCATAAAAGAGTCAGAGTTGATTCTTTGGCATAACTTAAAGCTAGTGTCAGCTGCAGGTCAAGACACATATAAAGTTTTCTTAAGTGATGCTAATTTTACATTGCTATTTTATCCTTTGTGCTCTTACCACAAACTTAGACATCTCCAACGCTGGGATACCTATGCCTTCCTTCTCCTGTGATGTTTTGTTGCTTCTGTTGATTTAGACCTACATCTGAGTTGTTATCCACCATCAACTTTTCTTGCTTGCACATTTATTCATTCTTTAGGTACATTCATCTCTGGACAGTGTAGACATGTTATTTACTTTTCATAAATGAATATACCCTCCCCCCACCCCCCAGCCTAAAACCAACACGTGAGCAGAAATATCAACACAGCTGTGGGAAGTTGTTTTGCAGGAGGATACCTACCCTGACAAAAAAAAAAAAGAAAGTGTACGGAAGTATTTCTTTCAGTGAAAATCTCTGAATGAATCTCTTCTCTAGTATGACCTCTGTTCCTAGTTTGCCTGGTTTTCTGGTATAAGGCTGCATACGTTCTCTCATTTTTGGCATGTAAACGTATTTTTATGAAAAGAACTGCTCAATATTTTTTCTCAGATATTTGCTATTTAACTTAAATGGAATTCTGAAATTATCTAAGCCATATCACATAAGAATCTGTGCCATAAAATACCTTAACACCTATATCATGTCTTCTTTAATTGCTCTTTAAATACTGGATACTGGGATACTGGATGCTGTATTTTTTGATGCTCTTTCCGTCACTATCTATTCTCTCTCAGTTCTGGAATAAACTCAGTTGGATGCCATGTTCGGTCTCTTTCATGTCAAAATGGGAAAAGTCAGAGTGGGAATACTAGAAGACATGTCCCTTGTGTGTCAGCTTTGCTGTTATGGGAATCAAGTAACTATAGAGTTCTACCATAAAACTACAGGATACTCTCTTCAGTAAGCTGAAGCAAAAATACTTGTTATAGTCCAGGCCCTGAAACAACCTGGACGTTCAACAAAAGATGATGATTTTCAAGGTGGAGTCAGGAGTCTAGAGAAAATATTGCAAATTTTGCATCTTTGGTGGTTGTCTTGAAGAAAGTAGTGAAGACTGATACTATGTGGATATGTGAATCGCAAGTTTAGTTGTATGAAAAATTGCCATATCCAGGAAATGTAGTTCTCTTTGTTGCTGTAAGTCTTTGTTGTTCAACCAAAAATGTGCATAATGGAGAATTCAGTGTTATTGCTGGCATTTAAACTGATTAGATTTGTTTTCTGAAAGCCTTTAGCAAGGCGTGATTATTAGCTTGATCAGTAAGAAAGGATCTAAACAATAAAAAGGTTTTCCAAATAAATAATCTGGTCTTGGTCATCATATTTCTAATGTGACTTGGAGCAATACATTGTAGAAGTCCAGTGAATAAACTTCTAAGCAAAGCATGCATAATGCCAGTCCCATAAAACACTAAACATATAATAAATACGATAGACCAAGCAAAGGACTGAAAATCACTGCAATTTTATTTGTGTTTTATTTGTGCACTCGCGATTTAGAAAATATTCAGGTTTATTTTTTATTTTAGATGAATACCAAGAAAAGCTCTGTATTCTTACTTCTTTCCTCTGTCTTATTCAGCCTGACTTGGACTTTCATGTTCTTTTGAACACAAAGCTCAGCAAATTTTTAGGGGTATCCATAACCTCATACCTACACCACAGACAAACACTGACCTTTATTTTAACTGAAAATGATGTCTAAAATCGTAGTTCCTTGTGTTTCTACTGTATATCTCACAGGTTTAAAATAATATATATATATGAATTGATGAGTGTTTTTCATCCACCTTTCCTACTGCTAGAGTAGCCTTGGAGACTGTATGTCTGTGTTGACAATATTTAAAGCATATTTCCCTCCTGGGGAAATTTGTCTGTAGGCAGATTATTATTGAAATGTCTATCCTAACGCTTATCCTATCTCATTTGTGTATCAGTCTGCAAGCATGCAAATTATTACCTATACTATTATTTTGACAGGCTAAGATGATGCTAGTCCTGTCTTGAATGTATTTCAAGAACTCACTGTAAGTTTTTTGGCGGTTAGAAGCATGTTTGTATTCAGGTAAGTTGATTAGTAGTAGTGTGGGGATTTCTCCAAGTGACCAGATTCCTCAGCACATTATATACAAGAACAGGCCACCAGGGAAACCAGTGTGGTACTGCACACAAGTGGGTTGTTTGCTTTACCTTAAAACTAATGAGTTATGCGATGGGAAGGTACTACCTAAAAGCACTGCTCTCATCCAGTAATAGTCCTTTAGCTGAATCAAGGACACATCCACTAGAAATCTGTCCTGCTGCCATGGTAAAAGCCAAAATTCATACACAGGAGTGAAGATCAGCACCAAAAAGTCTACTTTTACCCCTTTAGCTGTTTGTTGTGACACTATTCTCAGCAGTGTTACTTCATAGTTCTCAAGAGGGAGACCCAGATTTACCTCAGCCTTTATCAGGTTTATATTTACATTTACAAAGGACTTTTCTCCCTCTTTCTTTGGCATCGCTTTTTGTCCAGACTCCTCCAACAGGACCCCTCTTTTTGATTAAATATTCCTTGACTTTATATGGCCCTTATAGAGCCATAGCAAAGGAGCATTTAGATTTAAATAGCAGCTTGGTTTTCTATCCATCTGCTTCTTCCCACCGGGCCCACTAAGCTGCCTTCCTGCCTGAGGGGGTCTGGTGTTAGACCTCTGGAAAAATCAGCTTCCCATAGCCAGGTTTGCTATGGAAACTTGACTTCCCCGAGGAAACAGGGAGAGAGGTCTGACAAAGCAGAGAAACCATGTTATTGTCTGCTGGAGCAACTCAGAAGAGTGACAAGTGCTGCTGGTAAAGCACTTTGTCAGCTCGGAGCTGCCCTGTTGATGGCTGTGCCCATGTGCATCCTGCAGCAGGAAAACTGTCCTGCTCTCCGAACACATCCCTGGTAGCATCCTGCACTGGGGAAGCACCAGGCTGGCACACGTGTGTCTGGTAAGGATGCAGCAGCCTGCCTTCGGAGAGAGCTTGTGCCCTTGCAGAGACAGAGCAGAGCTTTGGCACTCATCCAGCCCCAGGAGCTACAGAGCTGTTTGCCCATGGCGGGTGTCCTTTCTGCCCGGCCACCTCCTTCTCCCTCTTAATTAGGCTTGCTCATGGGCATCGAATATTTTGTCTTCTGCTTTTGGATGCTGGTGTGTCAAGACATTGTCAAGACCAATAAGACTTTGCATCTGCTTCATTAATCTATCCTGTAACTTCCCTTGGGGAGTATAGTCAGAATTCCATCGGAAATTTCCCTTGCAGCTTTACTGTTGGAAGTTGGTCAGGAGTCAAGGACTTTTAAAACTGCATATGGGAACCTGGGGATATAATGAAAAGGTTGCTTCAGTATTTCCCTGTTCCCATTAACATTAAAAATACCAAGGTCTTGTCATTATGTGCCCTCCTTGGGTTACTTCTACTTTGTCTGTCACTGTCTTTATTATTTGTTCTTTAAATATAAGAAATGAAGAAATTTTTTTAGGACTCATCACATTTTATTCAGCCAAGAAGGTAGTTTGTGTCTGGCTAACAGAAGTATTTATTGTAAGCTTTATGTATTGTCTTGAATCACAGAATGGTAGGGGTTGGAAGGAGATCATCTAGTCCAACCCCCAAGGTCTTTAAGTACCTAGTTTGAAAGTATGGAATTTTTATCAGACTGAACAGCGACGTTCTAGTCTGAACGCTACAAGAACCACGTCTGCTGCTCTCTTTATGCCTATAGTATTGCAGCTGGCACTGGTATCTAACAGCAGCCAGGAGGTAATAAAACACATAAGGAGAAATAAAAGCCATTTTTGAGACAGATTTTGAAGGAGAGGTGGTCTTTCTTTACCATTCTAACTTTTCTTCAGTAATGAAGCATCTTTCTAGAGAGTTCATTAAACTAAAAATAGCCTAAATGGTCAAGGTTTTGGGCCTTTCAGGTATGTGAGAGATTGTTAATGACAGGCTGATTTTTACTGTTAGTGACAGAAGAAAGCAGGCATGGGGCTACCAAAACGGTAAAGACTGAAGTCACACGAACCCACATAGTTACATAGGAATTGTTGATCTTTCTAAATGCTATTCCCCCTGTTATTGGTACAAACTCATATGCCGAATAGGTTGAATTGTTCAATTCCAAATGTGTTGCAGGTGCATCTAATAAAACCACACACCTAATGGCTAAGGCAGTTCAGAGATACTGACATAAACATTAATGAACTGATATGGCTAATAACCAATTTCTGGCATCCATTGCTCAGCCTCCTCTTCTCTGTGGTGTTACTTCCTTCACCAAAGCAAGATAACATCTAGACGTACACTGAAGTGACAACCACACGAACCACAGGAACAGAAATACAGCTACTTTCAAAGGTAGGAGGTGTAGAGATGAGCATTTAAAGAATCACTATCCCTATCAGCAAAAAAACCCCAGTGCTTTATGAAGAAATGGTTTTGTCCCTAAAGCATACAGAAATCCAGCTAACCACCAGTTTCATGAGTTCTTAACCTAGCAAAACCATCAAGGCAGACAGAAGTCAGTTTCTATTTTGTTAGGCTAATTCTGAACCATGAAAATACTCACCCCAAAAGCCCTAAACAAACACAAGAGAAACTTTTGCCATAATGTTGAAAAAATCTTAATGACTCCTAGAATATTAAAAAAGAAGGCCGTGCCAGGGCAATTCTGATCCTAAAGCAATGTTTATAAAAAAGGTTTTCAAAGAAACAAACAAAAAATTGATATTTCAGTATACTGTTGGCTTAGTAGATGAATAACTCCTATTGCCTTTACCTCTAAAAATGGGTAGTTTCTCTACAAGTTTGCTATGCAGGCTATGTAACACGGTGACATGTCCCTAGATTCCGAAGAGTAACACCTGCCCACACTTTCTTTCAAACAAGAAGCACAAATGAAGCTGAATAGATAAATGGACTTTATCTCACGTCCGTGAAATGCTGCTTGCCAGCTGGGAAACCAGATACTAGCTTTGGGTGATGCCTATCTGTCAGCTGTGAACTCTACCATCAGATGAACTGTCTGTTAATTACATATAAACCTATAAACAACTATCAGATGACTGCAGACTTAAATCATTAATATTGAGCAAGGCAAGATTCAAACAAATGGCTTTCATGTGAAAGGTTACAGAATTCATGTAAGCCAAAGAATAGTTGTCCTGCAGGATGCTGGTTCTGTTTGTTTGCCTTTTTCCCTTTTTATTGATGGTCAGAATTCCTGGAAGGCTTACACTTTTTAGGCACTTTAGGAGATGGTGTTTTCTAACACTAACCAACTGTCTACTTTTCAAAAAATTAGCAGTTCCAACACTGACTTATCTTTCTTGTTTCAGTTTTTGAGAAATAATTCTTACATTATCACCAAAGCTATAGGGTGCATTGTATGTATGCATAAAAAACATAATACAGGAACTGATTTTCTTTCTTTTACTGACCATCTATTTCCTTGACTATCAAGGATGTAATACTTTCCTTTGAAAGTTAAGGAAATATATTTTCCTTTCATAGAAATCCATGTGTTAATTAAGGAACTGCTCTAGAAAGAAGTTATTTCTCTACTGTAAAATTCCAAAGCAATTTCTCCATCAGAGCCCTCATTTTTGGAAATTAATTCTAGTTACGTGGCTAGGAAACTATTCAAGGTATAATAGTCCTCTAGCCAACAAACTTGACAGTATCCATTTAAATATACAAATAAAATATGTTCCTGGTGAGAGAAGAAGTTATTTGCTAAGTTTATTCTGGAGTACATCTTTCCCAATTTGTTATAACTCTCCTGTTCAAAACCAGAGGATTATAAAGCTAATACAAAGACAGGCTGTGGTGATTCAGACACACAGTCACAATTCTCAGAGTGGGCAAAGCAAAGAATTATTGACGTTCACTCTCTAAGCGCTCTAAAAATAAACCAAGTTTTTTTGAAGTTACTCATAAACAGCTTCCACTAGGGCTTGAGTTAACATGAACTCACAAATATTTTAAGTTCCAAATATGTGAAAGAGTCCAAAATTGACTATGAATGATGAATTTTATGACTTAGATATGACTGAACTTGAAAGAAAGCATATGTTATTGCTTAGTGTTGTTACTGTTACTTCCATCAGTAGCAAACACATCCAAATGTGTGTATACAGAATTATTTTGTTTCAAAGAAAGAATAAGGGAAGATAGAAAGGGTGAGCACTGAAAACTGGTTACCCAAAGCCAGAGTCCTAACTGGTAAAAGCCTGCTTTTAGAGAGTATAGTGTACTGAGGTTCATTTGAAACGAACAGTATAAATCTGACTAGAAATAATTGTAGATGATGTAGTATGCTATTTAAAACATGTTATTGCCTAGATCTGTGGAAATATGATGAGATAAATTATGCTTTCAGTGATGTGAGACTAGAACAGTATTACTCCAACACTGCGAAAGGCTGCCAGAAGTGCGGATGTGTGTGTGCAAGAACAGCATCGCGGCTCACTGGCTTCACAGACCTTGCCAACGCTGAGCTGTTTCTTCAAGATTTTCTTTTATTGTGCTGTGACTGGCATTGCTCCACACGTGATAGCTACAGATGGTGCTTTTGTACAGACAAAGCCCAACGTCCTCGGGCAGATTTATTACCGAAACCCTTATACATGAACAATGAAAAGCTAAACTTCAGACACCCTTTTCCATGCCGTTCTGTTTCTTTTCTTTCATCACACACCTTGCCCAAGCACAGCTATCAGCTATCTGTGTGGCTTGTCTACACCAGTGCTGCCGGGTGTAGCTCTGTGATTGCTAACTGAAAGGGAATTGCCACTTCAGGTGGTGGCACCAGAGTGGCAGCCGTGGGGAGTAAATGTGTGACTGTTGCATGTGGCAACGAAGATAACACCAGTAAAGAGATAGACCTCACCTCCGAGATGAAATCTTTTGAGAAGAGACTGCATGTCCTTCTTCAGCACATTTCTGGTACACTTTTCTACTTGTCTTGTTTGCAGAAAACACAGTTTTATAACATTATTTTTTGAAAAAAAAACCAAAACAAAAAACCCCAGTCTGTGTGCTTAAGAAGCAGAGTACACAAAGGTGCCACAAATGCCAAGGAATTAAGATTTCGGAATAAAATTACTGAGTTTTGAGGGCCTAAACTCTGGGGTCCACTGTCATTATCATGACAGTGGATATAGTCTTGATCAGGAGTGACAAAACTCAGTATCTATTCTATGGGAAGAAATAGTACGGAAGATACACTACTGAGTAATACTCTCCATCTATTTAAATGTAATATTTCAAAATCTAGATTTGAGAAGGTTTTTTTTAGATAAAAAAAAGATGTGCCAACTGTAGTACTGTTCTTTTGCTGTCTTAGTTTATGTATAATTTATTGCTTTCTTTTACATTGTAAAGCACAAAAAAGTAAAACACATGTTCTTGCAAATGGGACACTCCCGTCTGTCTCCTTTTCTCCTCTATCTCCCATCCTCTCTCCAGTCAACACTGGGATCCCAAATCACAGTTATTCACTTGGCCAAATCTGAAAGGAATTTTGGGGGGTAAAAAAAAAAAAAAAAGGTTTTTTTACCCAAGGGAATTTTCTTTGCTGAATATTAAAAACCTGCAGCAAGCAGTGAATGTGGGAGAGCTTTGAAAGAACAAGTCATAAGAATCCTTTTAAATGGAAAGTGTAAGGCACTGCTATCATATGGTCTTACACCATAAAAAAAACCACTCCAAAATAGTGCTTTCTGTCTAGAATTGTCTAGAAATGGTACTGGAAAGCAAGAGGTGTGAAAAACAAAACCTCTAGGGTTCAAAGCCAAAGGGACTACCACAAGCAAGTAACTTGACTAGTTTTATAGAGCAACTCTCAAGGAGTTTCTCCATCAGATGCATCACTTCAGTTTGTGCTTCTCAGTAATTTCTTATCTGGCCATTAAGCTGAATGGCAGGTTGACTTTAGGAGGAACACAATCAGACCAGGCTGAGTACTTTTATATCTCCTCCTACCTCACCAGCTCTGAATAGCACCGAGTGCTATGTTAATAAACCTCTTCAGCTTCCTCTGATCCTAAAGGGAATTTCATATGTCAGTGAAAGCTCGGTGTATTTATTAGGGCTGTTCAATTTGCATTTGAGGAAAGAATTTCACAGCTATATTTCTATAGATTTTAAGTTGACTAAACAGAGGCAGCCATTGTTGACATCAGGAAGCACTGGCAGCAGACATTTAGCAACCAGAGCTATATATTATGTATGCTGTGTAAACTTTTACTCTGATCCTAAACGACACTTTAAAATGCCACCAGTGTTATACCATACATTTCTCACAGAAGCTCCATTGTATGCACAAAGCCTTCAACAGCTTGCACTGCCATTCCTGGAATGGTCCTGGACAAGACAATGTTTTAGAAGTACATTTTATCAATGCTCAGATCTAGAGAGCTTAATAGCAATAATTCAAGAGAGGCAAGAGTTAATGCAGATGGAATGGCACATTTCCTGAAAGGCTTCTGCCTTCTGCTATGGGCTATTTCACTTAGACCTCCCACAGAGTCAGGTCTCTACAACTGTGGATTTCTTTTATTCTTAATTTAGAACCCACAGACTCAGATAAAGTATCCTCTCTCATTTTTCTGTGTCCTAGCTTTATGAGCCCATTCTGAGTTTGGTCCCTTCTTGCAAAATCCTTTTGAAAAAGCTTGCAAATTTTCAGTGGGATTTAAAGACCTGATACTTTCACCAGAACCAGCTGGTGCTGTTAAAAGAGCAATTAAGAGCTTCCTCCTGCAGTCTTCTCTCCAAGCCGTGAAAACCACAATGATTGCTGAGAACCTTAGGCCAGGGGAAATACCTGCCAGGAAAAGTTAGGTAGCAGTGAGGAAAGAAAAAAAAAACACTCTGGAGGGAATTTGAATCAAAACTCAGACACAGGGTTGAATCATAAATTCTTTATTTGTTCCTTGAATCTGAAGAGACAACTTAGATGAGCTTCTAGCTAGATAACTAGGACTGTATATTTCCCTTCTCTAATATATTCTTCAGTTACTCAGTAGAGTAATTCTGTATTCCTGAATAAGAACCACGTAAAGAATCACATCGATTTACTCCTGAGTAGAACCATAGTGATACATTTTTCAAACACTGTTTCTTGAATTTTGTCTTTTTTTAAAGCTACGTTCAAATTTCAACATCTGAACTTCGAAGACATTGTATTTAGTGTCATGAACATGCTTTTAAAGACAGACACATCTTTACCTTAGGATTGAAAGAAGTACAATGGAGAGGATGAAAAGAGTCTAATAAGAACTATTCACTACCGTGTTTTGGTTTACAATCACTAAGATAAGCTAAATCCTCCAGGCTCATGTTATCCATCTCCTAGCCCGTGTTCCTACCCTGCAGGTCTTCTACTCTGTTTCCTCATTTCAAAGTGAAGCTTCAATTGCTGTGAAGCAAACAGTGGAGGAGTAAATGGAGCTCCAAAATGCTATCTTGAGCAGGAACAAGTTACCACACACTATCTGGTCTGCCTGGATTTGTACTTGAAGTCTTTTTGCAAGAATACAAAAGTGAAGGTTAAAAGTAGGACTATGTTGCTTAGCTGACCTTTACTTTACAGAAAAATCCACTAAAGAAGGAAAATTAATATGGGTTGATTTAATCTTTTCCCTGTCCCCATTTTTTTACTCTCCAAAACAGCAACTGTTGTTAAATAAAACATTCACCCTTTACCATCTACAAGAACAAGAAGAATCTGACTGGATATGTAAGGGGACTTTAATTTTTCTGTGATCATTAGCTTATGTGTTCTTTGTTTCCATGTCATACAGTGTGCTGTGACAGTTGGTCTGAGTATACCCAGTTTGGAAAGAAAATGAAGAGTCAGATTTCCCAGCGTGCTAGAAGAAATGTAGTATTCAATACAAGTACTCATCGAGGTTGTGACTGCCATCCTGATCTCTGTGGAAACTTAAAATAGTATTTAAAATTGACTGGTGTCAATATCTCCTTGCTGTAAAGCATGAAAGGTTTGTAAGTTGATCCATTGCGTTGCAGAATTTAGGAGACTCGAGCAGGAGAGAAGAGATGACACATAACAGAGATATTAAAAACCAACGAATTTTGTGTTATCTGCAAAACTGCAAGCACAGACTAGATGAGAATGAACAATATTGAGGATGCTTCAAAAGGACTGATAGATAAATGATGGACCCTTTGGAGTATCTAGAGAACTTGTAAAAACAGCTTAAAAGGTAGGCTGGAAAGAGGGAGGAAAGCATATTGAATCATAGGGGAATTATACAACCTCCTGGCAAGAATCTCTTTAGAAAGCTTGGTTGGGAAACATCACAGAATTCAAATAGAGGTAAAATAAACCCTTTCAAACTAAGGTCTAATTTAACAACAACAACAAAATCTAAGCTACTTGAATGATCACAGAGGTAGTGGGCTGTTTCAACCAATGTACACAAAAAATCACAGTATTATATGATAACCATAAAAAAATACTACACCCCCCACCCCACCCCAAACCCCCATTTTAATAAATAAGAAAATTCTTTTCAGGTCATATTACCAGATCTGTGGTTGGGTGAGAGTTCTGGTTCCATACTTGACAAAATCACTTGGCAAAATCCCTATCATTAGGCTTAAAACTCTATTTTTTAAGGGGAAAAAAAAATTATAATGAGAGGCATGTGATAATGAAAACAGTGGAAAGAGGGGCAGTCCATGAAAAGAGAAAGAGCAAAAATGAGAAAGAAAAAGAAAAAGAAAAAGAAAAAGAAAAAGAAAAAGAAAAAGAAAAAGAAAAAGAAAAAGAAAAAGAAAAAGAAAAAGAAAAAGAAAAAGAAAAAAAAATTGTTGTACTGGGGAAATAAGAGTTAAGAAGCCAAGGGTCGGGCATGGGAGAAACCAAGTCTGGGCATGCAGGGCATGTTTCATTTTGCCTCAAAAATGAAAATAAACTCCCTATTACATCCCACCCCACCACAAAGCAATGAAGTCCCAATGGATTTTCTCAAAAAAAAAAAAAAAAAAAAGTGAAAAGTGTTTTCAGCAAATCTTTAGACTACATTAATTGGCAAACCACTGAGTACCGTCAGCTACTGAAACACAGTGCCCATGCAGGTGTATGAAGACCAGAGATGCATAGATATGGGGAGGTATAAGGAACTGAAATAGAACTTCAAAATGAGTTTATTATGACTTTCATTTGAGTGTAGAAATTAGCTGCAAGACTTGCAATTAGCTGCAAGACTGTAGAAAAAAAATATTAAAACTAAATTAACCACAAGGAGAATAATCAGAGTGACCCTATTTATTGCTAGGAAGCATTTGCCATTGATTTAAAAGAGGCAAGTGATAAGTCCTCCTAAATCAATGGGACTGACAAATGTCAGTAATACACGATCTTGTGAGAACAGGCAACCTCTTCAGAAACAGGACATATCTGAGAAACCATCCAGTACACACGCTCTGCTTTGCTGTCTGACAGGTATGTAGGGGGTTTACTAAACAGAAATGATAACCTTTTGATACTTCTCACTTCTATAAATACATTTGGCAGTAGATTCTTCCTTGTTATTTTTATAGTGCATTTGCCAAAGGACTGGACAATTAAAATTTAGTAAACTGCTTGTATCTAAATGTGACAAAAAGACTCATAGGTATGTTCAGAGAAAATTCCTCTCATATGAGGAACTGGAGTGCTTAAATGCCTGACCATTTTTTTGTGCTTTAGCTCATATTGGCCCTAGGATACAGGAAAGCTAAGAAAAAGTTTTACCTTGGGAGATGGAGCTTTACTAACAACAGGACTGTGAACTTGGCAACAGCTGGTTCAAGCATCCAGAGGGTATTCGTTCCCCCTTAGGCTGCTGTGATGACCCAAGAGCGTAGGCAGTCATCTGAGCCAGCAAGTAACACTGAATGGCACTTGTGAGAGCATCTGTCCAAAGCTCATAAAGGTGGACACTAGACGTGGGCCAAGAGCACCCTATTCCCTTCTACCTGGAGCCTTCAGAACAACAGCTCTGGTTACTCACCCAGCCATCTATCCAACCACATCCACTGGGAAGAGCTCTGTCTGAGCATGGTAGGTACGTGCAGTGATGTTGCTTGGAGAAGCAACAAAACAGTTCCCTCAGGGTACTGCTCTGGGTCACCCTTGGCAGAAAACATGATTCCTCTCCCAAGACCCCACAGACAGGCATCATTTCTTCTTGCTGAAGAGGAACTCAGCCTTCGACATGAAGAGGTTTTGGTTGGGGCTATAAAATGTAAATGAGTCAGGTTCCTCTGCATTTTACACTTTTCATTCTGTTTTGCCTCTTTAAAGAAAAAACATTTTTCTCCAATTAAAAATAAAGATGTTAACCCCTTTCTGATAAGAGTAGGATTTTGTTCCTATAGTGCACGCACAGCCTTTGCTAACTGATTCAGCTGCAATTCAAGGAATTTGTCCAGTCCATAGAGGTAGAGGACTTCATAGGATCTCTCATGTTTAACTGTCTAAAGATCACTCATCTAATCTTGGTTCCTGCCATAGCTGCTACGGAGATATGGTGACTTTTGGAGGATCGCCCTATAAACAGCACAAATCATTCTTTCTGGTGTCTATCTTTGAGTAAGGATGACAGGTTTACACTTGACACTGAACTTTAAGATAGCCTGGCATGTTAGTTGCCAGAAAAAAAGGGAGTGAAACTATAATCATTTGCAGTTGCAGACTAAATAATATATATCACTTTTACTTTGGAATGATCCAGCATCTGTGACTTAGAAGGTGATATTAGCCAGGTTCCTTCTAAACACATTAATAGAACTTATTCCAGCTACTGAGTTTTAGAAAAGACTTAGTTTATAATAATACCATTATTTCTTGGTTAGGACACTTTGCTTTTTACCCCATATTGGGACACTTTGCTTTTTACCCCATATTGCCTGCAATTAGCACTGCAGTGGTAGTCCTTTTCACTGTGCATACATGCAGGCAAGAAAGTCTCCTCTTCCCTTGCAAAAAAAGAAAACTCATACTCTGTTTTGACAATCCCAAACTGTGTCTAGACTCCAAAAATTAAAACCTTTTTTTTTTTTTTCCCCAAAATCTCAGCCCTAGTTCACCTCATCAGCTTCATTTTTGGGGGAGCTGGGGAGTCATTGGATTCAAGCTAGAGCTGTAAAATATATATGAAGGAAGAAAGTTCTCTGCTAAACAATGGCTGCCTGGTTCATATATTTCTTGTTGACTTGTCTCCATAAATCACAGTTACTACTAATGTCATGCAAAAAATCCTTTCTTAGAAAATGGCAAGAATTTTTGTTATAAGCTGAAAAATATTTCAGCCATTCTGAAAGAATTCCCCATGCGGCTTTAGTTCCTAGTGGCATGAATGGAAAGCAACATGCACCAGAGTGGTCCCTCCAGCAATGCCTAACTGTAGGACTCAGCGTTGTCTGTGACGGTTGTGGCAAGATTTTTTGATCAGTTGGAGTTTGGAGCCCCAAACGTGTTAATTCAGCACAAAGTCCTATGAACATTTAGTCAGTCGTCTGCCCTTTTAGACAGACATAATACCTGTATGTATGCATAGACCTAAACTGTACATAAAATGGCCAGGGGATATGTTATTTATTTCTTGGTCACCAGGGATTCACACATGAATCTTGGATTCAAAGCAATTTTCTAACTCTTCTAATTTGGAGAAGAGATTTGAGCCTAGGACTCCTAAATCCTGTGGCACTGAGAGGAATCTCAGGCTGTCCCATTTGCTTTCATTACCCATTTGCTTACTACTGCAAGATTTTAGTCTCAGAGTTCCTGTAAAACAGTGTCTGAGCAGCTGGACTCCTTGCTATTTCTCACTAGATGAGTATCTCAGACATATTTATTTAAATATTTGCTCTGATTTCTCTGATTCTTCATCCTCTACTGTCAGTGTCACCATTAATTTCTATCTCTATCATCTCTTTCTCTCTCTTTGTCTCTACCATCTCTATCTATCATCTCTGTATCTCTACATCTATCTTATCTATATATCTGTATCATCTATATCTACATCTGTATGTATCCAGTGGATCATTACTGGTAGTTTGTAGTCACCTGCTGGTCTGCGATGACTTGTGGGATCCCTGCAGTGCTGATTTGGCACCTCTCTAAGTACCACTGCCATTACTCAGTAGGGATTTTGTACAGTATGAGAACCTACAGACTAACTGAAGCAAAGTATTACAAGAGAGTTTTAAATAGAGTGCAGTCAGTGGGTGCCTGTGGCCTCATTTATTTTTGAAAGACTGTATTGATGTATCTCCTCCCCAGAATTCAAATGGAAATCTGGGAGAAGATCCTTTGAAAGACAAGCCAGAGAATGAGGGAGACCCTCTTTACCCCCTGCATTAACATTTCAACCTTGCCTCAAGTGCTTAGTACTGAGTTTGAGAACAAGGGAAATGATGTCCTGAGGCTTCAAGGCGCTACTTCGCCTTTGTTCAGAGGAAGGCCATCCTGTCTATACAGATTACTGTGCTTTAGCAGGAAAGGCTCCCTCATGTCCTAAGAAGGTAATAACTTCTCTTCACACCATCACTATCTCAGCTCTGCAGTCATATTGCTAATTGACCTTTGGTGTCTCTGATACCACAGACCATGCTTAAAAAGCCATCTGTGCTTACCTTTAAGTGCCTACCTATTCATAAGGCCTAACTGTTGGCTAAAGAGTCCTCAAATCAGTTGTGTAATGACCAATAAATTAGACAGTGGATTAGGAGACCAAGGTTAATCATGTACGCCTTGTGTTTGACAGCAATAGTTTTCTGTTTGTTTTCTTTTTCTTTTGCAAGCTTCTGTGCAGTATTTCGTAAAACAACATCTAGAAAAAAAACCTGAGTGATTTAAAGCATTCACAAAAATGAAACTCACAAGAAGCTGATAATGGATGAAGTTTCCAGTCCAACTCTACATAATGACTATGGCAATTCAAGCCTGAGAGTTTTCAGAATCTGATGTTAGTTAGTAGTTTTTCAGTGGGAGTTTTCACCCCGAGGCAGACATTGACTGAGCTAAAACATAAAATGCCTAGGCAGTTAGTTGCCTGTATGGGAACCAAATACACTGACTTCTATCGAGGACAGATTTACAGGTAGGACTTTCTGAAAGCCAGAGAGGGAGAGTAGAGAAGTCACTCATGGATGTTCCAGCAACATGTGTGTGTCCCAGACCACTTGTAAAGGAGGTGTAAGAAACTTTCTGAATATACCTTGGTAGATTGACTGCTAGATATGAATGACCCCAATATTTTTGTTCTAGGGGAAGTTAAAGATTGTAACCCCTAGGATTCTCAGTTTGGTAAACCAAAGAACTAGATGAACCTAGTGTTGGTAATTTACACTAAATGCTACATATGTGTACTGCAGTCGCACAGGGCAGGTCTTAGGGCAGCAAAACGTGCACAAGTGGAGGGGCAGATGGGGCATCGACATGGACTGGCTTCACATTTCTTAGCTAACTCTGTGCCAACTTCTCTGCATTGCTAACACCAATCGGTACACTGGGCCTAGAGTGTCGTACACTAACCAACTAGTCTCATTAATATGTAGCCATAATGTTAGTGCTCAACTCCACATTAGAGAATGACAGCTATGTCTGATTGGGATTTACAAGTTTTGGCCATGTCTTGAAGTCGTGTGCTTATCTTGGCAAATTTACACACTGAGACAAGACAAGTAGGTAAAAATATTAGCGGTTAGAGTAATTGCCTATAGTGTGGTATTCTGACTGAGCCTTTTTTTAACAGAACACAACACAAAGGAAATGAGAAAGCTTGTTGTCTGTGGGTATTTTTATAATCTCTGAGACACAGTCAATTTATAGAGGAAATACAAATTCATATTATTTGTTATAACAGGCATAGATTTCTTTATTTTTAAGACTTGAGTTCTCCAGTTAAGTGACTAGAAGCTGCAGAGATTCTGTAGATTTCTGCAGTTTGGCATCTACAGGTCTGTCATCTGATTTATGAAATGTAAATGTGCCTTCATATTTTTGCTCATGTTGCATAAATCAGCAAGTTCTGGCTTGCCCATTAACAATGAAGAGACACCAGACCACAGATTTGATAAAACACATTCACTTTTTTGGTTTTTTTTAGTTTACCCTCAAAATATTTCAAGCATTTTCAAAGTTGAGTAAAATAACAGACACTAAACCAGTGGTTTATTTCCCTTTTTTAACTGTCTTTGATTAAATGGACTTCATATTTAGGATTATCTGGATTATAAAAAAACACTGAGCCCAGAATGTAGGATTGGATCAAAATAACAGACGTTTGTTGAAAAGACAGCACATTTCTCAGTAGGAAGTGGTAACCTGGATGAGCAACAGACATCTTGGTGATTATCAGTCCAGCTGAGATGTAATTTCAGTATGCTGACATTTCTTGGTGTTCATATAAGGGCAAGTGAGTCAATGTCAGGGGGCTAGCTCTTCATTTTATATTTCAGTTTGCACCCAGGTACACAGTAAAGTGAAAGAGTAGAAGATTCCATATATAGTACAATCCAAGAATTAATTTCCCTTATGGAAAAACTGTGATATCTTCCCTCTTAAGAGGCGTAGTATTTCTTCATGAAGTTACTGTGTGGCCAACTATAGTCTTTTCATTGGCAGAAATAGAGTTCACATGTGCAGAGTTCATCACCTGCTTGTATCTTTGCTGGCTAAGATAGTGCCTTGCTCTAACAAAGTACTACTCCTACTAATCTTATAGCCCAAAATCTCAACGGGTTTTGAATAAATTTAGTCATCAAACCCTTAAAGTCAAAGGAAGTCAAAGATCCATTTTTTTACGAGACTTTCAGTGGCAAATACGAAGAAGCCAGCTTTTACTTTTTTTTAGAACTGTCTCGTGGCCATATCCACATGCAGAAAAAGAGTCCTGTTGCAAGTGAAATGAAGCGTAGAATCATAAAATCATTTAGGTTGGAAAAGACCTTTAAAAGCATCGAGTCCAACTATAAAAAAATAAAAACTTTTCAAAAAATAAGAGGTCATCATAATCCCTGGTCAAATAGCTGTCCATTTGAATTTTTTTTTTCATGAGACTGTAACGTTAAGAATTGAATTGGTGACACACAAAAGTGTGAAATATCACGTTGAGTGAATATTTAATATTTTATTTTACACCTCTAAGATAGATTCTTTTTTAAAGAAGAAACTTAACAAAACCCCCACACTAATTAATTGAATGTATTCTTGTTGCTGGGATTATCTTCTTGAGCAACTAGTACACCAAGTGCTTTTAGCAACCAAGATGTGTATTACATGTAGGGGTGTGTGTGTGTGTGTGTGTGTGTCTAGGCTATTTGTTATTTTTTTTTCTTTTTTTTTTTTTTAATGAATAGAACTTGTGTTCGGAAGGTGGGAGGTCAAAAGTTCACATCTTCCTGGAGAGTCAGCATATAAAAGGAGTGCATACAGGCTGGCGTGGTAAAGCACTTTGTGTATGGTAGAGCAGTATTAGAAAGTAACCTGGTGAAAATCTTGTACCATTTTCAGAATGTTTCTGTCATATTAAAAATAAACATGGAATATACAATATATAATAATACATTGTATGTTTTATATACATAATTGAAACTCAGTTCCTCCCTTCCCTACCTGCTAATCTTGTAGTTATACAAAAATCTTTATGTCCCCTCTGGTGGTGGTGATAGCTCTAAGGCTGTATAAAGATGCAGGAAATATAGCTCCCAGTGTAATTTTAGGTGTTACTAATCAAATGCTGTAAAAGAAAAACAGAGCCATAAGCATGAATTCTTACTCTTAAATATGCTTGCTGTTAGCCTCTAAATTAAGATATCATCCGCAGACACTGAAATAGCAGCGAATATGTAGTAGCAATAGTGTTCTATAAGTAAATTTGTGTAAAATACAATATTTCTAACATCTTAATTATATACATGTATGTATGTTAACAGTGAGGAACCGACATTGATTAAGTATGGGTTTTGTACACTGTTACATGTATTCCAACTCTACCCCCAGATCCCAGCTGAGCTGTCTTTGTGTTAGGTACTATGAAGATTTACAATAAGTCATTACAGAGTCTGCTATGAGGAGTTTCACTCTAACCTTACAGAAGTTGGGAGAAATAGAACACTGCCCCTCTACTAAACAGATAGGGAGATGAGGCACAGAAAATTTAAATGACTTTTTTCCTAGAGCATGTTACCAGAAAAAAAGGTATAGTGACTTTTATTTTAGACCTGGATATGCAAGAGCTTCTCACCGTTTTTATAATTAAGTGGCATGGCATTTTTTTCATCCATTACCTCTCAAGACATGATGGGATCTTGTTGCTGTTATCCTATTAGATCATAAAAGTGTTAGCAACCTCCCACGAACTGGATCTCTAGGAACTGATTCTAATTCAAAGTGTGACTCTGATCACATTAATGTTGACAAGTTTTGTTATCAATTTCAGTTCATTTCACGTTTATCCTGAGCAAAGCCTTGGACTGATGTATACAGAAGTTGTAGGAGGCTTGGCACTGTGGTAAGGTCTTATGATGTGATAGCCTTTGGGTTTCAGGCAGGTACCACTTCTTTTCATGCCTATACCATGCCTCCTGCCATCACTCCACTGGCCCCGTCATTTATTTGTATAAATGTGAAAATCTATAGTGTAGAAAGGCTCATCAGAACTGATCATTTTACTTGCCCTTTATGGTCAGAGAAGAGACTGGGTTAACAGAGTCTCTAGCGTTACTTATTTTACCCTAAATTGAATTTTAAAATTGGGCAGCTGAATCTTGTCCTTACAGTACCAGCTTCTTTCCATTGATTGCAAACAGCAGATCTAGTATCTGGCTCAAAAGTAGATGACTGAAATGTTAGTGAATGAGACAGTTCCCACCTAAGACAAATGAAATCTATGAAAAGAAAGTCTTCATTATGAAGACAATCTCTATAGGCTTCTGCTCCAGAGTGGATTCATGTAATAGGAAGAAATCACCAATCACTTGTACCTATGGAACATATGATCTTTTCAATTGTAAAATTCTATCTTCTATGGAGTAACCACTCCCTGAGGGGTGAATGCAATGCCTACAATGGCTATGTCTGTGTACATATTCAGTATGGAAAGGAAGAAATACATTAGCCTGCTATTAAGACGTGTTACCTGTCCGTTACTGATGGATGCTTCATCATACCACGAGAAGTCTGAAACAGCACCTTTCCTATGGGCTTAAATACTTCAATACTTGAGTGTATTCATAACATGTTGTCTTATATTCCTCCAGCAATTATAATACTATTCTGGCTATCCCTTCTTTTCGCTTACAAAGAAAAAACATATGAGGGTCCGAGTCAGCCCAACCTGCACCTTCATGTTGCATATGCTAACAATTTGTGCAAGAGATGCTATGATAATCGAGTTGTATAACACCAGAACGGTAATTATCGACCACTTGGAAAAGAACAAACTGAAAGGCAAGAGCTGCACATGTTGATGCTGTTGTTGTGGGTTTAAAAACTCCACTAATGAACTTTTCTTGAAGCAAAAAGAAACGAAAATGTCAGCTTTGCTGCTTAGACATCATTGTTAATGGCCTACTTACTACATTTTGCATCTCCAAAACAAATACAATATCCTCTCAGGATAAATACCCTATACACTGTGGAGAACACTGAATGATGAAGAAAAATGCTGTAAGGGCATGAGAAGGATGCAGACTGGCTGTAGTCCAGCTCCCCATTTGTAGCTTATTGCTGTAAAATTTCCATATACTTCCCCTGGGTACAATGAAAAACTGTGTAAAGTGATACTTCTGGCTTTGAATGAACTAACAGCACCAGGGAATTCTTACAATAAAATGGAAGAGGGGCAGCTTATACAATTCAATCACTTTTTCCTTGGAAAAATGGATACATAAAAATATTGCTAGAGGTCTGCCTATAATATTTTCTCGGTATATTTAAACTTTGTTCCCAGACATTAGGCAACTTTGCAAAACGTGGGTCTGGATACTGGCAGGCCTGAACATGCTTTAGACATTACTGAAGCTTTTAAAAGGTGTGGTATGCAAGGAGTCCTCTGCAGACCTGCATTTTAAGCTAAGATTTACTTAATACCAATAACAATACCTTGCTAACATTCAGGCCTTCAAACTGAAAATTAGACAGCAGTGCTTTATTTCCAAAAGGCACAGCCCTCAAAAAGTACACAGAGGTAAGCAGCTGGATTAAAAACAAAATTAGAAAGTGTTTTTCCATAAGCAACATATACACATGCTTAAGGTCGATATTTATCAGTGAACGCAAAGTGAGCAAAAGAGCTATGGGGTTTACTAAACATAAACTCTACGTGAAAAGGTCAGATCCACAAAGGTGTTTAGATTTGGTTCCATTCAATGCAGAAGTAAGGAGTCAAAATACTTCTGTGGCTTAATACTGGGCGATGTAGGCATGCCCTCTGGTATGGGTTGCATGAGGTGCAACTCAGAGCGCATGTTATTGGGGTGTGGAAGTCTTTGTACAGCCTCTCCACAGAGGGCAGCTCAGACATGCCAGGTTGGGTACGGACTGTTCGAAAGGTGAGTAATGACTGGATCACTGCGATATAACTTAAAAGGCAAAATGCTTTTGTAAAAAATCTGATCAGTTGAACTGCAAATTGAAAAGTTTTTATTTTACTTTACAGGCAGCAGATATAATTAATTAAAATGCACAGAAATAAAAATATTAATAAAGTTCAGATGTATAAGGTAGACTTTTCCTTCCTTATTTTTTTGCCATGATTTGATGAAGAATCTGTCTTTCTCACATATCAGTGCAAACCTAAATACCCCAAAATACCCAATTACAATTTAAGATTCGTGACTACGTTTCCGTAAGAGACAGCACAAGGAGCCCACAACCCTGGGCTGCGTCCTCAGCCTGTCCTCTGCCCCAGGATCCAGGATTATAGGACATTCCCTCTTCCTGCCTGTAGCTGAGCTCAGCTGAGCCATGTGGGCCTCCGCTCACGCAGCTGAAGAAGGTGTTTTAGGTTTTCTCTGCTACTTTTCCTCATCTCGATGTTTAAATTTTTGTACCTGTAATGAAGTTTTTCCTTTTCACTCACCATCTTGGAATATTTATGAGTGAGGAGGTTCTTTTAAGGGCACTCAGTGAAGTGGAATTTAGAGTTCTTAAAATTCTGGCTTTTTGTTTGCTTGTTTACCAAGTGATAGTAAATAAAGCAGAGAATATTTGTTGGGAGAGGCAGACTTATTAACTGAAAAATACATCTGCTTATACAAAAAAATTTGCAAAACTGTCAGATTTGACATATTGTGCTGGCAGAAACATCTTATTTTCTTTGTGAAAAAGTCCAGAAGTTTGTTGTTGTTGGCATTTTCAAACTTATGTAATATAATATTGTGCAATTTTTTGAAGATTTATGTGATTTTGCACATGTATATATTTGTGTGGAAGGGAAATTCTTATGCTCAGTGTAGAAATTGTTGTTTCCATAGCCATTTATTCCTGCATTGAAGTTACAAAACAAGAGAAAAATCAAAAATAGTTTGCTTTGATTTTAGTAACGAATGTGAATTGTGCCCATCAACAGATATGAAGATCTATATCCAATAGACCAATGACATTAAAAAAATACGATACTTTAAGGAACATATTAAACCCCAACAAAATAAAAAAACTTAAGAACAATGAGCAGCAGATGCAAGTAAAGTCTGATGTAAAGCAAAACATTTTATCCTGTGTTTGTGATGAGAAAAATGAAAAAAGCTAGAGTTCCTCGTTGTTGTACAAGAGCCTGAAAATTTGCAGTAATTTGCGTCTCTGCTGGGAAGGAGCCCCAAACTTCCACAGAGTACAGACACGTGAGAAAACAACTGCATTGCACACTTAAGAGTCTTACCTCTGTGCAAAGCTGCGGGTCTGAATTTTTTCTGTGAATTCAACTCAGTGGGACCTTGCCAAAGACAGGGGAGCAGCTGCCTGGCAGAGTCAGAATAGATCTGGCTGCGATAGATCATGCGGGCGTAGGTGCTCACCCTTGTGTAGGGGTGATTTGAAAAGCCCTAAGCTACCACTGAGTCCGAACAACTAAAGAGGAGACTGAATTTAGGGCTTTTATCTCCAGGTCAGTGGTGTTGGAACTGAATATCTACAGGAATGTTTGAGTCGAATACCCACATGAGTACTGCTAAGGTCCTTGTTGTGGGATGTCAGATGTGTTCTGGCACCCAGGGCATCGGGCATCACAAGGGAGAGTCAGAGAAGCACCATTTAGACAAGAAGTGGGTTTGGTACTGTCAGTTAGTCATGCCTTAAATGCAACTTCCTTTTAAAACTCACCCAAGGCACATAGCGTGTTGGGGACATGGAAAGTTTAATAGCTTAAAAGTAAAAAAAAAATAATACATATATTTAAATTAATACTATTAAGATTTGCTCTTGGATTAAGCCTTTGTTTGTTAAATTTCACCCTGGAGTAAAAATTTACAGCTCAATCATAACGCCTCAAAGACAGAGTTTGTCTGTGGAAACTTTGAGACAAGTTTAATTATATTAGTAACTAATAAAGGATGGCCAAAGTAAAAGTTCTGGCCTCTGTGCAAGCCAATTTTGGAGGGTTTTTTACGGCATTGCATGGAGTTACACAGTATGGAAGCCAGAAGTATTTTTTTTCCCTTCACATTTTACTCAGAAAACTTTATAGTCTTCTAATGAAGGATCATTGTGTAACGTCCTGGAAAAGTTCCCTCAGTCTTCCTAACCAGAGCTTTGGACAAAAAAAATGAGTCCCCATAGAATCCATCTCAGTTTCATACGAACCACCTGAAGTTTTTGTGGGGTGACTTGTCTGTTATAAACTGAGGGAATATACTTGGTTAAGACATCCAGATTTTTGTGGTTAAAATGGGGTTAAAATATATGGAAGTGGACTTTTACTAAGATGCAGTTCCTTAGCAGAAAAAAACATTAGACCTATTTCTAAAGGAAAGGGTGGACCAATTTCTGGGAATCCTTGGCTGAAGTTTTGAAATCTTTCCAAAAGATGTGCTTCTACTAGGCTTTTTTGTAAAGTACCAACAAGGTACCAAGCTTGTGTACAGATTATGTCATACCACGGGATCTATTTTATTAAATAAAGTTTAGATTTATAGTTAAATCATGAGTAAGGGAAAGGCCGAGTCACTCACACAAGGACAATTCTAGTCCTAATCCATCTCAGGCAAAACTGGTAAGTGTCAACATGTCCTGCAGAAGATCTGCTTGAAGTTTTTGTGTCACAAGTGCAGAGCACAAAGGAAGTATCGAAAGAAGAGCAATGATTCTGGGTCAGCAAAGGGGGTGCTTTGGGAGACATCTAATATGAGAGACGATATGAGAGGGAAAACTGTTGTTAAAAAGTTAAGACCAACTAATTAGTAAATGCATTACAATAAATTAGTGGAAATGAGGTCAACTAAACTCAGGCAGTTGCAGTAATGTACAACGTACTATGCAGAAGCATTTAGGCAGCCCTTCCACCCACTATTAGAGGAGAAGAGGCTAATTTTGCATGTATGTGTGACTGTATAATCTCTTCATTTTGGATTCACCAGTCGTGATTACTGTTTTGAATATGCAGTGCATGCCGGGCCATGTAAGTATAGTATCGTTGCTTTATAGGAGGTAATTTTGGTGGTGAAGACAGTGATTTGTCTGACAGGAACACTGGGCTGCTCCAAGGTCTTGAGTTTATAAGGAGTTTTGAAAAGTTTTGCGGTAGGTTTGAATTTGCAACCAAATACCTAGCAAACTAGCGTTTCCTGCAAATGAGAAACCCTGCTTTTTGACCGCATCCAACTAGTAAAGCCTTGAATCATTTTTATTAGTGACACTACTGTACCTCCATAACCATTAGGATGAATACTTGCTACTTCATATCACATACTTGCTGACCCACCCCTTAGCTCTCAAGCAAACAAAGTAAAATCACAAGACTGATATTTTGTAAGCCTCTCATTACTGAAATTGCTCTTATTACCCACAATATCTAAACTTTATTACTGACAATGATGGTTTTCAAGTATTCTTGGGAATTTAGAGAGTTCCACAGTTCAGAAATGCATCAGCCTTGCCAGCACTGAATGTCATAAGTAAATAGGCAGCAGAAGAAATTCTAACTTCCAAACAGTCCAGAAGCCAAACAAAATATTACGGGTAGAAAAAACCAAAACAAATCCAAACATAATTATATAGCTAGAGTTCAGGTTGTTTGGACTTGGAATGAAACTGCTTGCCCAGTCCTATCAGGGGATCTTTACAGTTCCAAACCCACGTATGCCTCCCATTTACTATTTCTATTCTATACCAGCCTGCTATTTTCTGCTCAACTGGTAAGCAAAAGTTACTTTAAAATTTATTTTTTAGTCTGTAGTTATCGTCAACTGTCAGACAACAATAACAGTCGAAAGAGTGTGTTAGTCAATCTGCCTTACAGGCAATCCCTCTGGGAGAGGCCTTCTCTATCTAGATGAATTTTTCCAGTCTGTTTAAGGGTTTCTCAGTCAGTTATAGGAATAGCAAAGACAGCAATTAAAATACCCTAACGTTTCTAGAAAAAGCTTGCACTTCAGACTGTCACGATCAAGGTAGCTTAGCAAGAAAATTATAAATATGTACAGAAAAAAATGTCCCTGATTTGAATATGAGCACATTATAAAGAGCGTAGAGGCAAGGAAGCTATAATTTGATTTCAATTTTGAAGTTAATCCTCTCATATTATTAAAATCATATTGAGGTTGAGATTATAAGACTATTTTAGATGGAGAATGGGGCAATAGGATTCACAGCAGTTCCTAAAACTACCGTAACTGATTAAAAAAATATTTCTTCTAAACGGGAATCACTGGATTTTATATTTCCTGGGCCAGAGCTGTCTCTTATTATACTAGGCCTGCAAATGGTACAAAGTTGGCAGCAACCTTTTTTTCCTTCAAGGACATATTTTATTTTTATAGAAAAAGAAGCTGTTATTCCACTCTTTCTTGATCATTCCCTGGGTCCCCAGGAGACACTGTATCTGCATGTCTGTGGTCTGGCCACAAAGAATCAAATCCCATAGGGACGAGGGAGTTAAGAAATGTTTTTTGGGGGAATTTGCAGAAGAGGAATAGCCAGTGGGTTGCTAGTGGATGAAGTGAGCGTGTTAAGCCAATAACAAGCGTGCTAGCTGGGGAGAACTCGTGTCCGTTGGTTCATTGGGCACCTGTTTTTGGAGGAGGAGTGGTTCAGGCAGACAGCTGTATCCTAACCAGGGCCGGATGCAACTGCTGTGCAGGTCTGCACTGTGCTACGCACTCGGCAGTGACAAAGGGAGGAGGCGTTAGGGCTTCTGTCACCACCCCATTGATCTGTCGTGTTTTGCTTTCTTGCTAGAAATAACAGTGTATCTATCTCTCCTGTCAAACAGTAATGTGCTAAATCAGAAATTATTAATCCAACAAATCCTGTAATCCAACAAATTATTACTTGTGTAACCATTATTTTGATGACAACTACAAGAGGACTCATCGTGAGTTACACTGCACTTAAATACTTTACACAATAAAGACAAACACAGAATTTGTGCGATCCATGAAATGGAGCGGTAGGCATTAATTTAGTATAATTCTAGATTACAGAAACTAGTGCCATCCAAAAGTGCTTTCTCTGACTAAGGTATTATTAGCAATCAAGTGCAGGTGGTGGTATCAAACAAATAAATTAAATGCAAATATTACACATCTGTGAAATTTATGAAAAGGCTTTTACCATCTCAGAGAAATAAAACCAACACACACCACTATACAGAAATGTTTATAAATTTGCTGTTTGTTCTGTACAATTAATGAACATCAGAGATTTTTCTCTGACAAGAGAAAAAATGATGGTCCTAGGCAAATGTAGAACAGATACAGCTGAAAAAGCAATAGCACCAAAGTTGTTTTGCTCACAGTTTGCAAGCCTATTTTCCAGTCTTCTCCTATGCCACAAAGGTTTTTTCCTCTTGTTGCCTCATGAGTGCTTCTCTGTACATGACTTTTTCCTGTTTTGCACAACCAGTCCTTGCTATGAGACCTCCGTGAGGTGTGTATACAACCAGCCACGAGAAAAACTCCTATACTCTGAATCCTAGCATTGCTTAGCTTTGGAGCAATTAGAACAATTCTTTTGTGAAAAAGTTGGGGTTTTTTTCACGATACTGGATTCCATAAATGCACTGATTTGTTTTCTTAAATTAGCCTGCAAAAGAATGGGAAGGACACCATCCATTACAACCAGGTCTGGAATTAACAGCAGTCCCTGGTGCCTTTAAGGCGGCCAATAGTACAGGGGGAGCAGAAAGATCTGCCTGTTGCTAAAGTTGCCTGACACATCTCATGTTAAAATCCGATTCTCAAATACTAGTATGTCCATAATACTTCAACTGTTTGGACTGAAATTTTCCATACTCACTGACTGCCTCAGGCTAAATTCTTTAGGAAAATTTCAACAAAAATCATTTAGCTAAAGAAATTTTCTCTCAACTGGCTGAGCTTGGACTCTTTCCAACTACTAGAAATAAACCAGTTCCTTCCACTCCTGCAATGAAAGATTCCTGCAGTAATATAATTTTCCTTGGAAATGTTCAACGAGCTTCATATTTAGTCACAGCAAACATAACACTGGTGACTGTAATAGGGAGGGGTGATTTCGCACCACTAAGACTTTAACCTTCCATGTGGATCCACAGGTCTTTGTAAGAAGTTGAAGACTGGTACCATCAGTTCTGTGGAACTGGAGGGAATAGAATGCTTGATTATTTTTGTTTTATTTCGTTTTCAAAGTGAAGCAATAGGCATTGATCTACAGATATGATTGTACTCTGCCTGGCCACAAGGAAAAACAGTTTGATTTCAGTCTGACATGGATTGGTGTATAACTTTGATGTTTTTGCTAGAGACATTTCTAAGAGAAATACATATTAAAAAATAGTTAAATTTTTATTTTTCTATTAATTGATCTCTGCAACCTGATTAGTGAAGATATGAGACCAGTAAATGTGGCTTTGTTCTATTTTATCTTGCACCTCTAATAAAAATTTAAAAATCTCTGTGACATTACCCTGCTAGAAGAAATGAAAGTGAGAATCTTCCATACTATTAAAATGGGTCTTCTTTTATGTGCATCTTCTACAAACATTCACAGCTTCCGTGATGGTGGTACCACTTAACCCTATTTTGAAACCTCATTAACCTTTTTCTTGATGCCTGTGAAATGAGATTTGTCAGATACTTCGCTCTTTAAATATTTCTCTTCTGTTAAGCTAAAAGCAAAACAAAATAAAAGCAGAATATAAAGACCTGGGAAACATCTCATCAGCGATGTGCTATTTGTCTTTCAATAGAGTGAGCATAGAATATGGACCTCCAGATTTGTTCCTAACTTGAGATCCACTGATACATCCTCTCTAACAATTCTTTGGCTCCTTTGTTTCAGACAAATGTAATTTCATAGACCTCCTGTTCAAACTTACCATTAAAAGATAAAAATGGGAAGAGGTTATGAGATATAACAAAGGATCACAGGATTTAATTCTAATAATAGAATCTGCTGATAATAATGGATAATTTTCTCACATCCTGAGTAGGTGGTTGCTCTCTGAAATGACCCACCCTCAGGACTTGTTTTATTCCTCAGCCTCCTTGCATTTCTCGCTGTGTGTTTCGAATCCTACACCAAAGACTCCACGCACACGAGACTTCTTTTTTCCTATAGGTCCCCAATTAAAAGAAAAGGTGGAATACTAGTTTGGGTAAGTGCATTGCTGAAGCTCAATAGAATTCTAGCCTCTCTATAAAGAAAAGTATCCCCCTTTACGATATCACCTAAACAATATAAAATATCCTCAGAGATGCATAGCTGGCTGTGGTTTCACCTCGTGTATTTGTTCAGATATTTCGGTCACCAAGCTCTATCACGATCACAATCAGGAGAAAAGCCCTATTTCTAGAGTGGGCTGACAACAGTTAAACTTTAAACTGGACTTTTCCTTTAAATCTGTCAGTTTCTTTTATTTAAATATTTTGAAACGTGAAGCTCCTCAACGGGCTCTGTTCAATTCCATGAGCATTTTTCCTGGCTAAGTGATCAGGCAGGTCTCCCGATGTTCTTGTGAGAACAGGATTTTATTAAATGCCTCTGAAGAGAACTCAGTAGTAGATATGCAGTTGTTAGATTTATGGAACTGCTGGATCAGGAATGCTAATTTTTCCTAGGGTTGATATATTTAGGTGATATCCTTCTGAAACATGGCTGAAGTCTGCAGCCTCTACCTCGTGCTCTAGTAGAAGAGCTGATGATGAATGTACAGTCAAATACCCTTAATATTTTGCAGATGCTGTGAACACCAATTACAGAACGCTGACTGCAGTGAAGGGGTTAATGATTAATTAAGTATGATGATATGAATTAAGTATCAGCAGGGTCTAGGGTAATTGATGTCAGGTGAATGGGAAACTCCCCAGGATAATGTCAGTGCCAGAGGGAGTGGTGATTAGTGGGGATAAATGCTGGTGTGATCTGCATCTGATGAAGGCAGAGTTGAAATGTTTGTGGGACTGGGCCCAGCTGAGAATAATAAAGGATTTTCTGTTCCCAGCTGAGAATAAAGGAGATTTTGAATCAAGATATGTAAATACAGGTAGAACCCTTTCCATCTTTAAAAAGTGCAACAAGACATATGCTTTTAATATATATCTGTATAAAGCTTAAGAAAGCAATGTAAAATTTCATTGTGAACCATGTAATCCCTAATTTTAAGTAGTTTCAAGAAAGGAAAAAAATTGAGGTCTATTATTTTTCTGTGTTTATTGCAAATAACAATGCAGAACAGTCTTCAAAGTGCAGATGAAGACTTTGCTGTGCTTCCACTTATTTATTTGTGAACTAGATTACAAATATTCTGATACAACTTTGTAAACCTCCTTGAGGATGCCAGATGGAAAACACTAGAAAGTGTTGTTTTTATTTAGTTTTAGTTAGCTATAGTTATAATTATTGTTGTTGTGTCCGTATGTGTAAGAGGGGCTTCTTCAGACAACTGTAGACAATTTTGATTCATTTCCAGAAAAAAGGTCTGTTGTGTGCATTGTAAAATGCTGTACAGAATTTGTAGTACATAATCACTTAATTAAAGATTGTCTCATAATACATGTGCTTTGCTGAGATAAATTCAGGTTGTGCAAGAAAACTCAATTATTCCGTTACTTAACTTAGATGTGCTTAAAAATGTCCTTTATTGGGTAACCTGGTACACTGATCTACACAGACAATTGTATATTTTGTGCAATTATTTTATTTTAAAATCTTTTCCCCTCCACGATACCTACAAGGGCCATGATAACACTGCTTATTTATTTACTGTAGACAAATCCTATGAACTTTTGATGTGAATCTGGGCCATGTGAGTTTAGTTGATATGCCAAATAAGAAAAACAGAGAGAAATCAAGAGTTCCCTGGAGTACCAAATAAAGGTTTCATTTGCAGAAGTCTGACCACAGCCTGTGGATAACACAGGTCTCAAAGAAAGTAAGTTGATTTTTTGCTCTGTGTCTTTACAATCATAATTTTAGCATATTGTTGAGTGGCTGGATGGCTTATTATCTGTACATACTGTGTATGTTGGCACTGTACTACTTCTGCACTATACAGGAAGGTATCTTTAAATCCAAAATGACAGACATGGTAAAACAATGGTGAATCTGTTCATGTAGCTACGTTAGCAGAGATCGTTCTAAAATTACAGCTTCATTACTATATATGGCAATGGATTCTTGGTGACTATTAAACCTGACTACTAAACCTCTGGACAGTGAGATAGGTGTAAATATACATTTAATAATTATTTCTTATGTTTTCAGATTATCATTATTAATATTTTGTATGTATTAATTCTATAGATAAAATTAATTTCATTTACTTAATTAACTTTAAGTTAATGAAGGGATTCATCTAAGGAGTATGCAAATTTTACAGTTATACCCGTTTTGTGAAAGATCTAATAACATGGGAAACGTTTGTTTCACTTTCCAACAGATTGTCTACATGTCTCTCAAATAAAAAACACAGCCTTTTTCTGATTATGAATTAATTTTTACAAGTTACATACCTTTTAGTTCACAAAGAATATAATTTAGTCATGTATGCAGTACTACAAATGGGATAAGTCTGCTTTAATTAGAGGTGTAGGCATTCTGCAGTGATGCCAAAATTTGTCACTGAATTAATTTCTTGCCTTACTGTTGAAGTTCTTAAAGAGCTTTATGCAACTGAGTGAGTAACATTCTCCATTCCCTTACAGCAGGGAAACTTGAGATTGCTCAGGGAACCCGATTCTTTGATGTGTTTTATTCAACAGATCTTTCACGGAGGTCAGCTGGAACTCCCGTTGACCTCCGTGGAGCAACACTTATGCCAACACAAAGCAGTTGGTGCACCGGAGAGCTAGAGAACCTGGTCAGTAATTCAAAGCCAGGTCTTGGTACTTTAAATCCCACATGTTAAAACAAGAAGAAATACTTGTTTTTCTGACGCTTTCTCACTGACTATGAACACATAACTGTTATGAACTCAGCTTTCTGGATTCTGTGACTGCTCTGAGATTGGGGTCACTTGGCCGGCAGCGTGGTGCTCCACAGCTGCACCACGAGTTCACCAGGCAGCCCTCTCCAGCAGCGTACGCTATGCTCGTGCTCGCAGCGTGTCTTCTGGGTAAGGCACGCAGCCTCGCTGCTGCTGGATTCTGTGTAGAACACGCCTTTTAGCGAGTTCATTAAAACTGTCGTTATCTAATTTTCCTAGAAAAACAAAGGGGTGAAAATATCTGTTTTTTTCCTGAAACTGGACATCTGATTGTATAGACGCTCCCCTGCTGCTGGCAGTAAACTGCAGGAAGTGCGGGACAATCCTTGGAAGAGAACAAGAGGTGACTGAACGTGCAGCCATGCAGCTAACGCACTGAGTGGGCATTCCAGCAGTCTGGATAAAAATTATTTATGTTGTGGCTATGTCTAAAATGGCTTGGGCACTTTCCAAGTGCAAGAGAAAAAACAATCCTTGCACCCAAGAACTGGAGTATAAGAAGACAGATAGGCACGCAGGGAAGGCTGTTTGAGGACAAAGCAAAGAAACCAGGTGATAAAGCTTAAGACAAATATCTAAAATTTTCTGAAGGTGGCTGGTTTGTTTAATGTTGATACTAGCAGCCATATTAATACTAGTACTAATACGGCAATGTCCTGTGTGTTTTACAATTATCTTCCCTGTTTACCTTCTCTGGAAGCGCTGGCTCCACTACTAGGATCCCTTATGCTCTCCCTTTCACCAGGTAAATAATCTTTTCAGTCAAAAGACACCAAGTCAGTCATCTGTCCCTGAGCTATAAAGAGATGATAGTCTGCACTGTTGGGGGTTTGGATATCCTGCAACTACACAGAATTTGCCAGTGACTAGATCTTGTACAGCAGAAGCGTACCCAGTGATCTCAATCCTGGTGACTGGAGACGGTCTTCAAAATAAGAGGGTAAACTCACACTGTTATCGCAGCTTGATGTTATGAGAAACTTGAAATTCTCTGTTTGTTTTGCCTGCTGCCCTAAGGACTACAAAACAATACAGCCTTCAAGTGTTCATCAGAGTCAAAATATAAAAATTAAAAGGTAATTTTTAATAAGGGAGTGGAGAAACAAAAGCATCGCATAGTGAATTGGAAAGCCTGGTGAGCTATGTCCCAGCTGAAGTAAGAAATGTCACCAATGCCATTTCTAGCCCCTTAGAAAACAGCCACAGAGAAGTTGTTGGTCAGGGCTGGACTGTCTGGATAAATCCTGGGATTAAATTCTTGGTTTTGTAACTCTGGACAACACTGTAAAGGTACTTTAGAAACAGTCAGGGGATGTTTTGCACAGATATACGTTTGTGACTTTAAAGCCACATGATTCTAGATGAGATTTGCTGCTGGAGCCACTGAGGAAGGCAGTGCAGTGACACAGCCCTGAGCCGGTGGCCCTGCAGGGACACTCATGGTCGCTGTGTGTGCTCAGGGAAAGAGTTGTCATGGGGCAAAGGCTGTCAACATGCTGAGTTGGGAGCTGCTTCTGAAGGCTAAGGAATGGTTTGCTCTTGCCTATGGGTTTAGGTGTCCAACCTACAGCCTGGCAGAGGTCTTTCTCTCTCATTGCACTTGGCTTTTAGTGCTTCCCTGAGGACAGCTGACCTATTTTTAATAAGTGGAGGTATAGCCAACCCTATCCTTCAAAGCACAGCCTTTTCGGTCTTTTCAGACATTTCCTTAGGTGCCAAAAGAGCTTCAGGCAGTTTAGGAGCTCTGACCATGAGTGAAGAGTTGCCTACAGGTTCTGAGGGCCACAAATCTGTCTTGAATTTCCCAAATCCTGCCAATTTCCATCTTTTTATGGCTCTGGACCTCAGTCTGGAACATGGCTACAGGATAGATCCATGTTGGAGTCACTCCTGCCTCAGATTGCTTGCATTTCTCTTTATGGTTTACTGAGAAAGTAAGTAAGCAAAATTCCTATTGGAACAAAACTGCTGATGGGTAGGAGAAAGCACAGACCTGTAAGATGAACAGGGTTGATAGACAGAAGCTGGACAGAAAGGCAGTTTAGAGGAGATGAAAGGAACTAGTGATGGAAGAAGGAACTGTGCTTGGGAAGAAAGCTGAAAGTTGTACTTTGGGATTTCTGTGCCTCTGTGTGCATAGTTCTGAGGGGAAAGCCAGAGATGTCTGCATGGTAAGACTCGAGTATATGAATTTGGGGTGTCAGATTTATTTCCTCAACCTTTTCTGAGATAGAGATAACATGTAGAAAATTGCTGAAGTTAATTCACATGGCACAGAATAAGATTCAGGCAAAAGAATGAGAAAATAATGTAGGAAAACAAAATGATATGGCTTCATAGAGGAAAGTATGCGCTGTGATTCGTTTGTTGGATTTCTCCCCTATAATGCCCGTCTTCACTCACCACAGGGCATGTTTCTCAGTTCACGAAACTCCTGCCTAAATAAGAGAAGCCTAAATCAATCAGTCAAAGCTCTGTAGAGCAACATTAAGCAATGTCACTTTAATTTAAATCTGTTTTCAGAGTAAAAATAGATTTCAAAAGATATCAGTCACAGTTTAAGAAAAAGGCTCTTTGGTGCTGTTCTTGCTCTAAGTTGAAGTGCTCACCTGGTACAAGTGACAGAGGTGTGAGTCTCAATGCTTTAAAGTTTCTCCATGCAAAGAAGTTGCATGAAAAAATGAACGTATTCTGAACTCTTCATTCATCATTCTGAAAGCGCTGGCTGCCTCGGAGTGCTGATATATTTCATTGCAAAGGTTCTGGGCAAGGCTTTGAAACGTATTTGCAAGCAAACTCCTCCTGGCAGTTTTCAGGTAGAGGCCTTCACAGAGCTCTCTGCAAATATTTCTCCAGATGCAGAAGTCTATAAATAGAGCAGGACATCTGTCCACATGAGACTTCAGTGCTGTGTGCTACTGTGGTGGTCTAAGGTGCTGAGGAGATTGTGGAAGGACTTCAGAGGTCTGATGGTGCAAGAAAGAGAAATTAGTTTCTTCTGACATTAGATAAAGAATTGGATGGAGGTTTCAGATGAGATTGTAAGTCTCATCTGGGAATCCCTTATATCCTGAAATGAGGCTAAAGTTTAAAGACCGAGAACTGGACACAGTGAGACCAGAAAATGATTGCTTGCATTCAAGGATCACTTCTATAATCACAAAGATATTACATTTCTTTGTGAACTCAAAGGAAAAATCAGCCACCGCTAAAATGCAAAAGATGAACAGTTATTATTGCTGGCCTAAAACTTCACACGTTTGCAACAACATAATGCCTCACTTTATTTGAGAAAACTGACAGTGAAGGAAGATCTCTTTCGTGACTGCTGATAACTCTAAGGATAGGAAGATTTGTGTTTAATATTTCTTATTACACAACCAAAAAAGACTGAGCGATTATGTACTGCACTTTCAAGATGTCAAGAAAATTGTATAAAAAAAAATAAAAAATAATAAAATAAAATAAATATTTGCAAATGTAAATAATTTTTACATTACTTGATATGACATAAATTGCTGCTGCTGATGTAAATGGTAATTTCAAGAGACATGCCTTTGTTTCTGGAGGTGAAAAGAAAATGAGTATTTTTACCATGAACTAAGTACATCGTATATAAGAAACTGTAATATAGGTAAAACACTCTTTAATCTCTAATAGACTGTATAACATAAGTTTTTAATTGTTTTAATTTCTTTGTTTCGTCTAGTAAAATAACATCAGAATTTCAGAAGAGATTTTTTTTTCAGCCTAGCAGATTTAGTAGTTCTGAGAAGCAGTTATACTCACAAGTTATATTGATTATAGCTGGAAGTATCTTGAAATATTTATCTGTTAGAAATGGCTTTGGACATTAGGTGAATACAAGTCAGTTAAAACTCTCTAAGATCTTTGATAATAAAAATATTAAGGAAGATTCAATGACAGTCTAGCACTTATTTCTATGACAGTTCTCTCAAAAGTTGCTATTGTACAGTTATAACAATGTGATCTTATTTCTAATGAAGTTTTATGCCATAATGTGTTCAATGAAAAAAGTTTTCAACAAAAAATTTATGATATTTTTTGCTCATAAAATTGACTGCAAATTATAGCAAAGCTGGAAAAATGAAAAAGGATGTTGTTCAGAGTTAAGTATTAGTTCTTAATTACCTGTTTTCTTACTCTGATTTTGGGACATGGATATGCCTTAACCTCTTCCACTTAATTTTCTCTAAAAGAGAATATAGTGACACTGTAGAAAATTTTAAATATTGCTGAAATCTGGGGTTTATTGTATGAAGAATACTCTATATTGAAGTTTTCATTCTATTAGTTGTGAGTGTTTCAGGATCTTGAATTAGGAAATGGTGTAATATTCT
Source organism: Chroicocephalus ridibundus (assembly GCF_963924245.1). Taxonomy (NCBI): domain Eukaryota; kingdom Metazoa; phylum Chordata; class Aves; order Charadriiformes; family Laridae; genus Chroicocephalus; species Chroicocephalus ridibundus. The sequence goes on along the minus strand of NC_086285.1, from coordinate 14,763,758 downwards.
AACATTGATCTTAGGTGTGTCTTTCTTAATGTGTAGGAGGTATTACATCCATTCCTACCTCAAATGAATAGTGAAAATGATTTCTTCCACATCTGGGACAGATTGCAGTAACCTTCTAAATAATCTTCTGATACGGCTGAGGCTCAAATTAAAATTAATCTCAGTTTTACTTGTTTAAATGCTTTATAAATTGCTTGGAAAGAATTTAGAAGGTAGTTGAGTGCACTATACTGGTACTAAGTACCAGCTAATATAATAAATAACTTATACGGATTGAAATACTTGTCAATCAAAACACGCATAGGAGAAAATTTTATTTTTGAGCAAGTGAATAAGGCTTCATCTGACGTTGTTTTTGTTGGTTTTTGTTTCTGTGGTCCTCCCCCTCCCTCCTCCTTGGCTTCATGGGCTGATATAGCTGTCACAGCTGCATAGAACAGTCTGAAGAAGCAGCCAGTATTGTCATATACACCCAGTGATTTAACTTTCCTCTCAGTAGCATGAACATTATTTAAACACAAGAGCAAAGTCAAAGCTAGCCCTGGTTCCACTGACATGGAACTACTTTGGAATTAAAACAATATAAATCAGTTCTGCCAGCCTTTAATTGAAAAGAATATATTTCTCATGTCTGTCTTAAAAACTGTTCAGTACTGAGTTTCTTAATTAAGAATTTAAGAAGCTTTCATTATATTTCTTTGGATGTGTCAGTGTATGGACATTGCTATAAGAAGAACTGAGGGGTTGATGAACCAAACATTGACAGGAGATAAACTCTGTATAAATCTGGCTTTTATCTAGAACAGTGTTTAGAAGGGGAGTTGCTGGCTATAATGAAAGAATGGGTTTGTTAAAAAAAAAATTAGTTTAATTTGGCAAATATTATAATGAAGAGATGAGCTTGACCCTACTTACCTGAATAAGTCTTTCAGAGATTTTATAGCTAAACCAGTTTCCCAGTGGATTGCTTTGTATTTAAACCAACCTTCCTTATTTTGGAGATGGTTCCATCATTTCCCCTAGTTTCAGACCTCACATGAAGTGATTACACAAGCTGTATATACGGAAGAGTTGTACTTGCCAAGCTGTCTACCTGGAGTGACTGAATGTTGCTGCTTTGTCAGTACTGATTTCACGGCTAAGAGAAGGAAAAGACAAGGGAAAGGAAAGCTTTCTGTTACCCGAAGTGGCTGCATGAAATGCAGAGCTGCAGCTGTGGTAGTGAAGGCTCAGTGTTTGCCTCAGAGAGATGGATATTGGAGGTTTTGTTGGTTTGGTGGTTTTTTTTTTTTTTTTTAATTTACTGTATCTAGACCCCAGGTATTGTCATCAGATGGTTTTAGAAAACAGTAGAATTTCATAAATCTGGAGAATAGGTTTATAGAGGCTCCTTAGCATAACTGAACATCGATGATACTGAACAGTGAAAATGTATGCTTTGGTCTAAGTATTGGTAAAGGATAAAGCGGGGTGAGAAAAAAATCTCCACACATCACTTCTAAGGACTTGTCTGATCCTCACTTGGGAGCACAGCTTTCATCTATTGTAGGCTGAAGGACGGGAGAAACTGGGAGGGGTGGGACAACACGAGTGTGGCAGTAGATGGGTGCCCGGTTGCATGCAGCCTGGATGAAGTGCGGCTCTAGCAGAGCTGTGCAACGACCAGGTCCCACGTGAGCGCACCCACTATGGTGGGTGCAAAAGGAGGGCACCAGCCCTCCTGGTGCTGGCTCCCTGCTCTCCTTCCTGTGATTTCAGGTGGTGTTCAGACATGCCCTTCCCGTGGCTGAGGAATCCATATCATGGTGGGATTGCTGTCTCCGTCCCTCACCATTTAAGTGCTGGCCCTCTCCCAGCCCTCCGAAAGATGCTGGGAGCCCCAGTGAGGCGGTGGGACACAACCCTGACACCACGGAGCTGTTTGAAAGCAGGGGGCGCAAGACATTTCTTATAACGCATTAAATATGCTGAGAACTATACCTGTGCAGAAACCATTTTGTTGGGAAATCAGCTTGTGATTGCAGGAAGTCCAGAAATAGAGATTGTTACTCCAGCCGGTAAAATGGTAGATTCCTGCCAAATGGGCTGTGGTTTCCTGCGCGGACTTGGAACACACCAGTGACACAAACGTGAAGGTTTTGTGCCCTTTTTGCAGAAAGACTGCTTTCTCTCCCCACCTGGAAGGAAGCAAGCAGGAGTGACAACTGGGAAATGGTCTTGATACCTGAACAGTCTACACTGAACTAAAATGATTTTTTAAAAAGTTTGCTAGTCATAAACCCCGTGTATTATTAAAGGATAAATAAGTCTTGCCTCTGTAGTCGGAGTACCACCAATAAGTGATCTAACACATGATATTTCTCTGTCAAAGATTAACTACATTGTTAAATCTTTCCAGCTGCATTTAAGACAAAAGAACTCTAAATAGCAGAATATTTGCTCCTGGTCATGGAAACCTCCACCAGTAGGATATCTGTTTAATCCTCTCTCAGTGGCTGAACTGTATAACACATTTTACTATGGTACTTATGGATATTAAGGGCTCTGTTTAGGATAATATTTTTCATCACTCTTTTTTGTGCTTAAAGATTTAAATTGTCTAAAGAGATGTTTTGAAAGTGCATAGGCAAAATGGATGCTTAATTTTACTTGGTTGCCCAAACTCATGTTATGTATTTTAAGTATTGTTAAATTATTGTTAAATATTTATATGAATATGAAATGATGAAAAAATAAATCAAAATATTCAGTTCGCCGAAGTTTTGAAACCTAGGGATATTATTTTTCTGGAATGTTTTCCAGCCTTTGGAACAGGGTAACATATCTGTGTGCACAGCTGCCCACATGTCATATGCTGGCTTCCATTCTGATGTGTTCTTCAGTACCCATACAATGTGGTTCATTTTATAATAACTTTTTTTTTAAATTGAGTTGAATTACCACAACGCATTATTATGGCTTTCTCTTCACTCGTTTCAAGCTTCAGCCTATAAGTTATTTATAGAAGGGCTTTTCTGTGCGTGTTTATAAAACAAACCCAAGGAAAGGAATTCAGTTCTAGAAGGGACGTGGTCTAATGATATAGCTGCTAAATCCAATTTGCTTTAAATTGGTGCGGTCCTTGGAGTACTTTGGAGAATCTTAAGGGTCTGTGGTGTAACAGAAACCCCAGTGGGTAAAAGCCCCACTCAGAAAACCTGCTGCAGTATTGCCCTTGATAGACCAAACCGTGTGATGAGCGAATGAGTAACTGGGACAGTGTTTTTTTGGGATTTGCCATTTAAAGAGGCAATTAGGTGTAAATAATTTAAGAAAGAATTCAAAATTTTCATAGGCATTTGGCAATCAATAAGGGTAAAGAAATGAGAAGTGTATGCTATGATGAAGAACAGTAGGGAAGTAAATGTTTGCAGCAAGTCTTGAAATGGCTAAGCCAGTCAATAACACAGCAAAATTCATGTACTGGGCTTTTTAATCAATTCTGATGAGATTTTTATCATCACCTTACAAACATGCCATGTTATGGGAACTTTCTCCATCTTACCTGAAACTGCTGGCACTCTCTTACCCACTCTGGAAGAAGTTAAACAGATATACCTAGTAACTGTGAGTGCTTTTAGAAGTCAAATCTACCTGCAGTTCCCTGCTAGATGAATTTTAGAAGGGAAGAGAGAAAAGCCATGGGGTATTAAATCCCCTGGAGGTAGGTAGGTGTTTACAGATTTTTACAGGTGTTTAACAGGTATGCCAGATGAAAGGATTTTCAAAAGTAAACCTTTGCCTCTGATTAACACAGGATATCCTCAGGTACAGATATAAAATTTTTCAAACATTTTCCTGTGCCATTCTTATTGATGGCATTGTCAGAAACTTTGTTAACTTATCAAAACGCTTTGTGCCAGGACTCCGGTAGAATATGTGGTAAACTTTCTGTCCCACTGTATCAAACAGTATCTCTTTCTATGTCGTACAGATAATGCATGAGATGAATAATGAAGTGTGAGAACTTGAAGCTTGCTCTGCTCATTGCCTGAGTGTGTACACAGAGCAACTATACAGCTGAGAGGATTAAATTTGTATTAGATAGATAAAATTGAAACAATTTTTCTCTTAGAAAACCCTTCACGTGTATATGGTTTTCTTTTTACAAGTTTCTGTTGGCAAGCTGTTGCTGAGGATAGAACTAAGTACCTTCTTATACTTAATATGCAGTTTGTAGGGTTTTTTTTTCATTTTGTTTGTTTTATATTATATAGAATATTTTGGACAGAAAGCCTCTGTGCAACACCAGTCCTCATATTTCATCTTTCCATTGGTAAATTTTTACATTAAAATGGTTTAATAATTATCAGACATTTAGACATTTCAAGTAAGACTGAAACAGGTTTTCAAAATGAAGTTTGCTTGATGTCATCATTTTCCTCCTTCAGAAAATTTAAAAGAGAACATTCTGAAAAAGAAAGGTTTTCAGGAAAATGTTGTTCAAAGTTTTAAATCAATTCTAGCATTCAGTTATACTGTGAAGTGCGGATCTTGAACTTGCACAATAAATCTAGAAATTCCTATCAGAAGACAGCTCGTGAAACCTTGGTCCAGCTGAAGTCAATGACAAAACTCCCATTCACTCCAGCAACGCTGGGATTTCTCCCTGTACTGGCACATTTAAAGATGTGATCAAGGTTTCAGCAATGCATATTCTCTGATTCCACATATGCAGCAGTTGCTCTGTCTCCAGGCGGAGGGTCATATTTAGCATATTTTGGGCTCTTTAATGTGAACATAATAGGAGAATGCCAATAAACCCACAAGATTTTTGCAAGTCATCCTGCAGAAGTTTTCATCTCAGGCAAAAGGTTTTACATCAGCTCTAATAAAAACAGATATACAGCTTTTTTTATTCAACCAAAAGAAAAAAAAAAAGCACTTGCTTAGGAAGTCTAGTCACATTTTCCTTTCAAAGTTTTCCTGGAAAGCCAAGGAATAATTGTAAATGCAATTCGTAAAGAAGAAAATATCAGTTGTTATACTGGTGAGAACCAGCATGCAGCCAGGTTGGAGCTGAGTCCTTTTTACCTATTGAAGAAGTGATCACAGGGCTGACAGCTGGAGTTTACTTGACTGTACAATAAAGCAGCCCTATAGGTACCTTTTGTTGTATTCAAAATGCCAAAAGTAATCTTAATGCACTTTTTTCTTTTCTTTTTTTTTTTACTTTTTATTTTCGCCTTTGAGTATTATATCTTTAACCAAGGAAATGAAAAGATAGATAAGCAGAAGAGATCAACATGCACCCCAAATTATTTAAGACAGTCTCTAGGGAAGCAAAATGTTTTTCACAAATCTGTATTTTATTCTTATGTTCTTAGTTAGCCAGAGAAGAGAAAGTCCAGTGGTTACTTGAAGCTGTGTGCAAAGATGAAAATTTAAATACACAGAAAACTGTATGACAACTGCATCTCTTGGTGAAATTTTATGTTGCCTATCAAATTCTGTGCATTACCACTATCTGAGTACAGGTAGTGTCTGCTTAATAACTGGAAAATAGTCCTTAAAATATTGAAACTCATAACAAAAGAAGTTATAAAAATCACAAACCCTCTGAATGAATTAACTAATTAAATAGACGTATTTTCTACAGTTTTGGAAAATACAGTACATTTGAATGCACCTTGCAGACATTTATAATTCTAGATGGCAAGGGTGTTTACCAGTGTATATTGCCCCTATACACTTTCCAGTCACAGGACTTGCCATAATGATCATTCACTGGTTGCACTTTGTTATCAATCTTCCTCCAAAATGGAAGGAACTTGAGGCATCTGTCTTGCTGCTGAAATGAAACAATCTTTAGACAAAGTGTTTTCATGGCCTTATTGTACGCCAAGAAGGGAAGAGACATATGGGTGGAAACAGACCTCCACTGCCTGGAAAATCACCACATCGACTCCCTAGCCTTTTTGAACGTGTACTGTATCACACAAGACTACCGTGGATCACAGGTGTTTCACCATCATATTTCTGAGAATGCCATCATTTATTTTTAGATGTGCGTTAGGACTTCTTCATAGGTATTAGGTAAAAGGACTTCCAACGTCCTTTTTGCTGACTTGGGATGTTCATCTCTATTTTGCAGGGAGGTCACATAGGACATAACTAAAATTCACAGATAACGCTGTTTCTGTTACCAAATGTAGTAGGTACTCATTTATACTTTTAGACATCAGGAAGCCAAGACTGTACATTGACAGACTTAGAGCCCAAAGAACATATAGAATAAAGTGGAGAGTTTTGTTGAAATGCAGAATTGCATCTTAGGTCAGCTCTTCTTCTCCATTAGCACCAGCTGACAGGGTGCCCTCTTGTAGGACTTTAGTCGTGCAAATACAGAGCTGTTTCATAGGTGTGAGAGTGGATGCTTGTGGATGTACAAAGATGAATTAGGTCCTACTTTGTTACTCTGTTTTAAAGAGGTAAAGTGGAGTGGGAGTTCATGAGCTCCAGACAGGCAAAGACCCCGCAGAACTAATTCCGATGGTGACACAGATGCTGGCCGGGAAAAGTCTGTCTCAAGGCCCCTAAAAGCATGTGTCTAGTAAGGAAAAACGTGCGCTGAAGCCTTTCAAAAAGGGTCATGTGTTTTATTGCTGAGGAATTCGGATGAGTAGGCTTTGCCCACACTTGAGACAAGCATTCCTTGCTTATGTCACTCTTCTTCAGAACAAAAGGTTTAAATGCAAAGTGTTTACTTTTAATAGAAGTGAAAAACAAGGTCTGTTTGTTTTTTGTTTCAAAAGCAGACCTGAGAAATAACTCTCACTTCTACACCTAGCATTGATAGTTCAGTTTTTGAAATTCAGCCAAGAAATATGCTATGTAAGAAATGGACCTGAATAGTCACTTAAATGTTTGTTATCTGCTGCGGTAAGGTGAGTGTCATGAAAATCTCACAAGAGCTTTCACTGAGCCTTTCATGAGCTGTAAATCATAAATATTTCACATTTCTTGACAGCTCACAGTCTCATCTTTCTATTTGAAATGTGTATATTTTAACTCGCCCACCAAACCCCCTTGTGCCCTTGGCAAATATTGATACAAACAGGATGTAAAAGGCTACCTTGAAAATTAGTGTGTCAGTTGGAGTACCCCGGAGTTTCTGGCCTTGTGCATGGGCAGGACAGGCTGTGTCATCTGAGGAAGAGCCCTGCAAAGCAGTGGTGACTCAGAGCCCTTTTACAACTCCACAGTGCTGCATTTGCTGAAGTTGGCTCTGAGAGTAGGAGTGAACAGATTACAGAAAATTCCGAGTTCATCTGGTATGCAGCGGTCAATCAGGCTGGCAGAAAGTGCCAGTCTGGCATAACCTCTTTTACCATCTTCATCAGTTTTTGGTTCAAGGCACAATCTATTTTAAAAACATAGTATTCCTGTAACTTTCCTCACCAGCTCTCATTTCTATTCAGTCCACTTACAGTGTTCAGAAAAAGCCCAGAAATTGGCATTGTGGCCAAAGTTTGTCTGTTATAACCAGAGAGGAATGTCTTGAACTTAATATGTTTGGTTTGGGAGATCTGTTTTTGTCCGCTATAACCAATTGTCCATTATAACCATGTCCATCATAAGTGTAGTGTGCACTATATAATTTAACAGCAGTGGTTAGTACAGCGCAAGCCAACAGTTGAGGCTGGGTGGGAAACCTGAGATATTTTGTTAACCAAATATGTCCTAAAATAATCTTAATTTTTTGAGAAACTATCAATCTCTGCATTCTTGGCTAAGTGCTGCTGTTGAAATTTTAAAATGGTCTATTCATCCTTAAATGTATGCTTCACCAAGAAAAGAAAAAGATTTTTTTTTATTCTTTCAAAATATGAGACGCTTTATGTACTAAGCAGAACCTTGGCATCCCTGAGCTTGAGGTAAAAAGGGTAAAATGGGAGAACAGGCCCAATTAGTTTCTGGGGAGGAAAGGGAAATTTTTAAAAGTTAGATATATAAAAATATGTTGTATCTTAGGCATAGAGACCAAATATGTAAGACTAACTTTTCTCATCACAGTTAAAATAAATTGTTTGGAAATGTAAGGACCCCAGTAAAAATCCCCACTTTGTTAATTTATTAAGTCTTGTAGCATAAAGAGCAAGGAATTGAATAGGGATTATTTCACAATACAGTATATTTTATCTTTTTAAATGTCAATGATCTTTAAAAAATGGAAATGAACTTGGCTTGAACTAAATCTAAATGAACATGTCCTAGTTTTTCCTTCTTGAAAAAGAAATGAAATTGGTTAGAAGTAGAGTTTTCTTGGGAAAAATGAGATTTTAGTTTTTTTCCTTCTATGAAACAAAGCATTTTCATTTTACATATCAACATTCCATTAAAAGCAAAGCCAGAGAAATGACATGCCAGACTTGCACACCATTCATAAAATCAGCAGGTGATGAAGTCCATCTTGCAGCCAGTAATCCAGTGGCTAGGGAACTCGCCCAAGGGGTGGGGGAACAAGGCTCTGCTCTGCCAGTGGAGAAACCCTGTCTCTACCTTCCAAGAAATATACTGGGGGAAGAATTATTTTATTTTATTTTATTTTATTTTATTTTATTTTATTTTATTTTATTTTATTTTATTTTATTTTATTTTATTTTATTTTATTTTTTTGATTCCCTGGTAAAGCAATCCCAGTTTGCATGGGATAAACCTTTTGTTTTACTAAGGGTTCTCCCACCTTATAAATAAAAGCTTAAATCATTGTGTCCTTCTTCATGATTCTAGCCTGGCATCCTGAGAGCCTTAGTCCCTTGGAGTCCAGGCCACCGATGGTCCTTGTTGGACTTCATGGACTGTGCATGGCCTGGTTGGTGTCATTTGGTTAGTGTCATGGAAGTGTCCCCATCTGAGGGAGCAGGACTGAGATAGGGCAGAGGGAGGGGAGCAACTTGCACAAACCTAACAGCTTTTGAAACATACGCAGGCATCTACATGTACCAAGCAATTGTGGAACGGAAGAGCAAGCCTCAGGCACAATCCCTGCCTGGGTGGCAGCCTGTGAATTTGGCAGTGAGGAACTGTGAGATAGTTTGTAAGAGAGCTCTGCTGTTCAGGGGCCATTAACCAATCCTTATGTAAACTCTTCCTGAAAATTCACTTCTGCCATACTGAGACAAAAAGAATAGTGTCTTCTCTGATCCTCCCGTAAGCTGCACATAAGACTTTGCAATTTCTTTTTTTTTTTTTCTGTTTTGCTGCCCTTGTTGCTGGTAAGGTAAAATGGATTACAGGCAGTTTAGTATTGGAGAGTGACATTTTTCTTTTTTTAAGTCTCTACTGCGAATGGAACAAGACTCCTCTTCTTGCTGAAAAAATGCAGTTTCTTGAGGAGAAGTGTTATGCAAGTTACTGTAATTACTTGGCCTGAGCACCCCAGGGAGCTCTTCTGAACCACAGCACTGGTTCTTGCAGGCAGGATAAAGTCAAACTTGCTCAGCAGTAAAGCTTCAGAACTATGAATTCTGCCCCCATCCTGACTAAAATATGGAAAAAAAACCCCAACCAAAACACTGCAGTAAGTTCCAGCCTGTCTCAGTCCACACAGATATAAACTATTTCATCTACTGAAAGTTTATGACAAATGAGATGCAGCCAGTTCTACCTTGGCCTTCAGAGCTGAGGATAACTAAAGGCCTGTCTTTGTCCAGTGATAAATGAGATGCTTATTCCAAGATTTTGCTCTGCCAGTGAATTATAGTTGGAACTGCTGGGAAAGGAAAAACTGTGGTTGGAAAAAGGAGTGTATTATGTGTGAGTGACACAATGTTTGTGCATGTATGTGGGTGTTCTGAGCAGATCCTTACGATGCATAAAAGAATAAGGATGAAGAATGCTTCAGTGTTGCCAAGTTGTCAAGTGTTTATCTTTCCAGATATATGGTAGTATCGACAGCCCTTCTTACTGGATGGCTCCTACAGTAAGCAGAGAGAAGGAAAAAAATGGATAGAATCCTGACAGAATAATATGAATTTTCTTAGAATTAGAAAATAGTATAAATAAATCAATAATTTACTTATGTACATAATTTCTTACTCCATGAAAGGAGAAGTTGTTCTAGTTCACAACATGAGAGAGAATCTTGCAATAGCAAAATTGGTGTGAGTGAAACAAGTTTTGTATTAACTCTCTAGCTAGGGTTAATCTGTTCAGGTAGGTTAACTCCTTTTCTAAAAGCATCAGCAGGTTTTTAAGTTGTCGTGGTGCTTGTTTGTCAGAGTTTCAGCGCTTCAGCAGCCCTAAGGTTTGTCTTGCCACCTATCTTCTGCCCTTCAGTCTTGCCAGGTACAGCCATATCCAGCCTCTGGCAGGAGCCTTCGCTACAAGCCTTCCTGCTTCACAAATTCCAGGTGATCTCTTCTTTCTCCTTGTAGAGAGAGGTGTTTTTGCACCTCTCAAGAGCTGCACGGCCTGATGTCTATTCTTTAAGTCTGAGGTGAAACAACTGAACTTCCCACTCCAGAACCCAAACCCACTTGGTGCTTCAGTCTTGTGCACTTCCTGGGTGTCTCTGCAGACCTCCCACCCGCAGAGGGTGTTTACCTTGCTAAGCAAAGCATTTGCAATCCCAGTAATTTGACTAAAACCGGAATGTCTCCATATGGTCTACCAGGCAGGGAGGAGAGTCTTAGTTCAATACTCCTTGTCACTTCCCGCGTATCCTCATGAGACAGATCTTGGTCTCTCCTAAACAACCCTCAATTTGTCAAAGAATCACTACCCTGAATTTGTAAACTTTGGTGTGGCCAGCCTATATATCCATACAGGCAGATTTCTGAGCATTCAAGGGTGGTGACTGGGGCATGACTTAAATTTTGGATGACAAATATCTAGTGTATCCTTTATCAAGTGAGTATGAATGACGCCTTCTCCCCTCAGTATGCTTGGCACCAGTCATCTTAGCTTTTGCAGGAGGTGTGCACAGGCACATAGGCACAGACTCCAGTATGAAAGCTTCTGCTTGCTGTATTATTTCATGACACTGTACAGATGGTCTTCTAGATTACAAAGGAAATGCCTCTGGCAAGCTGTGCTCTCTTCACTGTGATTGATGCTATGAGGTATAAGCTTAGAGTTTCTCCAAAATATCTCCTTTTCTCATCTCAATTTTATTTTTTTTTGTGTCTGCTAATAGCATGGTGTAACACAGAATACTTCTAAACAATTAGGAAATATTTGTAATCTGTTTAGATAGGCACCTTTGATGTTTATAATTTGTAAAGATTTCTTTAACTGTGAGTTGAAAGAGACATCCTGAGACCTTCAGGGGTTCTACATTCAGCCATGGCTAGTGGCTATTTTATGGTAAAAACCAATAGGAAATGCTCTGCATTGTAGTAAAAAAAAATATGAAATCTCCATATCAGCATCCCACAGTATATCCTTCCTAACCAGCAAAACATATCTTTTCCCAGTTTATTCTCCTTTTTGAAATCAATTTCAGAGAATAGTGAAGTATCTTCCCTGAGCAAGAGATAAAAAGCTGCCTGCCTCATGTTTGGTACTTGCCTTTACATGTTTCATGTTTATTTTTTTTACCATTTTCATCAGTTTCCAAAATGTCAAACATAGCATTTCTTCATAAAGATTTTCAGTTTTGAATGGCACATTAGTCACATCCAACTTGAAGCAATATTGAAAAATCTCACTGAAGTAGACATATATGAAGAGTCAAAATAATCAGAATACGTTAGTTTTAGAGTTCAGTTGTTAGTGTAAAATTTTAGCTTTTGGACTAGAAGAAAAAGCTTGTATCTTTCCTTTGAAGATTGAAATGAAACATAAACAACATATTAATTTAGGATTTCAGGCCTTTGTATGGCATCTCATCTGATACCCTAAAGGTCATATTGACAGTTAATGAATGCCAGTGGAAAGTATGAGCCTGGAATGTGCTAGCTGACAATTAATGCCCATGAGTTTCATTATGAAGATCCTAGCACTTCACTAATTAAGCACATTCCTATAAATGAAGGTCCAAGAATTTTCAGATAGGTTCCTCTGCCTACTTCATCCCTGCTCCCACTGAACCAGTTGGAGACTTTTAAGAGAGGATAAATGACATGTGTGCAAGGCAGTCCAGTTTTATAAACCCCGTCTTTCAATTGTTTACTGTTATTTGAATGATTTTACAGCCATGGCATTAATAGAAGTGCAGGTCAAATCCGAAACACAGACTACAGAATATTATTTTTGAAATTACAGATGGCAAAATTCTTTCTCTTCAATTAGCTGAGAAATTCAAATTCCACGCATTCTTTCCAGGTGAACTCTTAAGTTAAGGACTTATATGGGAATAGGAAGGGTTATTTTTGGTATTGGTCTTCTATTTCAGAGATGGTTAAATGGACCGATTTTTATACCTGATCAAAGGCCTGATTTTTCTTCTATTGGAGTTAATGGCTATGTCTATATTGATTTCTTAGAATGCTGGATATTCTTCCAAATTAATTCTGTGCTAAAATGGGGCAATCTGTTTTTATATAAAAAGTAAAATTTATGGTTAGGCCTGACTCAGTATATGTTGTTGAAGACTATGCAGGGCTTTAGCAATCAATGCAAAATAATAAAAAATTAAAAGGGAGAAGCATTCTGTCAATAGCACTCCTGTAACAAAGGGAATGCTTGTTTTATATTGATTAGCTCCTGTTAAATAATGCATTGTGGCTTCACAACCATGTAGGCTCTTGCACAGTTGTTTATTGCAAGCAGTGGCAGTACAGAAATGCTCTTAGTGAGCAAGGAAATCAATACTGTATCTGTAAACACACTTGCAAATGCAGTCCCATGGCTCACTCTCCAATCTGCAGCCGCCCATTAAACCAGAATAGGGTGAAACAAGACTGGTTGTTACATTCTGTATTTCATCACCTTTCTGGACAGCATCAAACTGCTGAGGCACTTCAATTAGAATCCAGTCCATAAGTAACTTGTTTGGTATACTTCTACTCACCTATTGAGTATATAAGAGTACAAATCAACTAAGCCATTTCCAACATGCCAGACTTGTGCATGAGGACAGATTTTTGGTAGCTTCCATTTGTTCGGACACCAAAAGGCTCTGAGAACAATTTATTTGTAAAGCTACCAAATAATCCTGGTTAAAATTAGGGCATTCTCAACTTTGTGTGGCAACCCTAAGAGCATCCTCTCCAAGGTGTTAGCTGCTCAGCTCTCATTGAATTAGGGGCTTAAAACAATGCGGCTTTTCTGGGAATCTTTGAAGGATGACTGAGGAAAATGTCTCCATTCTTTGAAAGTGTGGTGTGCATGCGAACTGAAGAACAAGGTGAATGAAGCCAAAGTGAGAGTGGGGACCAGTGAAAGACAAGTACTACCGGGCACCTGGTGCCGCATTATGAATTAGTGTCATTTGGTTTCACACACCCCTGGTCACACAATAGGGAGGTGGCACACCTCCCCACTGTCCTCTGCAGAGCTAAGAGCAATACTCCAAAAGGATTGAAAGAAGCTGAGCTTTCTGTTTAGGGGGTGTTTGTTCGTTTAATTACCATTCATCACAATCTGAGATTCTTTCAAGTATCACAGTCCAGTCCCTCTGAGCCAAACTCCCTGAATTTAGGAGAGATGTGATGCTTTTTCCATCATTAATTTGGTTACCTTTAATAGGGTTTGACTGGCCCAGTGAAAAATACAAAAAGACCCTGGTGTAGCTTTGTGCATATTAAATTCAACATGAAATAAGCATCGTTTAAGATAAAGAGCACTCACAGTTACCCCTAATATTACCAGAAATAGATTAACATTTGTAGCACTGGATACCTATAAGTAATGGTGAATGATAAATTATATAATGCCAAACAGATTCTATCATTTCAGACAAGCTGCATTAGAGTGAAGTTTGGTTTATTTACATTTTCACATAATCAGTCTGTGCATCTGCATAGTTTTAGGTTGTGATCATTATTGTACAGTGCCTTCTCTGGACACAAAGAACAGGATTTATCTGAACAGATTTCAGACACCTAAAAGTCAGGTGTCTAGCATAGGCTGATAGTCTGAATTTCCCTTATAATTGATGGTGATATATATAGTCTTCACCAGGAGACTGCAATAGCTATATAATATAGGGGGAATGTAGAAATTTATGGAGGTACCTGACTTTCTTCATTGGCTCTGTAGGGAGCCTTGGCGGCTACCCTATAACGGATGACACATTTTACAACATGAGGCTGACTGAGGGAATTCCTAGCATACAAAGGATTTATATTTTCATATATGAAAAATAATGACCAGCAAAGGTGTGAGGAGAGCTGGAGACAAGGGGATTTCAAGTTAAAAATAGATGCTATGCAATAATTAGTAACAGTTGGAGACACAAACTAGCACTGAACAGTGCTTATTGGTCTCATTTTGAGTTCTTCCAAAAGGGAAAGATTATTTTTTGAGGTGAACTATTAGTTCAGAGCCAAATTTCAGCTAAAGAGAGCTCCAAGTCATTTTGCAATGACTCGCCTGGCTATTTAATAGAGAATGCTTCACAGAAATCTGTGGTGACTGAGAACTAGAGTCCAGAATACTGTACTGAGGGCCATTATCTTATAATACCAATATAAGGGTTTATTTGAAGTCACTGCTCTTGTTCCTTAATTTCTAATGGGGTCCATATGACAGAGATAGAAGAAATCAGGGAAGCAGGGTGAATTTTAGAGATCTGATATCTGTCTGAAATCTGTTTTGGACAAGGTACAAGAGGAAGATGTGGCCCTGCGCCTGGTGGAACACTATCCAGAATAACATCTCAATGGCCCTAAGCCATGGACAGAGCAAGGGAATGACATCCATCTTCTGACCACAGAGACATTCTCTATATTTTCTTCTCTCCCTTTGGAGTTTTTCCAGACAAGTTCACCCTGTACACAAATGGGTAACCAGCAGACCACAACTGACTGGACAGTCTTGGACCATTTCTATAGCACTTTCATGAACATATTTTTTACTTAAACACTTCTAATAAGGTATCTTCCTTTAAACCCAGTAATATGTGTAATTACGATGGTGCACTTTGCTGTCATGACCAGGCCTGTTCTCATCCCTGAGGGAAATTGCTTAACTCTAGTTTGGCTATTGTCATATCACTGCAGAATATACAGAGCCTTTGAAACACGGGTAAAATCCAAAGCTGCGGTGTCACCGGTATGATGAACATTCGAGTAACTTACGGTTAAGTGAAACACCTGCCTAAGAATGATTTCAGCTTATCCCTGGTGTGGAAACTATGAATAATAAGAGCCAGATTTCACCCATCTGTGGGGTGCACTCTATCTAGGCCATTCAAAAGGTAAATGGAGTGAGCTGGGGAGAGGGAAAGCATCTAGCACTGAATACATACAGCCCCTGAAGTAATTTTCCCATAGCCCACCACAAAGATCGATGTATATAGCTTAGTTTACACTTTCAGGGGATTCTGCAACTAGAAAACGTATAAGTGAAAAATGTTTTATTAAATCCGTAATAATACCTTTAGGTAAACCTCACTGTGAGTGATATGTTTAAAAAAGTCTATCTATGTTATGGTTTCATATTGCTAACTGTTAGCCATTAAAATATAAGTTACTAGTATGGTTTATTGCAAATTAGTGAGATGATCCCTTGCCTTGGTCCTGCTGCAAAAGAACTTTTTGATAGCTCTTTACAAAGAGCTACTCATGGGATTTCATCTAAGGGAAAGAAAATAAGGTAACTCTTTCACTAAAACATTCTATAGGAGAAATGTGCATTGTGGATGTATTTCTCAACTCATGGGTGCAGAACTGAAGTGAACTATTCATTTCCAACACAGTCTTCAAATCAAAACATTTCAGCATTCCTTACTTACTAACATCAGTGGATTGTGTGAACCAGAACGCTATGTTACAATAACCTCATGATTTTTAGGCACAAGGATCCTTGAGTAATATTTCAGGCTCTGCTTTCCCCTGGAAACTTCCTTACTTTCAGCAGTCCTCCTCTACTTGCCAACAGTGACCTAACTCTAAAATTATTTGCTACATTTGAATAGGAAACAAAATTAACTCTTAAGAAAATGGGTGGCCCATACCATCAGCAAAGAGTGGAGTGGGGCTTGAGTCTTTGTGAACTCCCTCCGGTCAGTGAAAAAGCAGCATTTTGTCCAGAGGAACTAACTTAGCTGCGTATTACTTTTTATGATGTTTTGTCAGCTAATTGGATTCCTTTTCATATATTAAAAAGTTATATATGAAAAGTTATTGCAAGCATAACTTTTCAGGGTGGGAATTGGGCTTACACGTATACAACACAAAGTACTTCTTCCAGAAAGAAGCTTTAATGTAGAGGACACAAATTTTCAAATGTCTCTTCTACATACACTGACCTAAGTGTTTGTTTTATTAGTACTGGGGAAATAGATCATTTCATGGGAAAGGAAGGGGGAGAATTTCTTGCTGTATTTTGCAGGGCACATTTCTTAGATTTGAGAACTGCTCAGGCATTCAGTCAACATCATCCTCTGAAGGCGCTTAGGTTTTGGCAGGTACATTTATCCATGGAACAACACACAAAAAGAAACCCTGATGGTTTGGAAGGGGTCGGTGGAGATCTGAAGGTTAACTTAAGCCAAAGATCCTGAGGGAAATTATTCTTAATGAAAACTGACACATATATGCCCCTGACGGCTTTAGAAAAAACAAACATATATTTCATCTGAATCTCAAAAAGCTCAAATATTTAAGCTGTGCAACAAACCCTGAACAAACCTTTCACTGGATAACGTTAGCTGCCAAGGAAAAATTAATTCACACACTTTTTATTCCTACTGCTCTGGTACCCGGCGGAACTGTTTTACATTTATCTGACCCCATGCAATACCTTTCTTTCAAAACCACTACATTTAATACATTTTCATAAGGAACAATTTGGAGTGTTGCCCAGTCATTGTCTAAAATGAAGCAAGAACAGAACCTATAACACAACATGTGCATATACTATCCCCACATTATGTATGAACACAAGAGCAGACATCCTTTAGAAGCAATAAAAGCTGCATCTACCTAATCAGCTCCAAATGGTATTTCTTGCACACTCAAATTTCCCGCTGAACTCCATGGACTTTTTGCAAGTATGGAATAAGCACGGTAAATGTAACTAACTATAGGCACATATTTATACTAAAATATGACATCCTCTGCTTCAGAACTGTCTACTGTAACAACAGGAACAACACAGTGTTTTCCAGAAGTTATACAAAGAGTTTTTGGGTGTATGCTCCCACTGAACATGAACTGGATACTGTTCTTACAAGTTTCTTGATGAGAAGACTGTATCTCCTGTACCTGAGTCTTTATTATAATAACAGATAAGGTAAGACAGGAAGGAGCTTGAGAAAGGGAGAGCTGGTTATATGTCTTTCAGTAGGTAGCTATGACAGAATTGACTCACTAATTAAAAGAGGTTGAATGCTTCAGGGATGTTACATTTCAGTCCAGACTTAAAAGATCAGATAGCCCTACGAGATGCCTATCATATTGCTCAAGTGCCATTACAGATCTCAGACACATTAAACAAAGCAAACTGCTGTTAAAAGCCTATGGCAGTCAGAAGCCGCATTTTCATAAAGAAGGTGAGAACTGTTGAGCGTGATGTCTGATAGCAGTTATACTGGTTTGTACCAGCTGAGATTCTGCCTGTAATCAGCATGATGCTGGTGACTGACGACAGCATCTTAAATGGCTGGGAGCTGCACAGCGTTTGTTCATCCCAGCCTGGGTTAAAAGGGAACGCTGTTAATGTTTGCAGCACAAGGGTGCCCAGAGACCTATTCTAATATCAGGAGTCCATTTTTCTGCCCTCCTGAAAGGTTTATTTTCTCAGTAGGCTTATCCTTAGAAGGGTGTGAGAAAAGCAGAATTACTGTCTGTAATAGAATCCCAATTGGAAACTGAGAGAGTTTAAAAGCTTTCTACATCTAATTATAGAAGATTAGACACTTTTTGACTCGAAGAATAAAGGACTAGTGGAGTAACTTACCAAGACTGAACCCTTTCTTTAAAAGTGGTTTTAGTTAAAGCAATATCTGAGTTGTGGAAGTAAAAAATACTGAAAGGAAGCAGGCTAACAAACTTCAAATGTGAAATGTAAATGCAACTGAAAGGTAGAAGACAAACTTTTCTCTGCAACTATAAGGACAGAAACTAGTTCGTTTTAAAGTGTAACAATAAAGGCTCAGGAGAAACTTTATAACATGGAAAAAGATGGAGCCAAAAGATGTAAGAAACATTATCAGTGGTGGTTTATAAGTACAGTTTATATAAACATCTCTTAAAAGTTGTTTAGGGATTCTCAGGGTAAGATGAAGGACTGCATTGCCTCCACATTCCATCTGATACTCTCTTTCCATTCTCTGGGGTCCTATTGCCTATGTTGGAGCAGAGTTCAGACCGTGTGATCATGGCTGTCCTGTTATAGCTCTCTATCTGCAAGAATCCAAAGTCTGATGGGAGCTGAAGGCAGGTCTCTGAGTTCCAGAACAGGACATGATAGCAGAAACTACCATCTGTTTTATACCTGTTTTTGCAACAGTGACTGTCTACTACCACTAAAAAAAGAAAAAAGAAAAGAAAAAAAAAAGAAAAAAAAAAGAGAAAAAAAAAAGAACGTGGCTCCTTAAAATGGGGCTTAAGGTAAAGTGCAGTGTCTATATCCACAAATGCAGTGGTGCATGTTGCCATTAGAAAAGGGAGGTCCTGCTTAACCAACCTGATCTCTTTCTATGACCATGTGTCCCGCCTTCTGGATGCAGGGAAGGCTGTGGACGTTGTCTATCTGGACTTTAGTAAGGCCTTTGACACCGTCCCACACAGCATTCTCCCGGAGAAGCTGGCAAATCATGGCATAGACAAGTGTACTCTTCACTGGGCTAAAAACTGGCTGGAAGGCCATACCCAGAGAGTTGTGATTAATGGGGTGAAATCCTCTTAGAGGCTGGTCACCAGTGGTGTCCCTCAGGGCTCAGTTTTGGGGCTGGTTTTGTTTAATATCTTTATCAATGATCTGGATGAGGGGATTGAGTGCACCCTCAGTAAGTTTGCAGATGACACCAAACTAGATGGGAGTGTTGATCTGCTTGAGGGTAGGAAGGCTCTACAGAGGGACGTGGACAGGCTGGATCGATGGGCCAAGGCCAACGGTATTAGGTGTAATAAGGCCAAGTGCCGGGTCCTGCATTTCAGTCACAATAACCCCAAGCAACGCCACAGGCTTGGGGAAGAGTGGCTGGAAAGCTGCCCAGCAGAAGAGGACCTGGGGGTGCTGGTGGACGGCCAGCTTAACATGAGCCAGCAGTGTGCCCAGGTGGCCAAGAAGGCCAACAGCATTCTGGCTTGCATCAGGAATAGCGTGGCCAGCAGGAGTAGGGAAGTGATCGTGCCTCTGTACTCGGCACTGGTGAGGCCTCAGCTCGAGTGCTGTGTTCAGTTCTGGGCCCCTCTGTACCAGAGGGACATTGAAGTGCTGGAGCGTGTCCAGAGGAGAGCTACCAGGCTGGTGAGGGGTCTGGAGACCAGGTCATATGAGCAGAGGCTGAGGGAGCTGGGCATTTTTAGCTTGGAGAAGAGGAGGCTGAGGGGAGACCTCATTGCCCTCTACAACTACCTGAAAGGAGGGTGCAGAGAGGTGGCTGTTGGCCTCTTCTCCCAGGTGAATAATGACAGGACCAGAGGAAATGGTCTGAAGTTGCGGCAGGGGAGGTTTAGATTAGATATTAGGAAGAATTCCTTTACCGGAAGAGTGGTCAGGCACTGGAACAGCCTGCCCAGGGAGGTGGTTGAGTCACCGTCCCTAGAGGTATTTAAGAAATGTCTAGATTTGGCACTTCAGGGCATGCTCTGAAGGGCAGAGATTGTAGGTTGTTGGGTTTGGGGTTTTTTTGTGTGTGTGTGTATGGTTGGACTCAATGATGTCAAAGGTCCTTTCCAACCATGAAGATTCTATGATTCTATGATTCAGCTGCTGCTTAGCTCTGAAGGCACCTCAGTTTTCTTGACATCTTCCTCCTTATCCTGCTGCTCCCATTGTGCATATCTTGATTGATCTTACTTTAGTGTCCTAAAAAGCTGCTGGTGAATATGCCCCAAAATGGGCACAGAGCCCATTTGATACCTATGTTCAAGTGAAGCTCTGAAAGTATTTCTGCCCATTTCATGGAAGGACCAGGATCCCTGTAAATAACACGGACTTACAGCACATATCACAAAATTCACTCATGCTTAATTCTAATTGTTAAAGGATGGTAGTTTGGAAATTCTAATGTATTTCCTTCCTTCCTTCCTTCCTTCCTTCCTTCCTTCCTTCCTTCCTTCCTTCCTTCCTTCCTTCCTTCCTTCCTTCCTTCCTTCCTTCCTTCCTTCCTTCCTTCCTTCCTTCCTTCCTTCCTTCCTTCCTTCCCTCCTTTCCTTCCTCCCTATGATTGATTGTATATTGAACACAAATTGACCAGTAAGAGACCTGAGAATGAAACCCAGGATTACTTGCCCCATATGAGTCCTCTACTCACAAGACTGTTTAATCAAGTTCTCTTTCTGTTTGGATTCCTTTCCACCTACCAAGACACATTCAGCTGGAGAAGTAAAGTGCCTCCTTTACCTGGGATGAGCATTGTAACTGCACAACTCCTTTTTTGGAGCTAACTCAGGTCCTCTTAAGGAGATTTGCGTTGTCTTCCTGTAAATGGATAAAGTTGAGTCATTTCACAGCAGCATTGCAAATACGTGTATCGACAAGATTAGTTTTACGTACAATGGTATACTGTACTGTAGATATATACATGACCTATAGTGGATCTCTCTCATACTAATTCCAGATGGTGCAGAATAAATTTCTTAAAAAAACACTATTGCTTGGAATTTCAGACGCTGATCTTCGTGTTAAAAACATCTGGAAATGTGTATGTATATGGATGTCTTGTGTTTACAGAAGAAGAGATGATTAAAAGAATGTTATTAATCCAAATATGTTTGAATTTTTATTTAATCTTATCCTCAAGCCCACTTTATATTCTACACACAACAGTCAGTAATTTCAGCCCAATAACAATTTAGGACATCTTCATCTGCTCTGAGCATGATGATGTTTTGTGATAAGACTTACAGTTTTCCTATTCAATAGCCTCTCCTAATAGCGTGAACATGCACTGAACTTTCTGTGGCAATCTTCATGACTTTCTTGTCACTGGTGCAACCAATACTTGCTCCTCGTAACTGGTAAGTAGGTATACAGCCAAGTTCCAGCTTGGCCCAAAGCTCTATTTTTCTCTATTCTCTATTCAGCTGAATCAGGAGATGGTGACAGTTCTGCTTTGCCCTAGGCATTTTGAGGTTTAAAATACTTCATTCTAATGGTGGCTTAACACAAGATAGAGGATATTTTTAAAATATTTTTTGAGTGTATGTATTATTGAGGTTTCAGATTTCTTGCAGACCTAAAGGCTGTCTTCCTTTCAGCTGTGAAATTGGAAGTTGCTGTTTGTCATTGCAATTAACTTCTTAAAGCCTTTTAAAGTAAATTGACTTTAAAAGTATTTTCATCTTTGTCTGAGTAATATAGTCATAGAAAAGAGGACTGGAAGGTGGTCAGCCTGGCCACCTTGCTTCCTGAAGACAACACTGACTCCACCTCAAATGTTCCTGACAGATGTTTGGTAAAGTAGTTTTTAACGATGTTAGTGATTGAGATCCCACCATCGTCCTAGGTGCTAATGAGGAATTTCTGATTTTAGGCATCTTTATAGTTCAGGCAATTGCATATCAACAATTAGAAAAGATGGTTTAAAAGGAAAATCCCTTTGAAAATGGGATGAGGACTCTTCTCTCCAAAAATTTAATTCAAATCTTGAGATGAAAAATATTGTATCTGTTGTTGCCACCATTAAAATATTTTCTAAGGCAAGGAGTTATTTTAGTTTTTAGGCTTTAGATCAAC
This sequence comes from Chroicocephalus ridibundus, assembly GCF_963924245.1. Classification (NCBI taxonomy): domain Eukaryota; kingdom Metazoa; phylum Chordata; class Aves; order Charadriiformes; family Laridae; genus Chroicocephalus; species Chroicocephalus ridibundus. The sequence continues at coordinate 14,741,759 of NC_086285.1, read as the reverse complement.
CAGTTATGAGGAAACAAACAAAACAGAACTTATGGGGTGTGCTCTGTCGCGTTGTGCTGAATGATTATTTTGCTCTTGCGTCCCAGGAACCACACGTTTCTTTAGGTGTGTAACTAAAACAACCTGCCTGTTATTCCTTGGTACCTAGATGTGTGCATCTTCAACTGAGGAGCTCCTCACCTCTCTGGTATTAGTGAAGAAAGCTGGTTGGATTAGTAAACCCCTGATGAACGTGGGAAAAGAACCAGTGCAATTAAATAGAACATCTAAACAAATATATATCTGTATTCACTGAATTGTACTTCCCATAAAAGATGAATACCCTCTTCTCAAAGGTGAAAGAAAAGTTTATTCTAATACATAGAATAAATTTGTATTTTTCTACATTATTACAGAACAAGCAATTGTGAAATATTTATACAACCTTGGGCTATGACATTATAATATATATATATATTTATATATAATAAATAGAGATAAGAAGAGAAAGAAAAGACTTCCAAGGAGCTGATTAGTAATAGGAACAACCAAATCTACTTCTTGCTCTATACCTTCCCTGAACTTTTGCCTACCATCTTTTCCACAGCAAGAGTTTGGTACGTCTTAATATTCAAGACTTCTAATCTATGACAGCAACAGGCTAGGATTTCAGGTTTTCATTTAGCTGGGAATGAGAGTTGAGCTTCCCTTAAGTATTTGTTTTAGCTTTCCAGGTGGAGTATCAAGCTATTGCAGCAAAGCTGAATTTTTCCCTTTCAGTTGTATTTTTTTCTTGAAAGACATACATTTTCCAGCTAGCTCCACTGAAAACTTTCTGTATAAAAAGCCTGAAAAATATTTTTCAGAGCTGTGTGCAACCAGGCACATAACCTGTGCTCCATTGAAGCTGCAATCACCTATGAAAAAAGCCAAATAACCAAACAAATCCTTGTGGGTCTCTTCCATTCTCTGTTTTTGTGTTTTTCCTGCATTTGCTGTTAACATCACACGTGTCATTTTAAAGCCTAACAGCATATGAAAAGCAGAGAAAGACAATGGTGATGATTACAGTACATTCTGGACTTATATGAGAGAGAAAAACACTGAAATAATTTAATTTGTAAGAGATAGCTGTGGTGGAGAAGTATGAAAGACGTACAGACACTACCGTTAACCCTTCTACTAGTATAAGTAGGGATTGAAGTTACGCACCATCACCAGTGTGTTCTTACTTTTTTCACAAATCACCAATCTCTATAAAAAGGGCAGATATAATTATGAGAGAGTGTGGTGTGGGGGTTGTACCTCTTAAAGCCTGGACAGGGACAGAAGATATAACACTATGTGAATTCTCTTTTTGTATCTGTTGTTAGCTTTCTCTTTTATGCTAAACAATGAACTATGGGTATGACCCACAGAGAACAAAGTTGGAGAAATAATAACTAGCAGCCAAGTCGGCTGCTAACTCAAGTGAAAATGCAAGCCAACTAGCAAGGGCTGAACGTTTTAGCAAGAGCAGTAAGTGCCCAACAACTCCATGAGAATATCAGTGAGAAACATTTGTTCCTTATTACTAGGCAGATGTTAAGGGATTAATATGAAAGGGAAGATTTAATTAGGAACAATGCTTTACAGAACAAGTTAGGACATATGAATGCATGGAGAAGGAGAAAACAATTCACCCTTAAGGTGTCAGTTTTATGTGTTTTTGAAGAACCGTATTATACGTCTATGATGTTTTAAGTGCAGAACTGTGTAAGAGTCTGAAAGAAACAGAGACATTAAAAATCAAGTTAAAAGAACAAATGCCACTTGATCAACTTCAGGGCCATCATCACCAAGGTAAAATAAGATCTAACCTGAGAAATTCCTTGTGTGTTTTCTTTGGCATTGCAGAAAATATGAGAAAGAAATAATGGAACTTGCACGTGTATTTGTAGACAGTCAGATGAGTCTTGTTTACAAACACCTCCTTGAAGAAGCTATAACTTTATAACTGCCTAGTCTAGAAGGTGATTTACACATATTCTGAAAAATAGGCTTTGTTTCTTATGCTTATTTAAAGCGATAGCTCTTAGTGTCGCTGATGCTAGCCTCTCCACAATGAGCAGGCAATGTCAGTTGTCTCGTTCACAGTAGGCACCATGTACTTGGATTTTGTCACCTGGGCAACAGTGCACATATTTCTGTTTCCAAGGGCACTTCAGAAAGCAGTCTCTGCTGCTGTTATAAAGGACTTCCTACTGGACTTTCCCCTGTTTCTGTGTTCCACCAACTCATGCTGGTTCCAGTAATTCATATTCTCGTATTTTCAGCATTATTTCACTCAACTTGAAACCTTTTTTAGGAGGTGTAAATCAGAGAATTCTGCGCTATCCCACTTTAAAGCTGGAACAAGGAACTACAGAGCTAGGTCTGCTGTCTTTTGAAAATTTTGGTGAGAAGTTCATGCTGGGGTATTGCCTGTTATGAAAAGTCCTAGAGAAGCTGTCAGAAATGAAAACAATATGCTCTGATGGAAAGAAGAGTCTATAAAAATACTGTACAGTCAAAACTGTCCAGTTCCAATGACGGTTTCTGATGGTACTTCTTGACTATCTCAAAGCAGATGTTTTGAATACAGAGGACCGCTGCAGCTCTTGTTATTTAGCATTCTCAGTCTGCTAACACCATAAAGCCACCCTGAAGTTGTTTTAGGAGCTGTTTAAACAAACACTCTGAATTTGTAGACTCACATATAAAACCACAGAAAAATTATAATTCTCTATTACACAGAAGAGAATGTTTCTATAAGTGGTTATTATCCAGATGATAGAGTTCCACGATGAACTTCTCGTCTTAGCATAAATTTGCACCCTACTGCAAGGTACATTCAGTGTCTCCTTACCAGACACTGAATTAAGGCTTGCAGGATTCGACAGCTCATGCCTCTCTGCCCTCTTTGTGGCTGCTGCATGCAGCTAATTCCTCCTGGGAAAAGAAGCAGGCCATCAGTTTGTTTACCATCCAGTAAAGATACCTGGCAGTTTCCTTGCACAAAATGAGCTGCTCTCTTGTCAGGAAGATGTTTGATCCTCTCACAAGCTCTGCCATCTGTTGAATAAATATAGGCATGTGAAAGTTCAAAGTGTTACTGTGCGTAATAACAGGCAGTGGAACGGTGCATAGTATCGACTGGTGGAATTAAGACACATACAGTCCCCAATTATGCCAGAGTTACAATGCTGCTGGGAACAAGACAAACTCTTTAAAAGAGTCACCCCCTCAAATTTCTTTAAAGAAAAAAAATATAGATCGATATTTTCTGTTGGCTATCACATGGATTTTGTACTTAACTGCCAATTTAGCTCTGCCAACACAAAATTCATTCACAGTCTGTTTAATTTACTTCAGCACACTGGACTGACCTAAAAAAAAAATCCTTAAAAATGCAAAGTTAAAGATATACTAAATTAGAATGGATGAAGTGGCAATTTTCAGTTTGTTTCTTAGTCCCAGACAGACAGTGAAATCTTTTGCGCAAACTGTTTAGTACTGATTAATGTGTTTGGGTTTGTTTCCATTTCAGCGTTCACAGAAAAAAGCACCTCATATTATTCTGCACACAAGCAAAATTTTCTCTAGCCTTTTTTGACACTGTTTGTAAATATTCAAGTAGATGTTTTTTTATTGTTGATATAAACTTACTCATTATTATTTCCAATAGTAAGTGGAAAAATTTTGAGAACGAATGTTTCATAGACATATCAGTGTTTAATATAGCTTATGAAGGCATTTTCAAAATACTCCTGTAAGACTATGTTATTACATTATGAGCCTTTGTTGGGCTAGGAAATGCCCATAACTTTGAAGCTCTGATTCAGCAAGACATTTAAACACTTCCTTTCCATAGTCCGAAATGAGAACATGCCTAAGAGATTTGCCATACTGGCTCAGAATCTGTCACCGTTAAGCCGTTATAAGATCTTTTGTTGTTGTAGTACAAGTTGTCACATAATAAGGCGAGAGAACATTAAAATGAATATTTATTATACCTCTTATAATTAATATTATGATATGCTAATGTGATTTTCATTGTCTTTGTGCTTTGTGGTTTTGCAGAAATACTCATATTTTCAGGACAGGGTTCTTGAAAAGATGCAATGGCAGTATGGTCCCAGCCCTGGGAAAGATCACAATCCCATTATTAGTCAAGAAGCAGCAGAAATCAGGGGGAAGCTTATAACAAACAAGGTGGGAAAGGAAAATAGGAGACAATTATTAGTTTAAGGTGGGGTCACAGGCTACTAAAAGTAGGAGTTATCTGACAACGTAGAAATCTGCATGTGACACCTAAACAGTCTAGCTGATGGAATATTTTAACTGGTGTATGACTTTCCTCACAAATTTTACCCAGGTTTATTTGCATATCTTCTAAATTAGTTGCCTATGTATCCTTTATTGTCAAGAGAGAGGCACATCCAGAGGCTATTTATTTCCACACTAAAAACGGTGCATAAGATAGGAGTCATGGATTGTTCTCAGCAGCTGCCTCTCTCTTTCCACTGACTTAAGAAGAGCACAGAGGACTAATTAAGTTTAGATAAGTTGTAGACAGCTGAGGTTGGCTCAGCAGAATATAACCCTTAACTTGCAGCTGATTTTAATTATCTGATGATTGAAATATCAGTGACTACTCTGTTCTCTGATTATTTCATTGACAGAGCAAATGGATATCTGATTCTTTCCCCTACAGGTGTGCTTTAAGGAATAACTCTGCCATAGTTCACACACATGCCCTTGCGATAAACAGATATGAGTTGTGACCTGTGGAGCTTTGTCAGTTGTTTGCTAATAGATGAGGATTAGCAGACAATAAGGAGAACTACTGATACATCCTAGCAAGAAGACAGACCTTACTACAGTATAAATCCAGAGCAAGTGGTTGCTTTAGTTCCATACAAATTTATAAACTATATCCTCCAAGCTATTCAACACAAATATATATCTGCAGGCTCCAGAAATCCTTGTAAATCATCTCAGTTCTGTCAATGCTCAAAGTACCACTCGTGAGGAGTTTGTGACCCCATTTTCGACATTAGTTTGTTAAATAACTTTGGCTAGTCATTCCCCACCACGCATTCCATATTTTCCCACCTGTATGGAGGATCTAGGAGTCATTACTTCTGTAACATGCCTTAAGACCTTGAGCTAAAAAGCGCTTTTTAAAGGATAAATATGATGTTACCGACTCAAAATACTAACCTGCTCATTTTCTGCAAATGCAGGTGATGTTCTCAACCTTCAGAGCTAAGCAGCTCATCGCTAATGTAAGAAAAACACCAAAACCAAATATAAAATATAAGATTTTGCTGCTGTAATGTCACCAGAGTATTAGGGTGGTGGCTGTGTTCTTGATTCAGGCATAAAATATTGACAGCTGTTGATTTTTAACAGGATTTGGTTGGGTGGGAATTTTTTTTCTCTTTCCCGGAGGAAAAAGCTAATGGTCCTTAAAGCAAATTTTATTCCTCTGTGGCCTGACTCCATTATTTTTCTCTTGGCTAAATTTTATTTGTCTGCTGATGGGACACACTTTAAAAAATGATTATGGTGTTGATATTCTTGCAGTAAAATCTTGCATGCTGTTGACACATGACAAAAGGGATAAAGAGCAGGGAAAATAAGTTTAGTGTGAAGTGAAAAATGATTTAATATTAAGCTATGTTGTTGCTTTCTGTGGTAATCTTTTTTTCTGGTTCATACAACTGTCAACGCAGATGACTATCCTTATACTTTTATGGCCCAGATTGTCTAAAATTTCTTCCTGGTTTGTGGCTATTATGTTGAGTCTGCACTTTGTTATACCCAATATTTGCATATGCAATTCACTTAGGTAGTTATACTGATCCCAGGGAAACGTCCAGTGAACATTTGCTGTGACTGAGTTTGAATGAATAATGAAATGCTAATGGAAAAATGTGGGCCCACCTGATAGCAACTGAACTTTGCTCACCATAAAATGGGCTGGATCAAAGGTCTCCATAAAAAAATTTGTTCCTATACCATATTTAGAACACATTAAGATTTGACTGTAATTTTACATAGGTAATACAAGTAAATCTCCTAAACCTGCTTCCTTCAAATTTTATCATTTGATTCCTGTTCACAGGGAATGAGGGTGGTGTACAAATCACTGGGTTTCCTTCTCCTTTTAACTATAGCACAGGAGAAGGGGAAGTGTAATGCCACCCTTCCCTTTCCTTATTTCTTCAAGATTTGTGAGCTGATAATAATTCAAAATTGCTATCTTAAAATTCAGATTATACAGGGAGGGTGAAATCTAACCAATTCCCAAGTGATTTTCTGACCGAAATAGCAACGATGGTTAGGCACTGCCTATTTTTTATTTGTCATTGATATGCTATTCAGATTTTTGCATTGCTTTTTTAAAAAAAGAAATAAAAGTGGCTATGTCTACACACTGTTTTACAGCCAGACTACTGGTTCATACATGTGGGCTTGTTCTTCTCCCAGCACCATACCTGGTAGTGTATAGCTGCATTATCTGAGAACAGTGGCCAAGCTAGTCCTACTGTATGGTTTGTCTCATAAGCTTGAGTGTACCAGCATGACAGCGTGGCTGCTGCCTTCACATCTCCCAGGTGTCACATTCCAATAACAGGAACAAAAAAAAATCCCTTCACACCAGCAGAAGATACCCTTCAGCAAGCACGACATGAAGGAGGCGTGTGTTATAGCTGCCCTTACCTTCCACTCCGTCCCCCACAGATTGTGGCTAAAGATGCCAATCCTCCCACTTTGGTGGGAAGTGCTGAGAGGGTGACTATTGAAATATTGTTGTTTAGTACTAGTAGGAAAAAGCCTTGGAACAGCACAACATGAGATCAAAAACTTTTCAGGATGATTACAGAGAAACAAGAAAGGGAATACATCTTTCTCTGAAGGGAAATTAGCTAGCGTACCAAAAAAATGAAGCATAAGGGAATTTGCTGTACGTGCCAACCGCAGGCTTAAGACATGGATTGCAAAGGCACAGGTGAGCACAGGTTGGGGAGGAGTTTGGAGGAGAGGCTTTAGTTTCAGGCATTCCTTGGCTCTGTGGACTCTCTCAGAGGCCAGGCAGGAGAGGGACAGTAACCGTGATGGCAGTTCTACAACCCCCAGCATCAGCCGAAGTGACCTGCCTTGAAAGAATATAAAAGAATATTTGCTTCTCAGTAGCTCTTAGTTATCCTTGCCATGTCTTACTTAGGTTGTATTTTCTTTTACTATCTACGTAGCAGCTCAATGAGCACCTGGAAGCACAGGAGCTGTTGGGAGAAAGGAGCACGGCATTGCTAAGCTCTGCCCTTTCTCTTCTCCTGACTGAGTGGGAGCTGAACTGCTGAGCCACTCTGCCCTCTGCAGAGACACTGGCAGCTTCGGGCAAGGCACAGTTCAATAGTTAATTTACAGAAGAGAACAGCTAAGAGAACGGCTGAGCCCCAGTAGCACAGCTGGCAATGGACTTTCAGCCCACTGGAATTCAGTCGTGCTTGGTCAATGCAAAATATTCAGAGAATCACTTTGAACTACTGTGCCTCAGTCATGCATGAGGCAGAGTTTAAAAAAAAATATTGTGCTACCTCATACTTATTCTTATGTTAAAAGGGTGACTTGTGCTGGTAAACGTTATTTAAAAAAGACAATTATGTCAATATTTTTTTCCTGGCAACTAGGTACAAAAAGACAAGCTTCATTCCCAAACCTCCAAGTGATGAGTGAGTGGTATTTCTGTTCCCACATAATTCAATGATTTTTTTTATTTAACAAAAGCCATCAGAGATGTGTTAGCATGCCATCCTGATGTCTTTTTCAGAAAGGAGGGAAGGACAGTGGCCCAAACTTATCCTGAACTTATAACATCTACCAACTTATAACATCTACCATACAGGTTCAGTCAGTGACTCCTTGTGGTGATTTGTATGAGTCATTTTTCTTCATAAACTGGCTGCAGCAGCTAAGCAGGTAATCCAATGATCTGCGTGAGATATTTTTATTATTCACAAAACTTGGGGAATACAAGACCAAAAACAAGCTACAGCTGTTTTTGACTAACTGTAATTCATGCATTGCATTACAATAATGTAGTCTGTTTTACAAGAGTAACATTTCAATCCTCCATTAAAAGTGTGCATTTCTACTGTAAAAATGACATTTGCTCCTGACTACCAGGGGTAGCACATTTTCTTTTAAGGTAGTCCATTGCCTTTTAGTAGGAAGTAGTATCAGGACCAGTTTTTCTCTTCCATGTGCTCTAGACTTTGTGGTTTCCCTCTATAATATACTTAATAATACAAAAGACCTCATTACACTGAGGTAAGGATACCCATAACATAGGATTCCCTATGTTGTACCCACATTTTTCTGAACTCTGGTTTCATTAATTTACTCCTTAAACTACCTGTAAATCGTTCTGCTTATGTCCCACAAATAGTTGTAGCTGTTTAAGATATCGTTACTCACCGTCTGATCAAGTTACATTTGGAGTCATTCCAGTGAGTTTAGACTGTTAGGGCCTTGCTCAAATCTGTTCTGATTTGACAATGTACTTCTGACGGCTGGTGTGTTCAGACGCATACGTAATATTCTTGCTAGTAAATTTTAGCCATCTGTAGTCTTCTTTGAGCTATCTGTAAAAGCCTGATAAGCAGCTCCTGGCTAGTCCTTCCTGCTAAGTCACCAAATAGACTCTCATTTGTCTGTCTGATAGAGTGGTCATTTGTTTTGGCTTTTTTTTTTTAATCAAAACTAGGTTAGTTTGCACTTTCCTAGTATATTTGGATTGATTTTTGATAAAGGGTGTGCAGTCAGTGAGTGGAAAGAATATTCCTTTTCAAGAATTAATATTCTCTTCATCTTACTCAGACTGTTGTTTAAGGCTTCAACTGTAGTAGGTCAAACAATAATTTCAGCTTCTCACAGTTGTTTGCCTCCTCCCTGTGTGAAATGTTGATATGTCATTACTCTTAATTTACAGATTTTCAGACTCTACAGTCAGTGATCAAATCAGATTATATTAATTTTTCAATTATAATTTTATGCAAGCATTTTATTAACTCAAGCTACATCTGGAACTCTTGGTAGTAAGTGAGATGTGACTTGAAGTTTCCTGATAATAAGGAAGATGTATGACAATATTATTTGATCTACCGCAGCAGAAAAATGCAGAACATTAATTATACAGCACTTTAGATATTAACCACATAATCACAACTTTTACAGCAAGATTCCTGCCTTTCCATTTTCAGGTGGCCTTTTTAGCTGTGAGGATGATGCAGTTAAGGGATCTTTCAGAAATTAGTTACTCCATTAATGGTAAAAGAATCAACTTTTTCTATCTCTAGGTTTTACACTGAAATGTGGACTGATGTAATCTGAATGAGGATCAAAAATGACAATTTTTTAGGTGCTTTAGGAGAGGATGAATTCCCTCAATGAAAGAAGCTCCATACATTTTCTGTGGTGGATTCCTTATCTACAATAATAATTTTGAACATTTTTGCTAATCAGAACAATGTTTTCCATCCTATACCTTGCTAAAAGATAATTCAAGAATAACAGTTACAGAGTTGTCCACCAGCACAGAAGGGAGAGAACAGATCCTTACTGTTAAAATTTCTAAAAGCTCAAAAACTTGAGCTTCATTTTTCTCATCTGTATATTAGTGTGTATTGCACTGCCTAAGACGGGTGGCGTGAGATGTAGTTGCTATGTAAGCAATGTTGTGATCCTCATATAACAGTAGGAGTAATAGCTATTATATGCAATAGCAGTCCCGAGTGACGGATGTATTAACGTCTTTTTACCCACTCCTCCAGCCAGTCGAATTACCAGTGTTTTGTGTTTCTAAGTCAGGAAGTGTGAGAAGAATCTGACCTTCCTTCTGCTGTAGAAAGAATTTTAAAAAGTGGAAATTATTGTTCTCGAAGTGTAATGCTACCCGAGTTGCAGGTTTTTTGCTTCCAAACTAAATGAAATGCATGATCTGTTGCCTAACATCTGATTACAAAATGTGTTAACACCTATCCACATACAAACCGTATTAAGTTTAACCTAGTTTTCTCTCTGGGACAAAGGACAAATTATATAAAGCAAACTCTTGTGTAACAAATACATTATGTTCTCTAAAAGCTGCCAGTCTCCAATACAGGCTTTACAGCTATGAAGAAAGTCAGGCAATACTTTCTCTGGAAGAGTAACAGCACTAAGCACCCTTGATCTTCCTGGTTTTCAAATGTATGTTACAAATGAAATCACAAATATAAAATAGGTACAGCATCATAAGAGGTAGAGTAGAGAGTAGACACACTCTCCAAACTTTTTATATATTTTAAATATACATATATATATAAAAAGATAAAAACAGTTTTATCAGGAAACTTCTGTGTTTGGCCAAAATATGTTTCCTTACACCTCTAGGTAAGGAAAACAGTTCTGCCCATATTTAAAAAAATAGAGAGGGTGAGAGAGAAATGTCCAGTCTTCTAGCTGAGAGAAAAGTTGGCAGGCATGAAATCCAGTCTTGAAAACCAGACTGTAAATAGAAAAGAACCTGAGATCTATTAGTTTTATAAAATTTCGTCCTTTAATATCACACTTCAGGAACCCGTCCTTACCTGCAGTTACTTAAAAGCCTGGCTCACAGTACATGATTTATAAACTGATGATAGGGTATTATAGGCAGAACAGAAGAAACACTCGGGGTTTTTTGTAGCTGAATAACACAGAGCAAACATTAAGTAATCCATCTAGTAAAGGACAAAGATGTCTGAAAGTTAGCACCAGTCTGTGACTGTTTGGGTCTGGACCAGCAGTCAGACTTTCTGCTGTTTCCTAAAAATCCTTCCCAATGCAGTGGGTGGGAAGAGTTAGGGGAGTAGTATCCCAAACCAATCAAGAACCTCAGCAATGTACTACCTCGGGGTGGCCAAAAGATGTCTCGAAAAGAGGTCTCATGGCCTCAATGGAGTTTAAATAATCCATCCCAGGGTGTAAGAAAGTGCTGCCATATGCTTGCAATTCTGTTTTAGTGGGTCAGAATCTTTCTTTCAAGGAAATTAGCCTATACTTTTTTTCCTCTGGAAAAATGTCGCCAGAATTTCAGTAGTTGAAAATCTTTTCCATCCAAATTCCCTTTGAGTTCCTTTGGCAATAAAATGCATGAAGAAAGTTTCACAGATGATGAAATACATACACCTATAATTTAAGATTATTACACAGTTTAGAGAGATGCTAAAACGGTTACTTACTGATGGTTTGGTGAAATATTAAGAAATGTGGCTTATTTCCTGAAGAAAAGAAGGAACTGAATTCCAAAACAAACTGCAAAATGTAAAAGAGCAGCAACTGAAACATTTATTTACTCCTCATGCTGTCCTCTTTCTCTTTTCTCTCTTCATAATTTTTCTAAATCACATTAATTTCTTCAGATGTTACAATGCTTTTAATCATATATGTTCCATTATTTGTACATTATTTTCATAAATAAATCTACATCATACCTTGTGTAAGGATGGATCTCCGGGAATTCTTTGGGATTCTGTGTATTTCCAGACTCATTCTCTCCCTTTGCAAATATATTTTTTTTTTTTTTAAATAGAAAAGTATGGCATTGCAACACTTAAAGAGAAAATAATGTTAAAATACTTGTGTACCCTCTGTAAAGTAAGAGTATCCACAGGGCTCTTTTGAAAATAATAGGTTTAGGGAAATTATCCATTTTCTGATAAGTTTAACTTGCTAGTTTAGACCACAATCTCACAAGACAAACACATTATTTTTTAAGTGTTAAGTAAAGCATATGCATAAATAAAAGGAAATAACTTACTTGAGATCAATTTAACTAGAATAATTCCATAATATAGGCAGAAAAAGATAGTTCACTAAAGTACAGGTAAAAATAATATCTAACTGCAATGATAGGGTCAATTTTTGTATTTCTGTGTTGTTTCCCATGTGCTTTTATCTGGTGGGGGTTTTTTTGGCATAGAATCAAAGGGTAGTTTAGGTCAGAAGGGACCTCTGGATGTCAGCTAACCTAGGCCCCTGTTCAAAAGAGGTCTAATTAAAACCTGCTTGCTTAGGGCCATGTCCAGATGAGTCCTGCACACCTCCAAGAATGAAGATTTCGCAGCCTCTCTGTGCAACATCTTCTGTGTTTGACCACCCTCATAATAATTTTTTTCCTTAGATCTAATTGAAATTTTGTGTTGCCCAAGTTGTGTCTGTTGCCTCTTGTCACACCGCTGTGCACTGTGAAGAAGAGTGTGCTCTGTGTTCCCTACATCCTTGCATTAGGTATTTTGCAGACAGCAAGAAGATCCCCCCTTAGCCGTCTCTTCTGAAGACGGAACAGATCCACTTATCCTCTTCTCAGAATGCCTCAGTCCCCTAACCGTTTCATGGCTCTACACTGGTCTTGCTCCAAAATGCTGATGTGATTCTTGTCCAGGCTCAAGATCGAACAGTCACTAGTCAGTCCCTTCTCCTTTAATAATATCTTTGGTTTTCCTCTGCTGCTGATCCCTGCATCCTTGGAAATTATTGGATGCTTTGTGCCACATTTCTTCCATATAAGCTGTTCAAACATTGAGTATTGAAATGTCCCTGCACATCTATTACACCTTTCCTATGAGTTTCTGCATTCAGAAAACAGTTTTTCTAAAAGACATGGCAATGTTTGACTTCTGCACTGGTGGAAAGCTTTTCTGTGCTGCAGAGTCCCTTCCCCATCACCTCCTTCACTGAACCTGGAATGCCTTTAGGGTCAGATGTAAACATTCTGAAATGAAAAGTTAATAGAAATTCAGTCAGATTTTCTCTGATTGTAGAACTCTTACTCAGCCCAGGGGAGATAAAACTTATCTTAACTCAAGTGGTTAGAAACAGGGAGTGCTTTTTGTGAAAATTCCACATGGTAATAGGATAATAACCATGCCTGTAACACCCACAGTAAGCTCCAGCTCCATCTGTTGCCAGGCGGACACTCCTGGCCTTCTGGTACCTTCTTTCCATGGTTTCCACATTAGACAAGTTTCTTGACTGTGTTTTCATAAAGAATTGAACTACTTTTATTTTTATTCCTTTTTTTTTCCTGTCTGTCATCCACATACTGCTATTCTACTCATCAGGAGATCACAAAGCCATAACCTCCCATCTTATTAACAATAGAGCTAGTAATTATTTAATACAGAACACTGACAGGCATCATTACACAACAAGTGAGTTCACATTTTAATCCCTTAACACATCATTTATCTTACTCATTTACAAATCCACATTTCACAACCCCTTACATATTCTTTTATCAGTGAGTTATTTCTTTGAGCATTAACTTTTTGGTTATTCACTAAAACAGATACCTGGCATTTAATAAGGCCTACATATCCTTATCAACATCCATAATACGTCTGGTGATGCAGCCTTTTACTAGGATAAAGGGCTTTACTCTTGCCAGGCTGCATTTGGGATGGGAAATATAGTCCATTAATCAAGCATCTATAATAGCAGCACTGACAGTGCCAGAGCAGACAGAGAATAAACACCCTATTGACTCCTTGAATTATTTGAGAACAGGAACAGGTCAGCACAAGGAGGTCTCTGAAATGACTTTTCCTCTTTTGTTGCATTTCTCCCATTTTGCACCACCTTTGAGTAGTTGTCCCAAATAATGCACAAAAAGTCATTCCAGATCTTGTACTGGAATGAATGAGACGAGTAGGAACTCGAGGAATTCAAGGTCAAGCCCAAGGCAAAGATTAAAGCAGAAGCTTTGTTTTTCATTTACATTTTAGCTCCACCTCAACTGAATCAGATGGAGCAACCAAGGCAATCAGCTACTTTACAAAATTAATAGTCAGAAACAATCTGGCTCACTTTGCTGTGAGGGCAAATTTTTCCACACTTGATTCAACAGAGAGTATATTTGTGGAGAGAAGCCAACCCAATGCTTACTTTTAAGGACTGAAGAAAAAAAAAATATTCAAAAGTTTGACATTAAACCTTTAGCTTTATATTATGAGAACTGAAAGATATAATGAAGTGTATATGTGGCACTGTGGTTTGCAGCTAGATTCTGAAATTCCCCAGTCTCTTTTATGTCACCCATCATTGCATAAAAATGCAAAAACTTGAGAATTTTGGGTGAATTTTTTGCTGCTTGCTACCCTGAAAGCTAAAAATTTCAGTCTCTACTTTAGTCTGGAGCTCAGTAGAACAAAGTAATTGGTTCTTTCCCACAAGATCCTACACACACTCAGCCTCTGTACATGCTGGCTTCACGTATCCTTTCCTAATATTGCCTTGTAAAGAGACACATACTCATATACCTGCAAAGTGTGACTGAGAAGAGTATGATATGCACATTTTTTTCCTTTGTGCATTGCCCTCCTTAATGTTTTACCAGCCCTGCCAAAGCCAAGTTCTGACCTGCTCTTAATTTAGGTTAGGCTATCAGGACTGCCCAGGACTCATCCTTGCAGTCAGAAGTAATCACAGTAAGACAGCACTAAAGCTATGTATCATTACCATCACCCAGACTTTGTGTCTGGGCTTAAGTCAGGCCACAGGAAAAGAAACCAATAGGCTTGTGGTTCTTGTTTCTGAGTAGATTTGAGATATCGAAAGTTTGGTTATATTTTTGCAAAGGCATTTTGGTTTGGAGAAGCTTCCAGTAAATCCCATTAACAAAGAGAGCTCCAAGAAAAAAAATAGGCCAGTAAAACCTAAGATAGTTTAAATGCAATTTACCATGACCAGCCATATGATTTACACTATTAACTGTATCTTCCATCATTCCAAGAACATGCAATCTAAATTTGTCAACACTGGGCAAAAATAGTGCATAGCTATAGCCAAGTCATTGGGTACAGAAATATTGGCAAAGTTAGAAGAGCACATCCCATTCTAGGATCTTGAGTCATGTAAATATATCTGTTGGTAAGAAAGCATATAATTTTAACTAAGAATTATATATATATTGTAGAAGTATGACTTTAAATTAATTCTGTGTAATCCAATTCTTCTTTCCTTATTGGTAAGATGCCAAAAAAGGCTTATTAATTCCAGAGAGTGGACCCAAGATTTCTTGACGATCATTCCTAATATTGGTGGACACAGGGATGCTAAAAGCAAGCTAATGGTGAACAAAAATCATCTAAAAGCCAATACCAACATGGGCCAGCATCAGCCCTTGCTGATCTCTAATACAATCCATGGATGAAAGCCTCTTTAATCTTACATTTCTAATGAGAAACAGTATTAAAGGATAAATTGCACAGCAGATATTCAGCTAGGGACAAATCTTCAGTTCCAGGGAAGATTCAGAATACCTCCACGTGGTCTTAGACATAAAAAATGCATCGAACAAAGTGACATTTTAATTACAAATGTTCTTTCAGAACCAAAAAATAAATTGCCAAAATGATATTTGAGACAAAACCAGTAGCATAGGTATGAATAATTTGTCATTTTAGAACATACAGTATTCTTTATTCTTTCTTTTTGCCATCAGCAGCAGGGCAGGCACTGTTGCATTCACTCGCTCTTTGCTTTGCCAGTGAGTCACTCGATAGCCATCTGCATTCCTCTTGCTGGGTCACTACTTGCACAGTGGTAGAAACTGTACTTGCGTTTTGATGGATGTTTTGCACACGTATAAGATCCCACTTCCTGGGCAACCTTCACATATATATTGTAATGATAAGAAAATTTACAGTCTATGTAATCTTAGCCTCTCAGAATCTCTCTCATGTATAGCTTTTTAAGTACAATTAATTTAAGAATGAACCACTTATTCTCACACACTGTATGAATTTAAATTCCTTCTGCATCTCTCCTGAGCCTAATACAATGTCTTTGACTAAAATGTACATTCTGAAAGGAATCCAACCAAAGTTCAGGATCTCACAGCTATTCCAAATAAGTTGTTTCATTAATTAAGCAATCTCTCAGTTGGAAAAGTATGCTTAATTTCCAATTTTAATTCCTCAGGCTGCTCACCTTGTGCCCTTGCTAAGCATGATGGTACAAAGGTAAAAGGAGAAGTAATAACTCTTAAAGATGGTATCAGCATTGCCAATCAGAGCGCAGAAGGAAATTGTAGCTAGAGAAGAATTTGTGAGGAATAGAGATTATTAGTCAGACTGTGAAATTTAGGTTGCTTTTCTTACTTTATCCACCAAATTCTCAGGTAGACTTAAGAACTCTATTTAACTATTTTTATTTTTTTGGTTTTGCTTGTAACACTTGAAGATAATCCCCTTCCTATAAAACAATAGCAAGTATTTCAGAGTCCTTCACGTACACAATGCAACAAATGCCAGCATTTAGTTCCCTGTCTTGGACTGTCAGCAAACTGGAAGATTACTGCACTTACTGTTTTTGCTGGGGTATGTGGCAGTTTTGAATGTGTCCTTTCACAAATTATTAAAGAACTGTTTCATATAATGATTTATAACACACTGTCAATTTGCCACTCTTTCATTTTGATGGTCTAAGTAGTTTTGTTAAACTAAACTAGGTAAGGAATTGAGACAGAAGTGGAGAAGAGCGATCAACTCACACAACAGAGCTGCGATACAGCTGCAAGACTTCTAAAATCCGTGGTCAAGGCTTTAATATACTCTGCTCTTTTGTACAGATAAAATTAATGCATAGTTCTGGCACAACTGGGATCAGAAGTAGCACAATTGTCTGCATGATCAATATGATCACTCCTTAGTGAATTTTTTTTTTCAATTGAATTGGGAACTGAGACCTCATTGGATTAAAAAAAACCAAGTTCCTGGAAGTGGTGATGAAGCATGTAGTTATGTCTGTAAAACCCTGAATTATACAGTTAATGAACACATTTGTCCCTGAAAGTAATGACTGGGTGCCTTTTATAGGGAATATTTGACTGCTCCCTTCTTTAGTGTTTGCTTTGCAAAGACATGCAGAACACGACCTAAAGATTGAAGGAGGAAGTTAAGTTAATAATATTTTTAAATGGTTTCTGATTTTTATTTCTCAAACAAAAAAATCAAGTTGCTTGTTCTTTGAACTTCCATCAATTGTCAATGTTTTACTAAGAGTTTTCCAGGACAGTCAAAAAGGAAACTGGACCAGAACAATGGGTAACATAAGCATTTATCTCCACTACCGTGCATGCTGATAAGGAAAAGCCAAGTAACTGCTCTCTCTCATCTTGTTAATTTTCTGTTTATTACCTCCTGAAGTATTTTGCTCCATTTAACACAAAGAATAAGATATTTTGGTCTGTAAATTTCCCCTTCTTGTCATCTTATTATCCCATCTGCTTATTCTTTGTCCTGCACAGAAGAAGTAAATGCATTTTTAATTGGTAACAATGTTCTTTTAGATATTTTGCATCTTTATGTCCAAATTTTTCCAAAGCCAGGGGGCAATGGAAATTTTCTCATAAGATAGTATAACTGCATATCACGGAGAGCACCTCTTAAGTTCAAAAGACCTTTCATGAGTGAACAGATACAGTATTTGTACACTTGCCTGCTTTAACTGAACCAGAACACAGTTGTTTTCATTTTTTAATGAGTTTTGACATCTAATAATAGCCCTAGGTGCCTTAAATTTTAGATTTACTGTGTCAGATATCATTAATGGACTTGGATCTCCGAAAGTGGATATGCAGCACAACGTGGATAAAGGCCTCTGCGATGCCACCCAGGAACTGGTTATGCTGAAAATTCCTCTGGTGAAGGGTAGGAAAACATCTCTCCACATCCCTGAGGGGCCTTGGCCTCTCAGGCGTGCTCAGACCATGCTTAACTTGCTTGGACAGCCTCAAGCTTGGTTTAAAATACACCTGGGTGCCCGCTGCCTTTTGGGTATAATAGCCCAGGGGAAATCTAATACGCCCATCTTCAGCATGTATGTGCCTAAAGCATGCTGGCTTGATGGGAGTGGCAAATTTCAGTCCTCTTGAAATAAACTCAAGTTCATCATCTCAGCTCTGAGATATTCAAAGTGTCTGTCCATTTTTTTGAAACCTATGTCAAAAATCCAAAATGCAGTTGTATCCCTAGACCTTTCATTCTACTAAATGTATAGTTGATGCCATTTTTGAAACTAGGATAATTACTGTTGCTATGTAAACTATTACTAAAGCTCGATTATTTTCATGGGATTCTTGTGTCTGCGACCCCACAGTCCTGAAGCAAATATAGTGTGACAAAGAGGTGCTCCTCTCCTCTGTTGATCACCCCTTTTTCAGTTACTCTAAAATGTCTTAACAAAGTTCAGTGCGTAGAAGATAGAGGTGGTGTCTGGGCATTCAAGGTTCATATTTACAGTATCAGTACCAGGATTTTTGAACACCAATTGTTTTCAAAAAGGAGTGAGGATTGTCTAAGTGCTGCCTAGCTGATTAGGACCTAAATCAAAACCGCTCTTAGAATATAAAAC
Organism: Chroicocephalus ridibundus; assembly: GCF_963924245.1. Taxonomy (NCBI): domain Eukaryota; kingdom Metazoa; phylum Chordata; class Aves; order Charadriiformes; family Laridae; genus Chroicocephalus; species Chroicocephalus ridibundus. The sequence continues at coordinate 14,723,312 of NC_086285.1, read as the reverse complement.
TGCATAATACAGCATCAGCAGATTGGTATTTACCACATCAAGCAGTGGAATAAAATTATTAACAATGCCTCAAAATTTTTTTTATTGTGTACATTTGAAATAATTCAGATTATATAAAGCCTAAACAGAGCTAACAACATGGTACACATTGGGAGCGTTTTATGCTTTCAGCTCCAAAAATACTAAGAGACACTTTAAATGGTGGCTTTTCATTCTGTATGGCTCTGTTCCACAGCAGAAGAGGATAAGTTTGCAGATCCAAAGGCAGAAATTCTCAGGACTTCCTGCCATCCAACACAGTTGGGTACTGTCTTTCTCCTTTTCATGATCACTAAAGAAGGTTAAACGGTGATTCACTAAGATCATGAAGGAATGCCACCATTTCTTCAGACTAAGCTGTCCTGAGGTCCCCTGAGAGCTACCTTTTAAAACAGTTGTGACTACATTACACAGAGACTGGCCATAGAACACTTCTTCACAGGAAAGAAACCCAAATAATGGTTTCATTAGAAAGCCATAAGTTTATGACAGGCAAATCTAAATAACTTAATGAAACGTCAGGCTATTTAAAACTAATTTATATTTATAAGGTTCTTGAGGGGATACATATTTGGTATACAACAAAATTTTGACATTAGCCAAATATTTATGGGGAACTCTTAAGGAGTTTAACATTCACCTCAAACCACCTAAATGGTGTTTCAGGAATGCATATTCAGTTCATATGTGCAAATAAAGAATGAAGGACCTCAGGATATGCGTGCAAAAATGGCGATGCCCCAAGTCAGCCTCTGCTTTTGAAGATGTTGGTATAAATAATTGCTAAATTTACTTGGGGCCCTCAGTCTTTCTCATGTTGAACTGCATTTCACTCCATGATTAAAAAAAAAGAACACATAAAGCACTGTCCTGTGTCATCTTGTTCCCCCCTCCACCAACAATTTTGCCAGAGGTATATCTAAAATAACAAACTGAGGGCCAGAGTACAGTTTCAAGCAGTCTCCCACATTGTTAAGATTCATTAACTGTTAGTCTTCTGCCTGGCACAAAGCTTGTGTTAGGACTTTCCCAGACATACCTGAGTGTGGTTCAGGGCATAGCAGAGGCCACATACTGTTCACAACACACAGTCTAGGTGAAGGCAAAAGAAAAGACTTTGCCTGTACAGATGTGAGCAATACAGTCTTATTTTGAGTGAGGGAGTAGCCCTTCATCTGTTTTATTTACCCAACCTCTAAGGGCAGGTCTACATGAAGGCCTTTTGCACAAAGACCTGAGCTTGCAGTGCTCACACTCAGACTGGCTGAAATTATGTCTCTTCCGTTAGTGTGGTGCCCTCTTGAGCTAGTAAGTCCTGTTGAGAAGCTGTTAGAGTGACAAAGATAGCCCTCAAAGAAATAACAGCCTTTAAAAATGCAACTTCCCATTCCTCAAATGTGAGATATAACAGTAGTGCAAAAAACAGGCTAAGCAAAGAGAACCTGAAGGAACCAGCCCCACCTTATTCTGTGGCTACAGAATGAGCAATAGTTGAACCAAAGTAAACAGATTGTGCTTGCCCCATCTTGCTGTAATACAGATTGTACTATGCAAATTATCTTTAGGCCCACACACAGATACACTAGTAAGAATACAGGAATTATCATCCAGGACAATCTAATTTACTGTTATTGAATTAGCTTAAAACTTTCACAACTTTTAAAGAGTTTCTCATCTGTGAAGTGATGTTGGAATATAAACTAATATCTGATGATCTATGTTCTGTGAACACGAAGGAAGCCCAGCATGCTTACAGCATTGTGTTTAATATATTTAATAACTTTCTTTTTTTTTGTTAGTTTTACTCAGATTTACCATTCCACTTCCAAATTTTCTTTTGAAGAGCTTTGCATTTTAAAGGTTATGTGTATGAGAAAGATACAAAGAGAAAGTTAGAAACTTAGGGATTTCTTATTTGTTTGAATCTCTATATTTTCTCTTACTAATACTGTAGTCTGTGAATTGCCTGCAATATCTTAGTTTTAAAAAATTAGTTTAGTCATGGCAGGACTACTACTTCCTTGTAGACTCACTGAGGCATTTTTAGCTTTCCCTGTAAATTCACTCACACTCTAACAGTTCTCTGTGGACTTGTTGGGGCACATTTTGGCCATCATTAACTGTGACGGGGAGTTTTACACCACTGTATCGCCCATTATCTATACATCCCTGGAACATGGATTTGGGTGCACACGAGAGAGCAGGTGCAGCCAGGCAGGGAGTGGTAAGGTGGGTGGAAGGTCTTGCCTCATCATTTCCCACATGATACAAAGCCTACATGGCATGTCGGAAATGATGTAATTGTGGGTGTGTGTAATTTGCTACAGGTTTACTCCAGCACCAAACTAGTATTTAGGTGCCCAAATGGTAATTTGGGCGCCTAGATTCAGGAGAGTGATCCAAAAAACCACACCTAATGTGTTTAGGTGCCCGACATGGCAAAGTAACTATTTTTGATCTCATCCTAAACTGCTACCTTCCAGATTGAAGGGAAGGCACAGAGAAAGTGTTACCTCAATGCTGTGCAGCACCTCAGAGAGATACCTCAGAGGTAATGCCCAATGCCTTATGTCCAAGTCACAAAGTAGGACACACAAATCAGAAAAGGATGAAATGTCTTTCTTCTTCATGGTCACATCCTCCTTCTCTGGCACCTACTTTCTAGTAGAAAGTTTGAGACATTTTTTTCTCACATTGGGCTTAAATATTCCTCCTCTAAATTTCATTCCAGTGCATGAATGAACTCCCTCTAATTTCTACAGATCTTTCTACATTGGAGCATGAGGGGCTTCTTCCTGGTGTTACTTTAGTGGGAAAAGTATTACAAATCATTCACCCCATCGTCAGGTGAACATCATAAAATAAATACCCTTTTGTGAGGAAAAAAATATCAGTTAACTACATGCAGAAATCAAAATACTCAGAGCCCAAACGAAAACATAGCTCTGGACTGCTCTGCAGTTAAAAGAGATGATGGAAAGATAATGATGTGGGAGAGGAATGTTTCTTTGTGGAATTAGATTTGGTGGAATAAGTTCAATAACCTAAAATTAGGACATGGCTCCAGCTGGAGGAGAAAGAAGAAAATTATATTAAAGATAAAATTAGTGTGTGAAGACTATTCAAAGGCACCGAGTTTCTGCAGGAAGATTATTTTTTAGGTAGAGCCTAAAGAAAGAAAAATAGTCAATGGTCTGTAACATAAATGGAGACCTGGGAATGGAAACTATCACAGAGGGATTTGGGATGCATGAAAAAGGAACAGGTTATTCCTGGCTCTCCTGACGAAAAAGGAGGGACGAGTACTCAAACTTTAAAACTAGGAAACTACATCAACATGGGTTGGGTTGTTTTGAGGAGCAGTTAGGTCAGATGGCAAATTCAGAAGGAAGGAAGAAGGGAAATGATCTATGTAGTGTGGCAGACATCGCATTCTAGTCTGGGGAGTACAAATGAAAAGTGACTACATTTCAGTGACAAGTGCGTCTTTGTGTGTTTAACTGTAGTGATCTTTTTGCTATGATTTGACACTGCAAACTAATACATCTACTTCATACTCATACACATATGCACAACGTATGTGTGTATACACACCCAACAATACAACTGTGTATTTTTACATGTGTGCATATATATGTACAACACATAAACATATTGTGCTTTCTCTCCACCAGAATTTTTTAGAATTTAGAAGCACTTCCATATATATTCTACCTCCAACACATGTATCATCATTTTTGATTTTTTTTAAATCTGGGTAGAAAGAATTAACTTGGATTTCTTTTAAATTAATTGTTGGTTTATTTCTTGGCAGTAGGTCAATTAAATTTGTTCTAATCCCCGTTTGCTTTATCTCTACTCACTTTTACACAGTTGCTCACACTTCAGGTATATATTTCAGCAACAGTAATTAATTGATACAAAACGTTCAAATGCTAAACTAAGTGGTGATGAGCAGGGACAGATTTTGGCCTGAAACTGAAAATCTAAGCAAGCTAGCTATGCACAGCATGGGAAAGGAAGATACACTGAAACAGAGGGCAGTGTCTGTGGAACTAGGAGTATCTAACTGCATATAATCTGTCTGTGTGAATAATTTTCTTATATTGGGTATATGTAGGTTTGGGTGCGAAGAACTGAAAGAAATGATAAGGAAAGTTTGAAATAGCTTCTACAGGTGCCCATCAAGAGACAGACCCCAGCCGGGAGGAATTCACTCTGTATGATTAAGATGTTACAGAGATGGGAGGTGATGCGCACTCTGATGACACCGGTTCCTCTCTGTGATGTGAAGATTAGGAAGTCGTAATCCTGGACTAGACAGCCATGGGGTAGATGGCTAAAATTGGTCAAGAAGAAAACATTCTTAACCCAGCTCTTTAAAAAACACAGAACCTCTTTAATTCATAACATCAATAATCTGAGACTAAAATTTGATATAAAAAAATACTGCCAACTTTCATCTTTTTAAAATTTGTTCTCCTCATGAGAAGAGAACAATAGCATCATAGAATCATAGAACTGTTAGGGTTGGAAGGGACCTTAAAGATCATCTAGTTCCAATCCCCCTGCCATGGGCACGGACACCTCCCACTAGATCAGGTTGCTCAGAGCCCCATCCAGCCTGACCTTAAAAACTTCCAGGGATGGGGCTTCCACCACCTCTCTGGGCAACCTGTTCCGGTGTCTTACCACCGTCATGGTGAAGAACTTCTTCCCAACGTCCAGCCTGAATCGTCCCATCTCGAGTTTTAATCCATTCCCTCTAGTTCTACCATTATCTGACATCCTAAAAAGTCCCTCACCAGCTTTCTTGTAGGCCCCCTTAAGACAAAATCATGCTGCGAGTTACTTTCTGAGGGCTGCAGCATACGTTACCCTTCTTGCTACAATATTACTGAAAGGATCATAGGGATGTGTAGATCAAATATTCCAGGCTAGAAAGCCAACAGGTGTCTTTGATAGTGTCAATACTTCCATTATAAACCCTTTTCCACTTCCCAGGAGTGGCTGGCTAAGCCACAAGAATTCACCTTTGCTGAAAGAATATAGAAATATTCTCAGGAATTATTTCCCTTTTATTGTTTGTTGAAATGTTTTGGCTCTACCTAAGCTAGAAGGTTTTTCGTGCTGAAGAAAGTAGCTCTTCAGTGACTATAATTAAAACGTTAAAATCGATTCAGAAAACATTCTCAAAGTAACAGAGTCTAAGCCAGCTTCTCTTGGTCAAGTCCATGACTTGTGCCATCAGTGGGTGTATGTAGGCCAGTAGAAAGGGCTTTTGACAAAAGTACACAATTATTACCTTGTGATGAAAACCATCACACTGACACGAAGCTGGATTTGGGAACTTTACGGGGCTTATAGGTGGGCAGAGGTGGAACATTGGATGAATCAAATTCCACACTTCATGTGATGCAGTCACACTGGGTGAGCTACAGATTTCTCTGTAGTGTTGGTTGGAGTCATATTACCAGTAGATGTAGAGGGATTTGTTTTGTGGCTGTGATTCCAGAGCGGATTTTTGTGCAGACCAGCATACATGGCACAGATTGTCCTTCTGCAGCACGTATCATGAGACTTCCAGAAAATCCTCTCACACAAATGCTTTGAGTGACAAAACCAACCTTCTGCTGACACTGCATTGTAGGTAATGGAGCCTACTTTTAGCAGCGATGTGTGAAAATTATCCTCCAGGCACTGACCCAAATTGGACTATCCACATTAATAAGCAATCTACTGGCACGAATGAGGGATCCACAGCATGGCCTCATATTGTCCATAATCAAAATTTTAATAAACAGGTATTTTGTCAAAGTGTTATGATAAAAAAATAAGAAAATTGTTAAAAAAAACACCACTTAGATAATACAGATTCATTTTGAGGGGAGTAAATAGTGTATCTGTGATTGGTAATGAAAATAAAACCTTTGGCTAGTTTAGATAACAAATATTTAAATGGAATCAATAGTTTTTCGGAAGAAGATTTGTTTTTCAAAAGACAAGTACTTCCCATGCTGTACTGTTTTGTATCTAGTGGAATGCTCACATTGTTTCTATTCTTATAGTTAATTGTTAGGAGAAACCCTGTTTGTATTTTCACGGCAGTAACTGGATGTCAGTAAGAACTCCTCAGGACTGTTTGCTTGGCGACCTCTTGGGCTTTTTAGCTAATGCACAACTAAGATAAGAATAATCAACTTAAATATTTACATTGGACATTTCCAATGGTTAGTTCCAATTTACAATTTTCCAAGGGGCTGGAAAAGACACTGCACTGTGGATTGAAGTGTGTATCTTGAAAGCCTTTTAGTTGTTAATGTTCCCATTCACAATGTGATACTGAAAACCCTTAAGACCTTAATGACATACCCGAAAAGGCAGGCAGACTTGTGGATGTCTACGTGCGGCTAATGAAATAGCATTGTTGAGAACAGAAAAACGCTGCAGCTCAGCTGCTCAGGGTATCACAGCCCTCTTTATTTCTGTATTATTTTCTTCCTGTGAATGTTATTACCCCCATTTACTAGATCTCCCTCGTAAGCACTTTGAACGAGTTCAGTAGCAGCAGATTTTACATCAAACACATTCAGAATTTCAAACTGACTAAAGAGACCAAAAGTTCCTTATTTTTTAGGGGTTCCTTATTAGAGAATAGATCACATAACAGACACTTTAAGGTAATTCTCAAATACCCCTTGCGTGAAGAAATCAACCTGTACAGAAACACAACCAGAACAAACAATGAACAACAGTGAGTGCTTGGCACCCAGGTCTCTTTGCAAAACAGAACAGTATTTTTGGGACACCATATAAGATTTGAAACATTTGAGCTTTTCAACATTGTACTGCTACAAGCAGGACATTTTTTCAAGGTGAAAAGGTATCAGAAAGGAAAGAAATTTAATTATCGGATAACTAGGAAGTGGACACACGTTACCAGATGGTGCATTAACTTCCATTTTTTGTTAAATGTCTTTGAACAATTTAACCTGGGCATGTAACCTACTCCTACTCAGAAGGAGGCTGTATACAGCTCCGCAGTGCAATAATTTTGCGTCTTTTCTGGGGGTGCTACTTCTTAATACCCTTGTTCATTCTGACTGCAAGGGGGCTGAGAGTGCTCAGCCATGTGGGGTAGTGTTTCAGCAGGAATAGATATCTCATTAATTACCCCAGAAATGGTGTTTGCTTCCGTTAAACTCAAGCCCTTCTGTGCATTCTTAATATCTTCATCACCCTTGAAATGGGCAATTCCAAAGCTACTATCTTGACAGCCAGGCATTTTCTTATGTTATATTTTTGTCCTCTGAGTAATTAAATCTATTCCTGTACACAGCATCCCTGCTTTCATTGTCTTACAACATGCAACATATGGCCCGATGAATTGAGAGTCAATTTGTCTGTATTCCTTTGAAAGCTACTTGATATCCCATTCCTCCCAAATTATAACAAACAGTAGAGTATGTCAGATTGCAGATTACGCCTCCAAACAAAAGCTAAATTGGCCCATCACAGTAAGTGACATTTGAAGCATTTATAATATTCTGGCTGAATTCTGACTTGAATACCCCAACTTGTAGTGGGCCAGATTGCACTTTGTAAGGGAGATGTTGTTTGTACTTTTGTGTGCCAACGTGCCCTTTAGTGAGATGTCATTGATGTTGCTCCTCAGAGTTTTAGTCTGCACTACAAAAGTTTACATTTTGGTTCTTATTTCATTACAGGTTTCTTAGAATCATACAATAATAGAACAGTTTGAGTTGGAAGGGACCTTCAAAGGTCATCTAGTCCAACCCCCCCCTGCACTGAGCAGGGACACCTTCAACTAGATCAGGTTGCTCAGAGCCTGTTACAACCCGACCTTGAATGTTTCCAGTGACGGGGCATCTACCACCTCTCTGGGCAACCAGTGTTTCACCACCCTCATTGTAAAACATTTCTTCCTTATTTCTAGTCTAAATCTTACCTCGTTTAGTTTAAAATCATTACCCTTTGCTCTATCGCAACAGGGCCTGATAAAAAGTTTCTCCCCATCTTTCTTATAAGACTCCTTTGAGTATTGAAGGGCCACAATAAGATCTCCCTGGAGACCTCTCTTCTCCAGGTTGAACAATCCCAACTCCTATGCTGAGAGCTCCAGAGCTGGATGCAGTACTCCAGGTGGGGTCTCGCCAGAGCGGAGGGGCAGAATCACTTCCCTCGACCTGCTGGCCATGCTTCCTTTGATGCAGCCCAGGATACAGTTGGCCTTCTGGGCTGCAAGTGCACATTGTTGGCTCATGTCCAGCTTTTCATCCACCAGTACTCCCAAGTCCTTCTCCTTAGGGCTGCTGTCAATCCCTTTATCCCCCAGCCTCTATTGATACTAGAGGATTGCCCCAACCCAGGTGCAGGACCTTGAACTTGGCCTTGTTGAACCTCATGAGGTTCACATGGGCGCGCTTCTTGAGCCTGTTCAGGTCCCTCAGGATGGCATCCCATCCCTCAGTTATGTCAACCACACCACTCAGCTTGGTGTCATCTGCAAATTTTCTGAGGGTGCACTTGATCCCACTGTCTATGTCATTGATGGAGATATTGCCCTGAGGGACACCACTTGTCACCGATCTCCATCTGGGTATTGAGACATTGACCACTACCCTCTGGATACAACCATCCGACCAATTCCTCCTCCACCGAACAGTCCACCCATCAAATTCATACCTCTTCAATTTAGAGAGCAGGATGTTGTGGAGGACTGTGTCAAAGGCCTTACAGAAGTCCAGATAGATGACATCCGTAGCTCTTCCCTTGTCCACTGATTCAGTCGCTCCATCATAGAAGGCTACTAGGTAGGTCAGACAGGAGTTGCCATTGAGGAAGCCAAGCTGGCTGTCTCAAATCACTTCCCTGTCCTTCGTGTGCATTAGCATAGCTTCTAGGAGGATCTGTTCCATGATCTTCCCAGGCGCAGAGGTGAGACTGACAAGTTGGTTGTTCCCAGGATACTCCTTTCTACTCTTTTTAGATATGGGTGCAATGTTTCCTTTTTTCCAGTCACTGAGGGCTTCACCTGACTGCCATGACTTTTCAAATATCATGGAGAGTGGCTTGGCAACTACATCAGCCAATTCCCTCAGGACTCTGGGATGCATCTCGTCAGGTCTCATAGATTTCTGTACTTTCGGGTTCCTCAGGTGGTCACGAACTTGATCTTCTCTTCCAGTGGGAGAGACTTTTCTCCTCCCAGTCCCCATGCTCAAATCTGAAAGACATTTTTCTGACAAAGAATAAGGTCAAACTTTGGCAGAGCTGAAGAGAAAATGTTATTTTACTTTGTTTTCATCATTTAAAATGCAAATTGTTTTATTTTGGCAGAGTGTGTACAGATGATAATGAGATCACGCAGTGACCCAAATTTAGCTGTTAATGTCTAGTAAATATGTAGAAATTTAAAACAGGAAGCCTGACTATTTTCAGAAAATCAATCCAACCAACCAACCAATGAACCAAATATTCTGTTTTCAGGGCCAATTTTTTTTCTGCAATACTGTCTATGAATCCAGTGTTGTCTTTACTCAAATCACTGTGAGAGATTCTTTCTCCATGTCAGAAGCTGTGATGCAGAACAGATGCTGAGACATAATAGAGCCATCCATAAATCCTTAAACTAAGATCTGTGACCAACTATACTCTCTATGTAGGAGGCTCAGTCTGTGTTCATATATAGTTTCCTCACTCAGATGCCAAATCTGTGTCCCGTTTCTATCCCGTTGTGACTGAGAGGTGGAATGAAAACTACTCAGTTCCAAAAGAGTTATATATTACCCCTGAAAGCCCTCTTCGTAGCTCATTTCTACCCCTAACTAGTGAATTCATGATAATTCAGCTACTTTCTGGAGACATGGACGGTTGTGCAAGAAATACAGTTGTGTACAGTTTTTTTTTTTCCTGTTTGAATCTAAAACTTGACAAATTAGGTCTATTCCCAAAGCTCAAATTCCAGTATTAAAATAAGTGAGCTGGAACAGAATCCAGTGTATTAATATTAACATGAGAACACCAGGCATTTTGTCTTGCATCCATATTCCCAGAGGTCCAGTCTGTACTCTTGGCATAACTGACAGCTTAATAAAGTAAGTCCCTCCTCCCTATTCATCTCAACTAGCTCAGAAAGAGGAAAAATGGTCTATGTAATTAAGGATGAACTTACATAGCCGGTTAACTCTGATGCTCTTGTCTTGGGTTGTGATCTAGATGTGGAGGACTCTAATACAACAGAGCATCAAGACCCAAGCACAATTAACTGGATGACTGATGACATGTTCGCTTGCATCCGACTGGTATCAGCACTCACACATAAGTGAGTCTCTGAAGGCCTAATATCATGGTTGCCTTGCAAACAAATGTTTGTCTTAATATGAAGTTATAGTTGAAGTCACTATTAGAATACGGTTCTGCAATGGGCCCAGGTGAAAATGTAATTAAAAATACTGTAGTTTTAAGGCAGAGCATTGATGCTGCTGAGCATTGATGTTGATGAGTTAAAGCTGATGATTGTGAGAGAGATGAGAAAATAAACAGGAAACTTAAAACTTAATGAGACACCATTTGAGAAACAAAAAAATACATATAAAAAATAAATAAAATAAATATAAAGCAGCAGTAGTAATGGTAGTCTCTTGCCATTACTTTTCCTGCCAGGTTACTCACTTACACGCTCCACTCCTAAATCCATCTCTCAAGGCGGTTTTATGTGGTATCTCTAAATTTGGCCTGATAGTCACCTGTTTCAGTCCTGTTTTGATTTGTCCATAAGGACCAATCTAACAGGTATCCAGTAAGTATCCACTAAATCCTGAAGATCTTACTAACAATACTTCATCCCTTGAAGTCATCCACAGAATTAATTTGACTTAATTATCTATCCTCGTTCAGAGAAAAAAAGTCAGGGGTAAAAGCTGTTCTCCAGATCGTCTAAATAATAATTTCAACTCCCTCAATCTTCAGCTTGGCCTCATCTTACCCTGAATCTTTTCTAGAAGAGACTGTTTTCAAACTGTCTTGAAATATCCATGACCGTATTTTTCAAATGCTAAAAGGAGTGCAGTGCTAACATAAACACTGGCTTATCTGGGACTGCTCTGAGGATGTATGTGATTTCCTGAGCATATCCTGAGCTTGTATCTGCTCACTTACCAACTGATAAGTAACATGGCACTTCTGAAATGAAAATAACAGCATTTAAATAGATCCCTTTAAAACAAGAATACTAAGATATAAATATATTTGAGATTTCTGTCCCAAATCTGTTTTGTATCTGCATCTGTTGTATTGGAAAATTAGAACAAAAAGAAAACACGCACACAGAGGTGGAATAATGCATAGAATGAGATGAAATATCTGTTGCTCGGCAAAATGACCAGCAATGACAGATATAGTAACTACAAAATCCTGTGTAGACATTCGAAATCTTTAACACAGTAAGGGAGGTAGTAGAAGGGGTGAATAGGAAAAAATTAAGAAAACAATGTATGGAACAAAGTAGCAATAGTAACTTCCCGCCCATTAGATCCATGCAAGTGTTTGATTTTGCTGCTTTTACAATGAATATTACATTAAGGTCAAGAAACTACACCATATTTGATTTTAGCTGCTATATTTACTGTCCAGTATTTTGTGTCAGTTCCTAAGCAAAGGTACAGAAGAGTGAAAGCATAGTCAGATAATTGTACATGTGAAAAATTTGAAGTAAAATATGAATGTACATATTTATTTCTACCAGGAGGCTTAATCTCCATTTGCTTCTGGATCACTAGTGTCCTGCAAAGATTTTCATGTTTGCAGGCAGTCCAGTTAGGCAGATTATTTAGATGTGTATTACATAGGTGCCTGGAGCCTTAGACAGACCTGTACACAGACTTTAGAGCAAATACTGGCATGAAAGCAATTTAAAGATTAAGGCTGCACATTATTACAATGTAATAATAAGTATAAATGTAATGAAACAAGGCTCCTGACCTCTAGGATGGTGTGAATACAACCACAAATCATTCTTCAAACATCAGTAAATATGAACATACGTATCATATGATGCTGCTATTTATGAAGACATATATTACTAGCAATTTTACCTGCTTGCACTCATCAGGAGCCCTTGTGAGATGGAAAGCAGCTGTGGGTGCTTTAAAACTTAATATGTGGGGGTAAATTTGGGAACATCTAAAATGGAAATTAGAGTCTTACCTTTGCAAAGAAGTTAATCTGTAGGCTGACATCAGTTAATTTGCTAATTTACATGTCAAATTGCACAGGTAAAAATCCTGTTTCTGTCTTAAGGACCCCTGAAGCATTCATACCCTCTGTTTTAAGTGTTTCTGATGGTTTCACATTGGGATGGAGAGGGACATAATATGAAAAATTATATTTGAAATAAGAATGTAAGATACGGTTTTGGCTGCTTATGGTACTACATACAACATGGAGCAAAATACCCCTAAGAAACATACTGGAAGAATAAATTAAATAAGTGTAGCAATCCACTAATACAGACAAGCACATGACAACTGGATTTGTTTTTAGGTTACTCTGAAAGCTAGAAATCTTATTTCTATTAAAGTTATGTTTCAATTTATCATTTTTACTTAGCATATAATTGTGTCTAATCATTTCTTATTTTACTATGTTTGGTACCTGTGACATTTCACAAACACACAGGATGACAAATTCTCTATTTGGGGTAGTACGCAATAAACAGCAGACGGTTCTCTTGAAAAGGAGTTTTATTGCAAAAGAAAATGGAAAACACTATTAGAGTGAGATCAGTATTAGAGTGAGAGACAAATCAGGAAGAGATATTCTGGGCTAAAAGCACTGAAGAGCCATGAGGAAAGAATCTGGGAGCTTATATATAAAGAATGTGTCTCAGTGTCTCAATGACAAAAAACCTTTTAGGGAAAAAAGTCATGCAAGAGACAGACTTTTATATCTCATATGCAGTACCCTTGGAAAAGGGAGTTCAGAAGACTAGCCGAGAGAAACAGATCACTTTTAGTGCAAATAATAAATTCAGCTGAGGAGAAACACTGATTGTTAGAATATGATTGACATTGGCTCTGGAGGCAGATGTCCTCCTGCCCTCCCAGCTGGAAAGGCCGGCTGGGTGGAGCTCCTTTAGAAAACTGGCTGCTGTCATTGTACAGCTAAAAGAAGAGTGGACACACAGAGGTAAATTTTCAAAGCAGTGTGTTTATTAACTACCCATTGACAAATACAGGCAATTGTTAGTGAACCTCCTGCACATCCCTTTGAAAACCTACCCGGTTTGTCTGAGATGATATCTCACCATTTATGCCAGAAAAGGTGGCTTCCAAGATAGAGGTGGGCCTTTCTTGACAATGGATAAAATGGGTGATCTCAGGAACCCTTCGCCTTTTTAAAAAGCCGTGTGAGGTCTCCCATACTACAATTCACATTCAATTTAGGTTTTTTTCTCTTCTCGCAAGATCAAAGAATTTTTTCTTATGTCATCACACATGACATGGGTAATGAAAGGTTTGAGAAGCTAGAACTGACAGTTTCCAGCATGGCCTCTATCTAATTCTGTAGCTTTTCAGTATTCTCATTTATACGGGGGCGAGAGGGGGGAAATGATTAAGAATACTTCACCTGGCAGTCCTTGAACACTCACCATTGTGAGCTGAGAACAAGCATAGCCTCACTATTATTATGCTTTACCCATGTATACTTACAATGAATAGAGCAGCACTCTGAGTGTTTCTTCATTATAGCCATGGTTTGCTTTACAAAGTGCTGGAGAATGTACGAGCTAGCTATAAATCAAATAAGTGAGAAGTTTTGGATCCCATGCAAAAATCTCTGTGAAGTAAAAGTTGCACAACAGAAATCGATAAATTCAAACTTTCAAATCATTCCATTAGCATGTGGTAGGACACATTGCTGTCTGAACATAAGTGTTGACTGGCTGGCTGGAACTTAGTAACATCAGATCATGGCTAAATCTCACATGAAAAATGACACTGTCATTATTTAAAGGGTTGATATTATTTAATGTGGGGATTTTCCCCTTCTTTTTCTTTTTGTTTCTGGCAACGTCTCTATGGTGTGCAAGCAATTATACAAGACCATGTGTAGCAAAACAACAGTCATCAAGGAGTGAAGACGATCACCAGTTAAAATTGTGCACTACACTGTCATACTCGGCAGAAGCAATTCTCTGGCCTCTACGTACATTCTTCTCGTTCTCAGTATCACAGGAGGAAAGAATAATGAGGTATACATTTTCACAACATCCACCAGCTTAAGTGTGATTCGGTCCATTACATTTTGGTTGTGTTTTTGAGGAGCCTGTTTTAATTGTGCTGATGAGGTTTGTAGTGGCACAGCAAGTGCCACTCAAATTTTTATATGTGCAAGGTTAAATTGGTCTGGGCGTATCTCCAGATAAAATGGTCTTTTCATTTGTATTATGTGGAACTGACCCAATATGAGGCAGCATGTGAGATGAAACTAAGAAAAGAGACTGGATATATTGTGTAAATACAGTAATAAGAATTCCAATGTGGGTGAAGACTGTGATCAGTATTGTGTTATATGTCAACTAGATATCTGCATTTCTATTAAAATGCCTACAAATGTTCAGAAATCTTTTTGTTTCATACTGAGATGGGAAATAAAATATCAAAATACTTGATTGAAAATAAATGGTAACAATTTGGGAATGCCACGACGCTCAGCTTTGATTTTAGTATGAAATACTAAATTGTTATGTACTGATTCTCTGCTTTTGTTTTGTCTCAATTTGATATTGATTGCTGTCTTTCACAGCTATTGTAGTATTATGAAAATATAGTTTCATTGCTGCATGGCTCTGTTTTTACCTCCAGAAGTGGAGTCAAGTTCCCATGATAGATAAATTTCTTGAAATCCTGTGGATCCAACATGTAGGAAATTTGAGACCATTATGGGAAAAGAAGACTGACAGGAAACCTAAATGGAAGAGATCTTGGAACAGCAGAGTTGTTATGAGACCTAAGTTTCCTTAACTTTGCTTGGTTATAAACATTTATAGAAATGGAAAAAATTTAAATCCTAAATTTTCAGTTTTAAAAATTTGGTCTGTTAGAATATCATTTTAGGTAAGAAATATTTGAAAAGAAAATCCTAATCCTTGAGTTCCAAAGTTTAGGTTGCTTGCAACAGTATGCAGGTGCACAAAGAATGCCAATTACAGCTTCATTACAAGCCAGACAGGACTTGTCCTTTACAAAATGATATTCTAGATAGTTTTGAAAACATAGCATAGGAATCCTGGAAATACAAATAGAAAATTATCTTTTAAAATTAATTTCTCATTTTAGTGAAGTTCTTCAATATCACAAGATAATTGAGTGGATGTTGTTAGCAATGTGAAAAATGGTTTTGAGGTAGAAGGAAGCCTGTTCAGTCAAGGATCTTAAAAAGAAAAAAAATCCCATTGTTACATTGAAGGAAGAGTTGTTGGTTTTTTTTTTGGTGGATTGATAGCTGAAAAGACACTGAGGGTGTTGTTTCTCAAGAAACTAGGAATCTTAGAAGACACTTACTTAGAGTACAGTCACACAGCTGCTAAGGAAGCTGGGTGTATATAATAAATTTGTTTACCATATACTGTTGCCTTCTGTGATGTGAACACAAGAAATTTGAAGAAAGAATACTTGGTTTCTCATGTTATATTGTTTAAAAATAATATGTTTAGTTTGGGGAATGAACATAACCAGAACATCTTCGTTATCTCTTTCCCACTTTTCATCCCATAAAGCTGTTTCCAACAACCTTTCTTTACACGTTTAAGTTTCTTTTACAGAAGCTAATTTGAGAATCATTGGACAGCTCCCAAGTCCTCATTTTTTCCCTCCGGTTTCTTCGTGGAAACAGCTTAGCTGAATAATTTGACATAGTCTGAACGTCAGTGCAAACATCCCACAAATACTGAGTGACTGTTTAACCTAAAAAACATAGAGTGTACTTTGAAAACTTTATTAGCAATCTTTCACTCTCAAGTATTTTTATAAACTGTTTCCCAGTGAAAATGAGACGGTCCCTTAAATTGAAAAATGATTAATTATACAAACTACGTGACAGAAATGTTTATCTTTATAAAAGAAAAACATTTACAGAGCGATTTCAGTAGTTTATAGTAAGGAAAGATAATTAATAGTTTGTTGCTATTCTATGATTTTTCAGTGAGATAATCCATAGCTGGTGGTGTGGGGAATAGCTTCTATTTCTCAGTTCACCAAACAGAAGAAACCTCCACTGAGTGGTTTATCTTAATACCAGACATCTGTCTGTTTTTCATTATTCACATGGTAAAGAAGAAAGATCTTTGTGCTGCTTAGGAGAGCCTTAATGTAGCATATAGTCTTAAAGTAACAGCAGATACAGCAGGAAGCTTTTCCACCACTCATATCTTGCACTTAATGCACACAGGGTTAGTGGAAAATCCTTCAGAACTGTGATAAGTGTTGTTGTGAAGAAGCCTTTTGTAGAAAACAACACGGTGTTCTGAAAGCCTCGGCGAGCAGGACTATCTTGGGAAGGGATGCATCCCAGCAAGCGATGTGTCCTGTGGTCCTAATGCCTGCGCTGACACAGTGTCTCCTGGACAGGTGTGGGTGAGAAGCCAGATGTCCAAGTCCCTGTGCCGAGGAGTGAATGCCTGAGCATGCTCTAGTACTGCTAGTCAAAGTCACAGTAAAATTCAAGTCCATGGCCCTTGCGCTCAAGTTATGACAGCCTCTGGCTTGAATGTCTTTTCAGAATGGGTCTCCATGAGGACTCTTTCCTCACCAAAGATGGAAGGGGAAAACAGCTTTTAGTGAAAAATAATAATGATTTTGTCAATATGTGCCTCAGCACTTCTTGCTGGTCACCATAAGCAGGGCAGTAGTTACAAGTTCCCTCCTCACTTTTCCTCCTCTCCAAATGTCATTGTGCAGCATGATGTGATGTGATGACGTGACTCTCAATCTCCTGAGAGGAGAGGAATCCTATTGCTACCTCATCTACTATCTTCACTATCCCCTATCCTGACTGTGGCTGCATTTAGCCCCAGTGATTTCAGGTTAAACAAAAGGAATTGGATAAAACCCCTTTGAAGACTGGCTTACATATTCGAACAGAGAATGTAATGAAAGCATCTGCCTACAGGGCCAAGTGCACAACAAAACCATGAGGGTATGTCTATTGGTTTAAAGCAATGAACAAAAGTGCTTGGATGATAGAGAGAGAGCACACAGAACAATACTAAAAGTATCAGTAGTCTGCTTTCAACTAGATGACAGTCTGCAGTGCTGGTAACATTTTGCATGCAGAAATGGATAGCAAAATACAGTTCAGAAATGAAGATCAAAACCAATTAGAGGTTCAAAAGCTTTCTGTATGAGGAGGTATTGAAAACATTGGAACTTACTAGAAAGGTGAGAAATCAAAAGAGACCAGATAAAGGTGACTAATGTAATAATTGATATCGAGAAAATAAATCAGGAGTTCTCATTCGGTTTTTACAATAAAGTCATTTCCAATAAAAGAACAAGGGGTATTCAACGAAAGACAACAGATCTAACACCTATTAAAGAAAAAACCTTTTCTTTATTACCTTGTGAAAATCATTGTAACAAAATGTTACTGCGGCCAAAGGCTTAGCAGGATTCCTTAGCAAGAAGAGGTAGATGTTGTATGGGAACATCTGCAGTAATGCTAGCTAGGAAGGTTCATTTTTGAAGGAAGGTAAGCCTTTCACTCTTCATGACTTAAATAAAGGCATAGGAAGAAACTTTTCACTTTGTGATGACAATTATTTAATAGAAAGATTTCCTACAATTTCTCCCAAAGGACTCTGTGTTGCTCATTATGGTCTGACATGAAGTGGTACTCACGTTTCCATGGAACAAATTTGCCACAGAGCTAGCTGTTCACTGGGTGATCAGGCCAATGTGTCTTAAGAAGTTATAACCTCTCAGATGGGAGTTACTGACCTTCAGGTCACATTCAGTAACTAAACTTTGTGTGCTCCTAGTCCAGCACAAAATACTGCTTTAAGGGAAGGAATTTTCATGTTACATTTTAGCAAATCTAGTGACAGGGTTACTCTTCCTTGCAAGTTACTTCACTGGGATGAATGTCAACCACCTTCACACAATGATCGAGAAGTGCAAAGCTATTTGACCCTCCTCCCCTCTTTTCAAAACCACTTTTTTCCCCCAGTGGTTTATCAGTTTAAAAGTGCTGAATCCTAACTCTGAGTAATTCTGAGTTAAAAATTCTCTATTGGGTTTGCATGGTAAGGTTTTGATAGTGGGGGGGCTACAGGGTTTCCTTCTGTGAGAAGCTGCTAGAAGCTTCCCCTGTATCAGACAGGGCCAATGCTGCCGGCTCCAAGACAGACCCACTGCTGGCCAAGGCTGAGCCCATCAGTGACACTGGTAGCACCTCTGGGATAACATACTTCAGAAGGGGAAAAAACTGCTGTGCAATGAGTGAGAATATGTGAGAGGAACAACTCTGCAGACACCAAGGTCAGTGAAGAAGGAGGGGAGGAGATGCTCCAGGCACTGGAACAGATATTTGCATGTAGCCTGTGGTGAATACCATGGTGAGACATGTTGTCCTCCTGCAGCCCATGAAGGTTAATGGTGGAGCAGATATCCACCTGCAGCCCATGGAGGACCCCATGCCGGAGCTTGTGGATTGCCGGAAGGAGGCTGTGGGAAGCCTGTGCTGGAGCAGGCTCCTGGCAGGACCTGTGGACCCATGGAGAGGAGCCCATGCTGGAGCAGGTTTGCTGGCAGGATTTGTGACCCCGTGGGGAACCCATGCTGGAGCAGTCTGTTCCTGAAGGACTGCACCCCATGAAAGAACCCGTACTGGAGCAGTTTATGGAGAACTGTCCATAGCATGGGGGGGACCCCACAGTGAGGCAGGGGAAGAGTGTGAGGAGTCCTGCCCCTGAGGAGGAAGGAGTGGCAGAGACCATGTGTGATGGACTGACCACAACCCCCATTGCCCGTCTGCCTGCGCTGCCTGTTGGGGGAGGTAGAGAAAATTGGGAGTGAAGTTGAGCCCAGGAAGGGTATGGGGAAGGTGTTTTAAGATTTAGGTTTTTTGTCTCATTACCCTACTCTGATTGGATTGGTAATAAATTAAATTCATTTTCCCCAAATTGAGTCTGTTTTGCCCATGACGGTAACTGGTGAGTGATCTCTCGCTGTCCTTATCTCAACCCATGAGCCTTTTGTTCTATTCTCCCTCCCCTGTCTAGACAAGAAGGGGGAGTGATAGATAGAGCAGCTTTGGTGGGCACCTGGCATCCAGCCCGGGTCAACCCACTATAAATTCAGACTCAGACTTGCTAGTAATATATATATGCTCACAGAAATGTATGTAGCTATTTATATACAACTGTGTATTTACACATACATAAGTATATATGTGTGCATGTGCATATATACACGCACACTTATTCACACACAGAAGATATATCTTCAAAGATTTACCTTCTCTATAATTTCTTGTAGGCCATCAATGAATACCATGAATTTATACCATAATTCAACATCATCAATATGAAAAGTTACTTTATGATCCCTTATTAGGCAGCTCCTCCGAACACAGGGCTGCAGCTGACAAGTGGGGTTTTATAGAAGTAGGGTGTGCAACCTGAATTCAGTAACCTTTTTAAAAAATCACTCTGTCCCAGAGGAAGCAATTCTTTCTCTTGCAAAATCAGCGGTACCAAGAAACAAATGTTGTCAGGTGACAGTTACATAGCTTATTTGTTATTTGGTTTATTTTGAATGCTTGTCTTTTAATTTTTTATTTCTCTAGGGTGAATCACTACATGCTGTCTGAGGTGGAAAACTGGGCTTTTTAGAGTAATAGTATTATAATAAAGCTCTTTTTTCACATTTTTTTAATCTGCACACAATTACCTACAGAATTTATTCAGCCAATAATACTCAGAAAAAACGCTACACCTATCAAGTCATAAATACATGGAAGGAGACTCCTTGTTTTGAGTTCATTTTGGGTTCAAGCCCTTATTTCCCCGGTGGATGAAATTCAATGACACCTGAAAAAAAAAAAAAAAAAAGGTTGCTATTAAAACAAACAAGCCTCAAGAAACAAAATAATTTAACATTTAATCTCTCTTACCATAGCAAAAATACATGCCCAGAGTGCCTATGTCTCCTTTCTAACAACGCAAGGAGGTCTCAAAGGATGTTTACCAACCCCAGGAACAGAGAGTGAGAAAAGGTGTCTTGATTTCTCCCTGCAAACTCTGGTTAGCTGGGAAGGAAAATGGGAGCAGGAAAGCCTACAGATTTGGAAAAGTACGTCGTTAAACTTTTTCTGGAGCCCAGAGAGAGGACACTGGATAGGGCAAGTGTGCTGTGGAAGAGGGCAGTCTCAGGGCGCCCTTTGTGGAGAAGGTGCTGTGACCCCTGGCAGGGCTGTGTGACATGTGGGCACTCCTGGAAAGGGAATCTGAGTGCAGGGAGGCCGAGAGGCAGAGGTGATGAGGAGCAGGGGTGGTGAGGAGCAGGGGTGGTGAGGAGCAGGGGCGCTGAGGAGCAGGGGTGGCGAGGAGCAGGGGTGCTGAGGAGCAGGGGTGGTGAGGAGCAGGGGTGACAAGGAGCAGGGGTGGTGAGGAGCAGGGGTGGCGAGGAGCAGGGGTGCTGAGGAGCAGGGGTGGCGAGGAGCAGGGGTGACAAGGAGCAGGGGTGGTGAGGAGCAGGGGTGGCGAGGAGCAGGGGTGGCGAGGAGCAGGGGTGGCGAGGAGCAGGGGTGTCGAGAAGCAGGGGTGGCAAGGAGCAGGGGTGTCGAGGAGCCGCGAGGCCAAGAAGCAGAGGTCCCTGAGGAACAGGGAGGCTGAGGGGCAGGGCTGCCCGCGGAGCTGCAGCCCCTGGGCCAGAGGAGTGATTACATGGCAAGAGGCCCCACTGTTCCCTGGCCTCCTTGTGAGCAAAAGGCCAGCGAGGGCCGGGAGGAGACCGCTGGGGCCCAGCGTGTTGCTTTTCAACTCCACATAATCAAACACATCATGGCTTGTCAGTGCAGGCACAGGCTGTGAGGGGCCGCCAGTTCAACATGGCCGCTCCCCCCTTCTCCTGCCCAGGAGCTGAGGGTGTCCCTGCACGAGCTGGCCTGGGCTGAATGGCCTTGCTGCCCCCTGCCCTGTGCGTCCCCCAGGGGACAGCTGCTGCTGTGGCTGCGGAAGTGCTTCTTGAGTCCTCTTGGGCCAGGAGCCAGGCAGGTGTCGGGGTGGCTGTCCCCATGCCCTGCTCCGGCCATCCCACCTGCCCAGCAAGAGACTGCGGCTTCTGCTCGTCACCTCACACGCCTGCTGTCCCCTGCTCAGGCACGGTCTGGGCTGTTGTTTTTTGAGTTTCACCGTTTTTATATTTTAATTTAAATTTTAAATAGCGTTCAATGGATTCTGTTCCCTCTTTCTATTTCCTGTTATAAAATACGACTTTGTGAATTGGTATGCACTACTTGTTTAAAATCGACATTCTCTATTTTCCCTGCACCCACATCACTCAAGTTAAAAAAAAAAAATAAGGCCAAGTTCTCTTCTCAATTCTCATTTATTTTTTATTAATTTCAAGTGTGCAGCACAGAGAATAACAGAGCAGCCATGCGGTTTGCTAGCTTGAATTTACATGTGTGCAGGAAGCATACTGTACGAGAGACCAGACAGCGGGGAGTCGTGCATTACCTTCTGCATGAGCACTCTAAAGCCTGGTTTTTAATGGCCAGGGGCTACTTCAAATGCTTTCCAAAAGCCAAAAAGTATCTCTGAGCATGACAGTCAAGCTAAAAGTGTGGGTTTCCATAAGGCTCTGAACATCAGCACAGCGCTGAATTTAATTTGTACACAGGAATGGCTGTGCTTTGGGGTTGTTGGTAGACCAAAACCAAAGACAGTTCTGGTGATTACCCTCAGCCCCAGTAGGTCAGGTCATTGTGGAGTCATGCTGGATGCTTCTGAAGTGAAACAAAAGATGAACAGCACAACAGATGTGAACGATTGAAGTTCCTGATCTTGCTTCCTATGAAATTAATGAGACAATAGCTAGAGAATACAGGAGAAACAAGATTAAGACTTAGGAAAAGGAAAGAAAAAAGAAAAAATAAGCATTGGCACCATTGTGGTTGCTTTATCAGTACATGGGTCAATGAAGACTAACGGCATTCTTGGGAGATCTATTTTCTTGAGAGGTTCAGGGTTTCTCAGGTGTAGGAATGTGAAGATTACCATGTTAAAGCTGACTTTGGACTGTTCTAGGGGCCAGTGCTGAACAGTGGTGATGAAAAAGAATTCATACAAATATACAAGTGTTCAGACCCTTTGATACCTGGGAAAATATTTTTACTGTACTTTTATATTTCTCTTTTTTCTACCAGTACCAGTATCTTTTACTGGTTTGCGATGCAGAGCATAAAGGTTTACAGCCTTTTCCCTTCGCCCACTTCTTTTAATAATTCTGCATAGTTTTTTTCAGACAAAGGCCACATCGGTGGAATGCATGACGATACAGTGTGAGCTAAGTTTATCATGACTAAAGATGCATCAGTCTGAAATATTAACCTAGCACTGCCTTCAAGGCAGTGAATAATTAGTTTAACCTGGCAACGAACAATATAAACTTAGTCACAGAGATGGTTGGTGTTATCATCTTATGTTTTTATAATGCAGTAAGGACACCAGGTTATCATGATTATAGCAGCAGGAGAGTTTGTAGAATGAGCTCATGTATAAATACTTGCTCAAAAACACTGTGAACATTTATGAGGCTCATTATTTATCATTAATTATTTAACTGCAGGTCCCCATGTGGGCAGTGAAATCCTGCTGATTTACTACTTATCAGGAATAAATTACCGCTTATAACTTGAGGTTTTCATGATTTTCCTTTTGTCATCATAAATAAACTTAACTAATAAGACTGTTTCCTTCTCCCTATTAAACTGACGGCTGGCAAGAGGCTTTTTGGCTAGTGACCTAATATTAGACGAAATATAGGATAAGTGAAAAGCTGTGTATTTTTGTGAAGTCTCGGATTGTTTGCAATAGATCTGAGAACTCAGCAAGGGATCAGTATTTGCTTACATTTATAGCGTATTTGTACAGGACCAGATTTTTGAAACTGCTCAGCAGCCACAATTAAAGCCAGATTTTTTTCTGAGGAGCAGTTTCAAATTTGCCAGCTAACTGAAGTTATTTTAGTACCTAAATGAGGACCAATAGCTAAATCCCCATTTCGGCACCACTCTGATCCTCAAAATCCCAGCTCAGTTGCTGTCTAACCCTTTAGGTGCCTTTGTTGCTGCCAGCAAAGTCACGAAAGATGCACTATGGAGCACATATAGAAGGAAATCCCAATATCCTGAGACAGCTTTCAGTCCTTCTTCAAGCTTCAGCCTCAGCAGGATTTGAAACCCACATAGTCTTTCGTGCATCTTTTGGCACGTTTCCTGATAAGGAAGGCAAAACCTGACGGACAACCGTACTCTACAGTAATACACCTCAGACAACTGTCACCCAGAGGTATGCAGATGATTTGCCCATTTGCACGCATGTGTGCATGTGTGTATGTAGAAACTTGGTTTATCCCAAAGCCTAGAAGTCGGTACACTCTGCAGCCAAGAAAGCAGGTCTGCTTTGCTTAATTTGTCCCAGATGCTTCAGTACTCAGCTCAGTGCTGAACCTCGTCAGGACTTGCACCCTACCTGGTAAGCACACCTCTGTTGCAAAAGTGATGCTATGGCTGTTAACATATCTATACACCTGGCTGCAAACCCCTGATAACCCAAGAGGTGTTTGAGCAGCCAAAGCCCACCTAAATCTCTGACCCTTTTCAGACAGGCTTCTCTACTATGACTACCACCACCTGTGATGGGCCCTTCAAAGTAAGAAGTAGGCAGGTTTTATAAAAAGGCTGAATTTTATTTCTATAGAACAGAAGGGTGTGTTTTATCTGATCCAAATAATGTGTTTAAAAATGTGATATCATTTACATTTATTTCCTTTTATATATATATGAAATGTGTATACACACAATATACACAGTATACATATATTTTCACGTGCACATACATTGTATATTTTTAACTTATTTATATATACACAGACACACACATATATATAGTAGTGATTAAAATGAGGTGGTATACGATTCTATACCATTCTGATCCCTCAGATGTCAATGGTTTTTGGGCATGGGTGGAATACATTTTGTATTCTATTCCAGATTTTCATGCATGGCTTCATAATTCCTGTGTCAACTACTTCCTATTCTGATGTAATGTTCAAAAAACTTAGGCCACAAATTCATCTCAAGAAATTTCTCATATTATCTATAACTTAAGAAACCAAGGAGTAAAACAGATGTTGCATTTTAATAGTGTTATTCACATATAAATTAAAAAAAAAAGTGTTTTTTTTAGTTTAATAGATGTTGTTAATAATAAATCAAATATTTTCCACGTGACTCAGTGGCATATTACAACACTAAGGAATGAAATACCAACTCTGCAAAAATTAGTGCCTACTTATTTAGGACAGTTTACAGGATACTTGGAAGCTATGTTGTTCAGAATATTTTATTTTTTTTTTTATTTGTGGATGGTGATTTTAAATCTACTTTAATTATATACCTGTAGGAGGAAGTGGCAAGATTTAGGTAATTGCACTAAAAATGTCGTGCTTGGGACTAATTATGTGTATAAAATTGTATGCTGGTTTGGGGCTTCATTCAAAAATGTGCCCATAATATGTTACTATGCTCATCTCTAAAAATATAGTGAACATTGGCAGTATTATCCCAAAGGAAAAATATTTCACCACATTGTACTGGAAGACAAGATTTTTACAAGCAGACTTTAATATAGTATTTGTGATAATTCTATTGCTGAATTTAATCTGTTTTCTTGCTGTTGATGAAACCTTCCCTTTTCTTCTGTTAAATTCAAAATGCATACACAGCTAAGGGGAAGCATAACCTGATATATGTGACTTTAGCCACTTGCAAATGCAGGGGTTTTAGCCCTTTCTGTACTCACATGCATGCTGATGTGAGTACCTCTTTCTTATTACCTGTGAAGACGCACATAGGCCATCCCTGTAGAGTTTCTCCTCCCACCACAGTCAAATTGATGTGAAAGGTCTTGCCAGTGGGTTATTTAAATCCTGATATTCTGTTCTTGCTTGTCAAGAAGGCTGGGTATAAATCTCTTGGCACTTATCTTCCTACACTGCCCACTAACATTTCCTACTACTTCTGTCTGTCCTCATGACATTTCCTGGAGAACTTAAACTGAAACTGCTAATTATTAATTTAGGGCTAGATTCTGGCTCCTACAGCCAGAGGCATGCTGGAGGGAATGTAAAGGGACTCAGATTTGTTATATGCATGTTCCTTACCACTGAGATACTTGCACATCCACTCCTTGGCTCATATTAGGAAACACTCATGATTCTTTTTAATCAAACCTGTCCACACCAGTTATGAGTTCAAATTACAAATGAAAAAACAGTCTGTTAAAGCTTGAAATTATTTTTTTCAAACACATATATACATTTGCTCAGTTTGAACAATGGATTGCATTAATCACTGGTATATTTTTTTTAACATCACAGAAGGGATTTAGCTCTAGGAAAGAAATATTTCATCATCTTGAAGCCCAGTAAGGCTCAGTGTTATTATGCCAGTATAACAGGTTAACCAGGGCATAAAGGTGAAGTGACTTGCCTAAGGTCATAGATCAGTGGCAATAGAGCAGTGGCAGAGCTGTGAATCAAGTACAAGGTCATTTAAATCCCTGAAAAATGCCCTGCTCCATAAGATTTTCTTCCTCCCTCTTGTCAAGAATAAATAGTTTAGGCTTTCTTTGGCAGGCAGAAAGCCCTCTACTCTTTCTCTTAATGTATTCCCAAGATAAAGTATATTCACTGAAAGGAAAACTTTCAGGCCAAACAGAAAGTGACTTTGTTCAAAGTACCCTCAAATTTCCTGCAACTTACACATTGACTTACACATTTTTCCAAACCGTCTTATTTGTTAGGTAGACAGTTCTTATTATTTCCTTTGTCTTCAAGTCTCTTTGTCCAGCAGTGTCCCTTCCTACTTTTCTGCTGTATCAATTACTCCTTCCATTGGCAATCTTTCCTATAATTGCCTCTTCCAGCCACACCCTTCATGCATGTTTTGGCAAATCAGAGGTTCTGGTTATGCACAGCTTATGAATTTTGAGAAAATAACCCCCCATCACATATAAAGAAACTCTTTGGCTTTTACCATCTTCCCCTTTATATTTTTCTCAAGAGCACCCTCTGAAAAGGTGCCCGCTCAAGAATTTCTTGAGGGCGAAGGTGAAGAGAGAGTGAAGAATTTACAGCTGAATGTTGTACATTTTATAACAGCTAAAATGTCAAACATTTATACAATTGTATATATTTCCCTGTATTCTCTTTTCTCCCTGCCATATGAACAGCCAAGGGACCTGATGTCTACGTAGCACTCACTGATATTTTTTGAAATTTAAGATAAATATTTTTAAAAAATTAATTATTATTGTTCAGTGACACGGGAGGAGAAAGTAGTTTTGCTTAAAAGTTGATGCCATAAAATGGAAGAGTGTGTGAATGTGTCATCTTTTATCAGAAAATGGAGCCTCACGTGTCAGAGAAGAAATACTCAGGAATCTAATCTAACATATAGTCATTGCTATGAATCAATGGCATCGTGATAGTGTGGTGAGGTTTTTTCTCACTGGGAAAGAAAGGTGTATAAACAAAGCCTCGGGGATGTCAAGCAAATACAAAGTGGGTACCAGAGTTGCCCACTCTTCCCTCAGTCCCTGGACCCCGTGCAAGGCCAGGATGGTGGGTTAGGGGCACCTGGGGATGCCCGGCTCCACCAGAGCAGTATTGATTAAGAGATCTGGGTCACTTGAATGGCGAGTGTGTGTCTAGGTCAGAGGGATTAGTAGATAGAAGGAAGGAGCTAGAAGAAATGTTTGATTATCTATTCTTTTTGAGGAAGCACAACCAAATTTCAATTTTGGTTTGGAATCTGGGGATCAGTTTGTTTGTTTTGTGGCTTCTGACTGTTCCGGCAGAAACTTCGAGTGAAATACTTTGGGTTTGTTTTATTTTTGTCAGCACAAAACTTTTCATTTTACCCCTGTTGTATTATCAAGCATGTATTTATCTC